>NC_069502.1:1028465476-1028798809 GCF_027579735.1 Bombina bombina
TTAATACTGAATGAGTTGGAGAGCGTGCCGTTAACTCTGATCTTTGCGTTTGGGGCGGAGTAGAGGGACATCACTGTGTTTATGAATTTAGTTCTGAAGCCGAATTTTTTAAGTGTGAGCTGCATGAATAACCAACTCACCCGGTCAAATGCTTTTTCAGCATCCGTTGTGACCAAGGAGAGTGGAACGTCATGTGTTTGGGCATGTGTGATCATTTGTAGAACTTTCAGAGTACTGTCTCTGGCCTCCCGTGCAGGGACAAATCCTACTTGATCCGTTGAGATCAGTCCAGGAAGCAGTTTATTCAGTCGGTTGGCTAACACCTTGGCTAGGATCTTTACATCAGAGTTTAATAAAGATATAGGCCTAAAGTTTTCCAGTTTGTCCGGAGCTTTCCCTGGTTTGGGGATTACTGTGATGTGGGCCTCCAGCATGGATCCCGGGAGTTTAGGGGATTGGGATAATGCATTGAATAAATTTAACAATGGGGGGACTAGTATATCAGAGTATAATTTGTAGTATTTAAGTCCGAAGCCGTCTGGCCCAGGGCTTTTCCCTGTCGGAAGGTCCCTAATTGCTTTTTTATGTTCATCAACCATGATAGGCAAATCCAGAGATTCCTTTTCTTGATCTGTGAGCCCAGGGAGTTCCACTCCTCTAAGGTATTCCACTATTTTCCCATCGCTCAGCGGCGGGTGTGGGTGTTCCCCGTCACCTTGTGGTGCTTTCGGGATATTATATAGGGAATCATAATATGTTCTGAATGTGTCGGCTATTGAGTCTGCATCTGCCCGGGCAACTCCCTCGCTGTCTATTATGTGATGTACATAAGTCTTCAGTTTTTTCCTTGCGATCGCTCTAGCCAATAGTTTCCCTGCTTTGTCTCCCTGTTCAAAATAGAGTTGTTTCAGTATCAACGCTTTCTTTTGGTAGTCTTCTTTCAAGAATTGTAATAGGCTCTCTCTAGACTCTAGTCAGTTTTTTCCTTTCAGCTTCATTGGTCGGTTGTAACTTATGGTTGAGCTCCGCCTTCTTCACCTGGGACAGCAAAGCCTGGTAGCGTTCTTTCTTGGATTTATTTAGCTCGGACCTCCTCTTGTACAAAAGGCCCCTAATGGTGCATTTATGCGCTTCCCAGATAACATAATCCCCCATGCTGTCATTCGCGTTGAGTTGGAAAAACTCTGTTATCGCTTTATGTATATCTGCTTTGAACACTGAGTCTCCCAGTAATGTGTCATCTAATCGCCACACATATGGTGTGATTGGGACATTGGGCCATAGTATTGAACAGCTGACTGGCGCATGATCTGACCACGTGATCGGGTTTATATTGCTGCTTTTCGTTATTGTAAGGCCAATGGTGTCTGTGAATAAATAATCGATCCTAGAGTATTTTCTGTGTGGGTGTGAGTAAAAAGTGTAGTTTTTGGCCGTCGGATGATGTGTGCGCCATATGTCGTGTACCATGAGTTCCGTCAATGAGGCTGTCATACGTTTAAGAACCCTGTGGGGAGCGCTGGAGACTCCATTGGACGTGTCCAAGGAAGGGTCAAATGAAGCATTAAAATCTCCTCCCAGAAACAGTATGCCCACCCGCACCTCTAGTATTTTCCGAATGACTTTAGAGAGAAAAGTGTGCTGTGAGTGATTGGGGCAGTAGATATTTGCTAGTGTAATGGGCCTGCTGTATTTGGTGCCAGTTATCACTAAGTACCTGCCTTCAGGGTCTTTGTGTATTTGTGTGATCTGGAGTGGCATCTTTGTGTGTACAATGATCCCAACCCTGTTTTTCTTGGTGGGTCCAGAGGCAAAATACGCGTTAGGATTTAGGATACTGACGGCAGAACCATTTTGGCTCATGCGTCGCTGAGAAGTATGTCTCTTGCAGGTAAATAATGTCTCCGCTCATTCTGTGCAAGTCTCTCAGTACAATTGAACTTTTGTTGGGATTGTTTAGGCCCTTAACGTTTATAGAAAGAAGCTCTACTGGGCGGGTTCGCTGCTGGTGTTGTCTGGATGCCATGATAGGTTAGCCTGTCAGGGTGAGAGGGACTAGTGCGTGCAAGGGAAAAGGGAGGGGGGCGAGGGGGGAGGAGGAGATAGAGGAGAAAAAAAAAAAGAAGGGGGGAGAGGAGAATGGGGGAAGAAGAGGGCGAAAGTAGGGTGTAGAAGGGTAAAGCTGGGGGTTAGAGTGAGGGGGATTAAAGAGGTGGAGTGGGGGGCGGGAGTAGCTTAGTGGACGTTCGTGACCTCCACGAACGAAATGAATTGAAGATGATGGGGGGAAGGGAAGATAGGAGTGAAAGATTCACTGTTTTGCGTGCAATTTAACAATACAAGTAATCAAGAACAGTAAATTCTGTGTTAACACAACAATTAAACAACTATTAAACTAAATTGGGGGTAGTTGTCCCCATGCTTTCATTAGATATATAAACCTTTATTCTATTTTAACTGAATCAACGTTTTCCAATTAACTAGTTTTCTACTCTAAATCAAAACCACATTATTCTAGGTGTGGCAACCATTTTGTGTTTGTGTTTTAGACGTTTGTTCCCTTGAGTATTATCCTGAGTCTATTATCCAGAGGTTCCAGTGTTTATTACTACCATGTTGTATGTACGCTCTATGCAATTATGTTTATCTTTCAATTTGTAATTATTAAGTGGTCCCCGTTGAGGACCCAAGAGGTAACTTATTTTCTGGAGGTTATGGTGACTTTGTGTCCGACACTCAGTGCTGCCCCTGACTTGTCTAATTTGTATATCAGGTGCGTATATTATGTATATTGTGTGATCTGAGCTTTCTGGTCTGTTAAAGGTTGAGTTCGGTGTCTGTATGCTGTCAATTTGAGCGAAGATTTTCATGTGGCGTGCTTTGTGTTTGATCCCCGTTATGTCCCTTGACTTGCTCCTATTGCTAAATAATAATGTTGTTCAAAACTGGGAAGGACATGTAGGTTTCTGTAATATAGTATATAGGTACTAATAGTACTCTTTATCGTGTTCCCACAATTGTTCTGTTAATCCTACTAAGGAGTGTCCCTTCTTAATCGTCAATAGTAGGTACATTTCAGATAACACAACTGAGTAAATTGTTTACAATTTGAATTAACATTTCTCTAAATAACCATAACTAGTAGACTTACTTAAGTAGTTCAATTATTATATATACAAAACTATAACAGTTATTGTGTGCTTGAGCATCAGGCTCAGCGCCTACATACGACCTGTAAAGTTAGTTAGAATCTCCAAGGAAGATCTTCGGGTGCCGGGCGTCAAGTCGCCCAGACTGTAAAGCATTGTCCAGAAACTTCTTCACCGCCTGTCAACCTGGAATTTGTAGGTTTACTCCTTGATTTCTTCTAGGAGGGTCCTGAGGTGATTCATCCTCCCTACGTGGCGGGCTGATGTTTATGCCTAAAGCTTGATTGAAGTTTGGAAGGTCTTCTATGCTTTTTAGAACACATGAAGTATTATTCTTTGTGACAATCAGGCAGGTGGGGAAGCCCCATCTGTAAGGTAGCCTCCTCTCCTTTAGCACTGCTGTGACGAATCGTAGGTCTCTTCGTTTCTGCAACGTCGTTAGGCAAAGATCTGAGTATATCTGTATTTCTGAGCCCCTAAACTCAAGTGGGTGCTGTGTTCTGGCCAGTCGTAAGATCTCTTCTTTGTCCCTGAAGGACAGCAACTTCATTATCACGTCTCTGGGAGGTGCTCTGCTTGGTGGTTTGGGGCGTAGGGCCCTGTGGGCTCTTTCTATCAGCACGTCCGGAGCAGCTTCGTTGTTTTTGAGATGCCTGATGAAGTCTTGTATGTAATTTTGTAGTGCAGGAGGGTCAACTGCCTCGGATATTCCCCGCAGCCGGAGGTTGTTCCTCCTACTCCTGTTTTCATAAGTGATTGGACCGTACCCTCTTGGGCTTGCATGTGACTGGTCTCATTTTGCAGATCATAACTAAGGGTTTCTTGCCTCTCTTTTATTTGAGTAACACGTCTGTCTACGGCCATAATATCTCTTTTAAGTTCACCAAACATGGTTTTGAAATCTTGCATGGCCTCTTTTATATCCTCTTTTGAGGACAGATGTTTTATATCTTCCCTTGTTAAATAACTTTGGGTCTGTGTTTGTGATCCATGATTGTGTACCTGGGCAGACGTTGTTTTTGCAGGCGGGTTGCGAGCAGTCTCTGCTGAGGGCAAGGCTGATTCTGCTGGGATTAGATAATTATCCATAGCTGTAGTGTGCGTATGTCGAGGTGGCTTAGCCGCTCTCTTGCTGGCCATTACATATGTCAACTTCTTTTACTGTAAAGATTTGTGTCTCCTGCTATACCCGCTCTGATGTCAACTCTGCGAGAGGATGTGCTCTGTGTTATAATCCTTTGTCGCACACGTGGAGCGGCACAGCGGCCAGGCCAGAGAATTGTGATCTGAGTGCACTTCAATAAATAATTGTTCTCTGTTAGCTGATAATTCCCCTCTGCGTTTATGATGCCTAGCCAAAGTTAACCTGCACTTTTCTTTAGTGTCTGATCCGTTTATAAGAGTCTTCACTAATTGAGGCAGTTGTGTATTATGTTTATTTAGAATTTGGGCTTGTTTATTTTGCCCCTTCTGGAACGCTGCCTATTTGCCCAACCTCACCCCCCCCCCCCCCCCGCAGATGACGCTGCTAGGGCTAACCAGTGGTATTTGTATGCGCTCGCAGATGGGTTTGAGACCTGTTGTCAGGTGGGATTGTTTGCCCAAAAGTCTATGGAGCACTGAAAGGTTGAGTTCTGTGCTTCCCAAGAAGTTGGGATAAGGAGATGTGTCCCTGCCTGTTGGTGCTGTTTTAGGTATTGTCCCCCTAGGCCTGATTACACTCCAATGCGTGTGAGATGCTTAATAGGTAGCCGTTAAGACCCGTTTCAGCCTCCGTGCTCACTGAGGTGTTATTTGTGGGTGTAAGGCCTCTAGTGCAGTTCCGGAGTGTGATGAGGGCAGTTTAGGCCTATGTGAGAGGGCTTTCTCAGGGCTCAGTAGCTGCGCGGCGCCACGTGGGCCATCTTATTTTACTGTTTGCAGCTTAGTGTCTGAGAGGCCCCAGGGTTAGTGTGCGGTCTAACTGAGGTGATTGGCCTTAAAAGTACTGCCCTGTGCTATATGTTCATCCCGCAAGACCCACTGTTCTTCCCAGCCTTACCCCACCTGGTAGAATGCGGCGGCCTCCCAGCAGTGAGTGTCGGATCAATGCAGCTTCCGGAGGTCGCCTGTTGAAGCTTGCGGATGAGATGCTATGTGCCGGTGGTCGGCCCGGTATCTCCCTTATCAGGGGCGGGAGGTTGTGTGACTAATAGGCCCCCCGCATTTCTCTAATGCAGGCCGCAGAGCTCCGGGGGTAAGGGGCACCCGGCAAGATGGCGGATCTTCGCGCCAAGACAGGTATGCGGGGCCAATATGTTCTGTGATGGTCAGCTTTAGCCTGTTGGGAGTGGGGTATACCGGGTCCTGCGGTCTTTTTAGAGAGGTAGTTGATTGAGTCCTTAATGTTACTCTAAGGAGAGATGCTTGTGAGTCGCGCCTGGGTCTAGTTTGTCCTCAGGATCTCCAGGGGCAGGTGCGGCTGACAGCGTATCCCCTTGATTCGTAGTACTGCTGTGGTCTTTTGCTCCGGAGCGGATCCCCGACCCTCCGGAGCAGATGTGAGGCACTTCAAGAGAGCTGAGTGGTAGTCGGGTCAGGCTAAAGCCTGCTTAGATGGTGAGTCTGTATGCCTGCCCAAGTTCAGCTCTGTACTCGCCTCTGGCACCTCACTCTGACTAATGCCTTTTCCTTCAGCTCAGTTTTTCTCCTCTTTTGTGCTCCTTCACCAAGACAATCTTTATATGATTATCTCCCGGATCTTCCAGTTTCTGTATGAAGTCGTTGTGGTCTCTTTTATTCTGTGGCAAAACGTTGATTTTATTTAGAAAGCATTAGGGACTACAGAGCTCTACTATTATGCAGCCATCACAGTGCGTGGCCAGGCTCCGCCCATCGCAAAATTATTATTTTGTTGATAACCTAAAGGTTCAAATTTGATCACATCCTCTAGACAGGTGTTTTTTGCAAGGACCTTTAGGCAGCTGTACACCACAGCACATTCTTATGTCATTTACTGCGTACCCAATTTACCATTTATTATAACTATCAGTGCTATTAATATTTATAAGTCAATAAAGCGTTGTACTCCCACCATTGCCAGGGGATGTAAACAGATATATATATATATATTTATGTTACTCTGCATTTTATATACTGTTGTACATTGTATGCTCTTTGGAATACTATTTGCAGTAATGTACCTCATGTAGGTTATGTACACTATTATGATATACATATCACTAGAAGCTGTTTGTGTTCAGCAGCACAAAATGAATTTTCATAGACAGAACTTTCTATCTCTGTAGATATACAAGACATTATATGTCCTATGCTGTTAGTGTACACATTTCGATAGTATATGCCCCGCTAGGTATTTACCTTTTATGCATTGTACTCTGCATGTTTAATTCCAAATGCATTCATGCAGGTTTTATCTGTATTTTAGTACAACAGTTGAGATCTTATTGGTGTCTCTATGGTATGTGTAATTTATATCTATGAACAAAGGTTCTATTATGCAGATACTAAACATTGATCATGAATTTTTTCACTATCAGTACAGATAAGATGCATGATAAATTTATGTGAATGCACATACGCTTATCATACAGACACTGATCATTAATCATGAATATTTTCATTAACAATGTACATTGTGTATTTACTTTGTAAGTATACACTTCTCTGCTTGTTTTTGTCACGAATTTACAAGTATCTACTGTGTATCTGTTGGTCTATATGTGCTGCTTCTCTAGTCATTAAGGCCTCATGACAGAATAAATATGTGCTTATGCTTAAGTAGAAACATGTATACTACATCATGTACAGATTTAATCAACTTTGTATAAAGTTTCTACATTTTAGGATCCATCAGGACAAAATAGTATGGATATCCGGACTGATTCTCTTTGTTCTTTAAGAGATCGAGAGTGATGAAAATGGACTTACAGGACATAGATCCAATGGCCTCTCGCTTAAATCACACACTTTCAAGCTATTGTGCAAGATCAAAAGGTCCAAAGGCTCACATAATAGAGGCCTTGGTATGGCCATGGGACTTTTATCTAGCATACCTGTTTCCTTTGTTTGATTTTTTTTCCAAGAGTCAAACAGGAGTCAATTTCAGTAATATTAATTGTTCCAGCCTGGCTCCGCAGGACTTGGTATGCGGATATAGTGCAGTTGTTCTCTTGCTCTCCATGGCTTATTCCTCTGAGACAAGACCTGTTGTCTCAAGGTCCTGTTTTCCATCAGGATTTCAAATCTCTATTTTTGAGACACAGAGGTTTCTCAGATTCGGTCATTGAAACTTTGATGCAGAACAGAAAGCCTGTAACACAAAAGATTTATCACAAGATTTGGAATGCATATTTTGAGTGGTGTTCTTCCGGAGGGTTTTCTTGGTATTCCTTTAGGATTCCTAGAATCCTTCAGTTTTCTCAGGATGGCCTTGACAATGGTTTTTCCGCTAATTTCTAAAATGTCAAATTTCTGCTTTATCTTTTCTTTTAAATAAGAAGTTGGCTAAACTTCCTGAGGTTTAGAATTTTGTCCAGGGGTTACTTATAATTAGGCCAATTGCGAAAGCTATTTCTCAACTCTGGAATCTGAATCTACTTTTCTCTGTATTTACAAGGTTCTTATTTTGAACCAATGCATTCCATTGTTATCTACTATTATCTCTCTTACTATTAGCAATCTCGTCAGTATGGAGAGTATGTGAGTTGACAACCTTGTCTTGTGATTCTCCGTTTTTAATTATTTACAAGGAGAAGGCTGTAGTTTGTACTAAATATAATTTCTTTCTAATGTAATTTCTAAGGAAAATACCAATCAAGACATGGTTGTTCCTTTATTGTATTTTGACCAGATTTTTAAAATGAAATCCAGCGACTTTTTTTTATTTTTTTATTGGCAAATGGTAAAAAACTATTTTATTAGCATATTTTCCTCAAATTATATATGCAGCCTGATGAAACAGCTTGTATTGATGCTGAGAAACGCGTCGCTAGTGTTCTCTGTGTACTATTAAAGTTTGGACTTGTACATTATCCGTTCTCCTGTCTTACTTATACGGACCTCCGTATCTGACTGCTTCTGATCCGGTTGGCTCTCCTGATTGGCCTTTTTGGGTACCCGCCTTCACTTTTGGACGTATCCTGACGCCGTCTCTGTGTCATACAGGTGACTGAGAAGGTCCCGTGTTGCTTTGAACGGCACTCTGGTCGTGCCGCTACATCTGGTGAAAGGATATTTTTCGAGGCTTCGTGTCTCTGTATTCACTGGTTTTTATTAGACGACATTGTTCAATTTGGCGCCTCTGTTTTTCCTTTACAGGTTTCTTATTAATCAATCTTCGATCAACAGTGCAGCCTATTATTGACATATCTCCTCTTCTTCCTGTTGTCACAAGCGCACCTCCTTTGAGGATCTTAGAATCTCTCCTTCATTAGTGTATTTGGTATGTGTTTATGAAGTGATTGTATGATATATACGCAGGACTGAGAGAGAAACCACTGAAATGGGGGGAAGAATACTGAAAAGGGGGAGAGAACACTTAAAGGGGGGACAAGAACACTGAAGGGGGGAAGAACACTGAAAGGGGGGGAGAACACTGAAGAGGGAGAGAACACTGAAAAGGGGGGGAAGAGAACACTGAAAGGGGGAAAGAGAACACTGAAAAGCAGAAGAGAGCACTGAAAATGGGGAGAGAACACTAAAAGGGGGGGAGAGAACACTGAAAGGGGTAAAGTGAGCACTGAAAAGGGGAAGAGAACCCTGAAAAGGGGGGGGAGAGGATACTGAAAAGGGGGGGGGAGAGGACACTGAAAAGGGGGGAAGAGAACACTGAAAGGGGGGTAAAGAACACTGAAAGGGGTTAAAGAACACTGAAAAGGGGTGGCAGAGAACACTGAAATGGGGTGAGAAAACACTGAAAGAAGGCGGGAAACACCACTGCATGGAAGGAGAGAGGCACCACTGGAAGGAGGGGGGGGAGATACAGCACTAAAAGGTGTAGAGATCCCAGGTGTCTTTCTCCCTCATATCCCTGGGTCACTTTCCCTCCTCTTTCCCCTATATCCCTATCAGTCTCGCAGACAACCCCTGCCCCAGATACAACTTTTATGTGCTCTATGAGTAGAGCCCAAACCCCTGTCCGTCACAAAGCATGGTACCCAGCTCACCCTCCTCCCTACCTGCAGGAGAAATACCGGTCCAGCATCCCGTGGGGGAAATATCCAGAAATGCGGTAAGTGCTGCTCTGGGATACTTTTTTCCCACCACACTCTTCTGCCTGCAGCAGCACTGCGGACCATCTTCCCGGGGATATTTCCGGGAACATAATTTTTCCAAGGACAGTCTCCTCAATCCAGGGACTGTCCCCGGAAATCGGGGATTTCTGGTCACCCTAAAGTAGGGACTATACATAATCTTGATGTATTCATCGCTTTGAAGTTCTATCTCCAAGCTACTGATTTTAGACAAACTTCTAGTATGTTTTTTCACTACTCTGAAACTCGTAAGGGGCAGAAAGCTCCTAAGGTAGTGTTTGCCTCTTGGCTGAAAAAAAAAGTGATTCACAAGGCTTTCTTGAAGGTGGGAAAGTCCCCTCCTAAGCGTATTACTGTTCTTTCCACAAGAGCAATTGCAACATCATGGTTTTTAAAAAAGGATGCATCTTTGGAGCAGATTTGCAAAGCTGAAACATGTCTTCTCTGTGAAATTTTTTCAGATTTTTTCGCTTTGAAGTTTAGTTTTTTTGCAAACAGCTTTAACCAGGAAAGTCCTTCAGGCCAAAGTGTCGGCTGAATCAGAAGTTCCAGAAAAATTGTCCTGCCCTTTCCATAACATAGACCATCTACTTGTGTATTAATCCCATATGTTATGGAGGACTGTGGACCATCATCCTTTTACGAAAGAAAACAAAATTTATGCTTACCTGATAAATTCTTTTCAGAAAGATTTATGGTCCAGAGGCCCTGCTTTGTCTTTCCTACCTATCTGTTTCCTATTCTCTTCTATATGTTAAACTAAGAGAGAGATTGGAGGTGGGAAGGATTTTAAGCTCTGATTTGGGTTCTTGACCTCCTCCTAGTGGCGAGAAATATATCCCATATGTTATGGAACAATGTGAACCATCTTTGCGAAAGAAAATAATGTATCGGGTAAGCATAAATTTGTTTGTTTTTTTATATAAAAATGTTCAGGTAATATTTACTAGTGAGCTTTTTAAAAATATACTATATCACTTTCAAAGAATTCAAAATTTGGGTATCATGGAACTGGTTGTTTGCTAGCTCGTAAGCAAGACTTACATTGCATTGGACAGTGACACGTCTCGCAAGCAAAAAAACAAAAAATGGTGTTCCCTTAGTACAGGAGCATCCTTTTTACAAAGGGGTGAACACCCCGAAACGTCACTTATTTGTATATGGAATAAATATTTTTTATTTAACCTTCTTCAAGTTTTATGAGTGCTTGTGCTAAACCTTTATATATTATTTCAGATGGAAAAGGAGACTGCACTTGCTTAATTTAGCAACAGCAAAAAAATTGGGAAAGTGGGCAATATCTCTGAACTGAAACTGACACAAACGTTTGTTTTTTTGGCACAAATCAGCTCAAACATAGCAACAAATGGTATATTTCTTTCCTAAGATATGGTGACTCCACAACGTCCTCAATTACTGTTTGGAATATCACTCCTGGCCAGCAGGAGGAGGCAAAGAGCACCACAGCCAAGCTGTTAAGTATCACTTCCCTTCCCACAAACCCCAGTCATTCTCTTTGCCTTGGTACATGGAGGAGGTGAAGTTTTGGTGTCTGAAGAAATTTGGATATCTTTAACTTCAAGCAAGAATATAAAGCCAGAGTAGGTTTATTCTGATCTTTACTTTTGAAGTCTGAGTCATACTCCACGTTAATCTCTTCAGTAGGATAGTGGGGGCTTTTAAACAGTTATGAACTTGTGAGGTGGGCTTCACTGCGTTTTCCTGTTGCTTCCCTTGTATAGAAAGCCAGAGTAGGTTTACTCTGTTCTTTCTTTTTTCCACAGGTTTCTGTAAGGAGGGGCTTCCTTTCATACCGGGTGAGCTGTCCCCCTGCCGGAGACCGCTAGAGGTGCAGGTAAGTGTCTTTTAGTCTTCTGGGACTAGGAGGCTGGCACTGAAAGGGTTATCCTTTAAGAAATACTGCAACATTTTTGGGACTAGAATCATGTGGAAAGGATTATTATGACAGTAAGCAGGCACTCTGTAGTGTGACAAGGGGAGACTGGAGTTAAACTCTTGAGTTAACTCCTTATCTTGGCTCATGTAATGCAAAATTTATTTGCAAGCAGAATTAATTCAAGAGACAGTACTTTATCATATATGGTACTTGGTGTTTTGCTTGGGGCACTTGATATCGCTATTGCGATCTTAAGTCGTATTAGGCATCGTGCTACTGGAAATGGCTACATTTTGTTTTGTTTCTCTACTATTGTTGCCCAGCTTCACAGGCCGGTCACGTGACCTTTGTATTCCGCTCCTGAAAGTAGAAGCAGCTTACGGAAAAGCAGTTGTGATATCTTTTCTGAGAGTTTGGATCGTCTTGCCTAGATCGCTACAGGGGGCAGGTAGGCACCTCAGTCATAGACTGAGGTGTAGAGGTGTGCATGGGTTTTTTAGCAATATTTTTCAAGTTGGGCAAAATTTTTTGAAAGAAGCCTTATAATAAAGCCTTAACTCTGCAAAAGCAAGATATTCATGTTAGCGGTTTGTTCTTCTGGTACAAGATTTTACTGCAAGTATATTTAAAGAGACAGTACTTTGCTTATAAACACCTAGATTACAAGTTTTGTGTTATGAGTCAAATAGCAACGTTGTGGCCCATACGCATCATTTCCCCTTATGCAGCCATTACAAGTCTTGTCGGTATAGGTGTACCGCAAGCCTTTTAGCCTGTAACGCAACGTCAGTACCGCACTCATAAAAATGACATTTTTTAATGGGATTCCCATAGCGCCGGTATTACGAGTTTTGCTTTCTGGCTAAAAAGTGAGTGTTACAGCCTAAAACAACAAGATCTGTACCACCATCTAATTCCTAACAACCTCCTAACTTTATATTAAAATTACAATTTACCTATCTTAAATTAAATTAAAACTTACCTGTCAAATTAAAATAACTAAGTTCAAACTAACAATTAAACTAATATAATTATTAAACTAAAATTAAAATAACTACCAATTGAATTAAACTAAACTACACATTAAAAAAATCCTAATACTAAACTAAAAATGACAAAGTATAGGGGCGTGTCTAGGCAGCGGCTATGTTAGGTCGCAATATCTGTGGCTCTGAGTTGGATGTTTAACCCGCCGGTTATTGAGCCAATCCTGCAACTTAGACTAAAACCATTGGTAACTTTAAACAGCCCACAAACTGTGGATCTAAAAGATACCAAATTTGCAGAGTTTATGAAAACTAGACCTAGATCTGGACCACTGGAACCTTAGGCGGCGGCCTCACCACAAGGATTCAGCACCCCCCCCCCCACACTTGGGGTATAGCAGTTGTGTTTAAACTGCCTTTTCCACTTGTAAAAGAGAACCATCACCCATAGAAAGGGACTATTCTGAACTATAAATTACACTGTATTCACCGTGTGCAAATGGAGACTTTAGCAAAATGGGAGGCGCGAACGAGTCTACAAGAAGATCACTTCCGAGACCTAGAGAGAGATCTATGTGCTATCTTCTTTGAAGGGCGGCTTCCCAATAGGTCACCACAGGCACTTGCTGAATATGTTCCGGCTGAAAGTGAAAGCCCTGATCTCAGCCTGACCGGCGGGCGGCCCTTTTGGCTTCAACTCAGACCTCGGAAAACCGGGACCCACAAAAAATCCTGCCCAATCTTATACCTATGCAGGCAGTCTCTGGGATGCATGGAGACATGACCTATGCTACAATGCCCTTCATCCAGCGAGCGGATATCAGACCGATAATATGCAGGGAGGAGGCCCAAAAGCAGATCGCTGGAGACCTAGCCTGCTACACGAAGCCACATGTACTTCCAACACAAACAGGGCCTGGTACGGGACTACATGAGACAGAGGTATGTTTACCCGCATGCGGTGCTTGTGGAGAGACTGACAGCTCCACAACAGGGAAGCAGAGCCGATCAGTGCCCACGACAGGCAATGAAATGACAGCCACATGTTTAATGTTCAGTAATGAAATGTTATCTCTATGCAGGGAGAGTTTTATCTTATCTATGTCACTAGAAGCTGCCATGCCAATAAGTTTACACAAACTAGTATGCTACCAATCTCGCAATCTATTTTTATAAGTGTTAGGTCTATATCATGCGAGCAGAGATGTAGTTAGAACTGTCGGTCATAGTGGTATCTTGTGAGTTACAGCAGATACAGGTCACTATATGCATTTAAAACTCTGCTCATTAAGTGGACCCTTCCCCATGCCCTTAATGGTATACTACTTCTCCCATATGAGTTACTTTTATAATGTATAGCACCTTCCATCCATAGGAAGTTAGATACAGTTAACACGGATGGTTCTCTATATTAATTCCCAAACCAGTTTTCCTCATTGATACTTTACACGTGTAGGTAGGTCCAAAAGTGACCTCTAATGTTCTAGGAGGAAATTAAAGTTGTTGTTCTATTTGTATGTGCCCTTAAGGACTAAGATTGACCCTTTTTGTTTCTCCCCTAAACTCTCCCCTTTACTGTTTGATTTACGTCTTTGGTCCATGCTTATAATTATAGGAGCTTTGTTATATTTTTAACCAATATTCTAGAAGGGGATTCTTACTTTTATATTTAATCCTGTTCCTTCTCTAAGCCCTCCCTATTATTGCTTGAGTTATATTTCTGTTGGTCCAAGAGTGGCCAATTTTACTATGTATGGGAGTTCATACTCTATATGTTACATTTGCTTTCTTGTATAAAGAAAAACGGAGGTTGAACATGTGTATTACTCCACTACATATGCAGTACTCCAGTATGATATTCACTACTACTGTTCTATTTAATTGCCATCCTGTATTAAATTACATGCCCTCTAACCATACATCCTGCAAAGTTACGTATAACACTGAACTTGTTGATTGATTCCATATGTTTTGCAATTGCTGTATACACAGCATTTCTGTACTGTTCTTACTTTTCAACCTTAATACAAATTATTAAAAAAATATAAAAATGACAAAGTATCTAAATACAAAAACAAACAAAAAACTAAGTTACAAAAAATAGCAAACACTAAATTATGGAAAATAAACAAATTTATCCAAAATAAAAAAGAATTACACCTAATCTAATAGCCCTATCAAAATAGAAAAGCCCACCCAAAATAAAAAAAAAAACCTAGCCTACAATAAACTACCAAATGGCCCTTAAAGGGGCCTTTTGGGGGGCATTGCCACAGCTCTTTTACCTGTAAAAAAAACACAAAGACCTCCCAACAGTAAAACCCACCACCCAACCAACCCACCAAAATAAAAAATCTAATTCTAAAAAACCTAAGCTACCCATTGCCCTGAAAAGGGCATTTGTATGGGCATTGCCCTTAAAAGGGCATTTAGCTCTTTTACTACCCAGACCCTAAACTAAAAAAAAAAAACACCCAAAAACCCTTAAAAAAGCCTAACACTAACCCCAAGACGATCCACTTACAGTTTTTGAAGTCCTGCTTGAACGATCTTCATCCCGGAGTTGAAGTCCTGATCCAAGCAGCGAGAAGTCTTCATCCAGACGGCCTCTTCAATCTTCATCCAGGCGGCATCTTCTATCTTGATCCCGGAGGCACGGAGCGGGTTCACCCTGAAGACATGCGGAGCATTATCTTCATATGGTCGCCGCCGTACACTGAATCTTCAATGCAAGGGACGCAATCCAAGATGGCGTCCCTTGCATACCAATTGGCTGAAAAATTTGAATCAGCCTATAGGATTAAGAGCTGTTAAAATCCTATTGGCTGTTCAAATCAGCCAATAGGATTTAAGCAGCTCTAATTCTATTGGATGATGAATCAGCCAATAGAATGAGAGCTGCTAAAATCCTATTGTCTGTTCAAATCAACTAAAAGAGCTGATATCTTTAGGACAATGCCCTACAAAAGGCCCTTTTAAGGGCCATTGGTAGTTTATTCTAGATTAGGTTTTTTATTTTGAGTTTTTTTTTTTTATGGGTATTAGAATAGGAATAATTTTTTAATTTTTTATAATTTGTTTGTTATTTTGTGTAATGTATATTTTTAGGGTGTTTTTTTTTTTTTTTTTTAGCAAAAGAGCCGTTTAATTTAGGGCAATGCCTGACAAAAGGCCCTTTTAATGGCCCCCCAAAAGGCCCTTGGTAGTTTGGGGGGTGGGGGTTTGTATAGTGTTAGGGGGTGTTTGTATTTTTTTTTTGGAGCAAAAGAGCTGTTTATCTCAGGGCAATGCCTTACAAAAGGCCTTTTTAAGGGCCCTCCAAAAGGCCCTTTTAAGGGCCCTCTGTAGTTTGTTCTAGATTAGGATTTTTTATTTTGGGGCGTGTTTTTTTCTTAAAAGGGTATTAGAATAGGATCAATCTTTATTTTTTTGGATAATTTCTTTTTTTTCTAATGGTAGGTTTTTTTCTTTTTTGTGATTTTAGTGGGATTTTTTTTGTAATGTTAGGTTTTAGTGTAAGGCAGGTTAGGTTTTTTATTTTGAGGTGTTTTTTTTATGGGTATTAGAATAGGAATAATTTTTTTATTTTTTTATAATTTGTTTGTTATTTTGTGTAATGTATATTTTTAGGGTGTTTTTTTTTTTTTAGCAAAAGAGCCGTTTAATTTAGGGCAATGCCTGACAAAAGGCCCTTTTAATGGCCCCCCAAAAGGCCCTTGGTAGTTTGGGGGGTGGGGGTTTGTATAGTGTTAGGGGGTGTTTGTATTTTTTTTTGGAGCAAAAGAGCTGTTTATCTCAGGGCAATGCCTTACAAAAGGCCTTTTTAAGGGCCCTCGGTAGTTTGTTCTAGATTAGGATTTTTTATTTTGGGGCGTGTTTTTTTCTTAAAAGGGTATTAGAATAGGATTAATCTTTATTTTTTTGGATAATTTCTTTTTTTTTTCTAATGGTAGGTTTTTTTATTTTTTGTGATTTTAGTGGGATTTTGTTTGTAATGTTAGGTTTTAGTGTAAGGCAGGTTAGGTTTTATTTGGCAGGTAAGTTTGTATTTATTTTAACTAGGTAGTTAGTAAATAGTTAATAACTATTTACTAACTAGTCTACCTAGTTAAAATAAATACAAACTTACCTGTGAAATAAAAATAAAACCTAAGCTAGCTACAATATAACTATTAGTTATATTGTAGCTAGCTTAGGTTTTATTTTACAGGTAAGTATTTAGTTTTAAATAGGTATTATTTGTTTAAAGGGACACTGAACCCAAATTGTTTCTTTTGTGATTCAGATAGAGTATGCAATTTTAAGCAACTTTCTAATTTACTCCTATTATAAATTTTTTCTTCGTTCTCGTGTTATCTTTATTTGAAAAATAATGCATCTAAGCTTTTTTTTTGGCTCAGACTCTTGAAAGCACTTTTTTATTGGTGGATGAATTTATCCACCAATCTGCAAGAACAACACAGGTTGTTCACCAAAAATGGGCCAACATCTAAACTTACATTCTTGCATTTTAAATAAAGGTACCAAGAGAATGAAGAAAGTTGCTTAAAATTTCATGCTCTATCTGAATCATGAAAGAAAAGTTTTGGGTTCAGTGTCCCTTTAATAATTGTAAATTTAATTTAGATCTATTTTAAGAATGTTAAAGTTAGTGAGTGTTAGGTTTAGGGGTAGGGTTAGGTTTAGGGGTAGGTGTAGGGGTTAATAGTTTAATTTAGGTTGTTGCAATGTGGGGGGCTGGCGGTTTAGGGGTTAATAGGTTTATTTAATAATTGTAATTTTAATTTAGCTATATTTTAATTATGTTAAAGTTAGGGGGTGTTAGGGTTAGGTTTAGGGGTTAATATAGTTTAATTTAGGTTGTTGCGATGTGGGGGGCTGATGGTTTAATGGTTAATAGGTTTATTCAGGGTTAGTGATGTGGGAGGCCAGAGGTTTAGGGGTTAATAACTTTAGTTGCGGCAATGTTGGGGAGTGACGGAATAGGGGTTAATAACTTTAGTATAGTGGCGGCGATATCGGGAGTGGCAGATTAGGGGTTAATGCCTTTATTTAGGTGGCAGCAATATCGGGAGCGGCAGATTAGGGGTTAATAACTGTAGGCAGGCGTCAGCGATTTCGGGGGCAGCAGATTAGGGGTATTTAGACGTGGGGTTTATGTTAGGGTGTTAGGTTTAAACTGTATTTTCTTTTTCCCCATAGACTTCAATGGGGCTGCGTTACAGAGCTTTTGTTTCCGCGATCGCAGGTGTTAGACTTTTTTCTGACCGGCTCTCCCCATTGACGTCATAACACAGCTGCTTTTGTGTGCAGTATGGAGCTCAACACAGCTATATCGCCCGCACAAGCCGGGTTTTTTTAAACTTGTAATGGCAGCGCTATAGGGGGTTAAATAACGCAACTTTTGTTGCATTCTTTACTTTCCCTATAGCGCTCAAAACTCATAATCTAGGTGAAAATGTTCAATTTTTGGTTATATTGCAATTTTTTTTATTTTTTCCCCCTGCATAATGGAGCAGGATCCTGCTACTATGGACAGGTGTATTCGGTGCTTAGATTGTCAAGTTGTGCCTCCCATGCAATTTTGTTCCTCATGCATAGAGAGGACTTAAAAAGTTTATCTTTATTCTTTAGTCTATGAGCCAAATGTCTCTCAGGATGATGCTGTTCAGGCACTGCCACAGTCTTCTCCTCAAATGTCCCAAGCCGTAATAGTGTCACATGCATTGCCCTGCAGTTCCTCTCAATATCCTGGAGGAGTTTATTTGCAAGCAGAGATTGCTACCCAGGTATCCACTGCGGTATCTGCGGCATTGGCTGCCATTCCCATGCTACAGGTAAAACGCAAGAGGAAATGTAAAGATTCAGATTGTAAAGTTTCTGCTCCAGCTTCGGGTACCCTAGTTGCCCTTTCTCATGTGTCTGATGAGGAAGATATGTCAGTAGCCACTGAGGGTGAAATATTAGATTCGGACAGTATAGTTCCTTCATCTGATGCTGAAGTTGTATCCTTCAGATTTAAGCTTGAACAAGTCTGTGTACTGTTAAAGGAGGTTTTGGCTACCCTGGACGACTCCAATACTCCTGTCGCTCTCAACCCTAGGAAATCTAGTAAACTTAATAAATACTTTGATCTTCCTTCCTCTGTGGAGGTGTTTCCTGTGCCAGACAGTGTTTTTGAGATTATAGCACAATAATGGGAGAAGCCTGGGATTCCTTTTTCCCTGTCTCCTGTCTTTAAAAAGATGTTTCCTGTTGTTGACTCCATTAAGGAACAGTCCAAGTCTTCTTGGAAACCCAATCAGTCTTGGAACAAGGGGAAGCATTAAAAGAAACCTGCAGCTGAGTCTAAGACAGTATGAAGGGTTTGCCCCAATCCAGGATCGGTTCAAGTGGGAGGCAGACTTTCTCAGGTCTCTCAAACATGGATACGAGATGTCCCAGATCCCTGGGCTGTGGACATAGTATCTCAGGGTTACACATTGGAATTCAAGACTTTTCCTCCCAGAGGCAGGTTTCACCTCTCAAGATTATCTGCAGACCAGATAAAAAGAGAGGCGTTCTTGAAATGTGTACAGGATCTTTCCTCCCTGGGAGTGATAGTTCCAGACCCAGTACAGGAACAGGGTTTAGGTTTCAATTCCAATCTGTTCATGGTTCACAAAAAAGAGGGAACTTTTCGATCTTTTCTAGATCTGAAGTGTCTTAACAAGTTTCTCAGAGTGCCGTCCTTCAAGATGCAAACTATCCGTTCCATTCTTCCTTTAGTGCAAGAGGGTCAGTTCATGACGACCATAGACCTGAAGTATGCGTACCTTCATGTTCCCATTTATAGGGATCATTACAAATTTTTGAGATTTGTCTTTCTGGAGAAACACCTTCAGTTTGTGGCTCTTCCGTTTGGCCTTGCCACAGCTCCCAGAATTTTCTCAAAGGTTCTGGGGGCTCTCTTGCCAGTGATCAGGTTTTGGGTAATTGCTGTAGCGCCATACCTGGACGACATATGTGTTCAGGCGCCATATTTTCAACAAGGAAACTCTCATACAGATATCTTGTTGTCTTTTCTACGTTCCCATGGATGGAAAGTGAATCTGGAAGAGAGTTCCCTTGTTCCAGCTACAAGGGTGGTTTTCTTAGGGACCATAATAGATTCCCTAGCTATGAAAATATTTCTGACGGAGGTCAGAAAATCAAAGATTCTTTCCTCTTGCCTCTCTTTGCTATCTACTGTTCGGCCAACAGTGGCTCAATGTATGGAGGTAATTAGTCTGATGGTTGCTTCCATGGACATCATTCTCTTTGCTCGATTCCAGTTATGCATGCTCAGTCAATGGAATGGAGACTATTCAAATCTCTGAGGATAGATCTAGATCAGTCGACAAGAGACTCTTCCATGGTGGCTTTCTCAGGAGCATCGGTCTCGGGGGACATTCTTCTGGAGCCCTTCCTGGGGTGATTGTGACAATGGACACCAACCTGCTGGGTTGAGGAGCAGTTTGGAATTCGTTAAAGGCGCAAGGTCTAAGGATTTGGGAGGAGTCTGCTCTCCCCATAAACATCTTGGAGTTGAGAGCGATTTACAATGCTCTGACGGCTTAGCCACAGTTGTCCTTAGCCCTTAGCATCAGGTTTCAGTCGAACAATATAAACCTCAGTGGCTTACATCAACCACCAGGGAGGAACTCAGAGTTCCTTAGCCATGAAGGAGATGGCTCGGATTGTTAAGTGGGCGGAAGCTCCCAATTGCTATCTGCCTTCCACATTCCAGGAGCAGACAGACTTTTTATCGCGAGGAGTGGGCACTCCATCCGGAGGTGTTCTCCTGCTTAACCCTCAAATGAGGGCTGGATCTGATGGCGTCTCGGCAGAACGCCAAGCTTCCAAGGTATGTTTCAAGTCAAGAGATCCACAGGCCGCTCTGGCGGTCCCTTGCGATTTCAGTCTGTCATACCTATTTCCTCCTTTTGCTCTCCTTCCCCGAGTCATTGCTCGTATCAAACAGGAGGGAGCATCTGTGATTCTAATAGCCTCTGCGTGGCCTTGCAGGATCTGGTATGCATCTAGTGGAGATGTCGTCTCTTCCACCTTGGAGATTGCCTCTGAGGAAGGACCTTCTGATTTAGGGTCCCTTCCTTAGCCCAAATCTCGTTTCTCTGAAGCTGACTGCTTGGAGATTGAACACTTAGTTCAAGCGTGAGTTTTCTGAGTCGGTCATTGAGACCATGATTCAGGCTCGCAAGCCTGTTACTAGGAAGATTTACCATAAGACATGGCGTAAATATCTTTATTGGTGTGAATCCAAGGGCTACTCGTGGAGTAGGATCAGGATTCCTAGGATTTTGTCCTTTCTCCAGGAAGATCTGGAGAAGGGTTTGTCAATCAGTAGTCTGAAGGGTCAGGTTTCTGCATTATCTATTTTGCTACACAAGCGCCTGGCGGACGTGCCAGATGTGCAGTCTTTTTGTCAGGTCTTGGTCAGAATCAGGCCTGTGTTTAAGTCTGTTGCTCCTCCTTGGTGCCTTAACCTTGTTCTTAAAGTTTTACAGCAGGCTCTGTTTGAGCCATTGCATTCCATAGATATTAAGTTGTTATCTTGGAAGGTTTTGTTTCTTATTGCTATCTCTTCTGCTCAGAGAGTCTCTGAACTCTCAGCTTAGCAATGTGATTCGCCTTATCTTTCATGCTGATAAGGTGGTTCCTCGTACTAAGTTAGGTTTCCTTCCTAAAGCAGTTTCGGATAGAAATATTAATCAGGAACTTGTTGTTCCTTCTGTTTAGTTCTACCTGTCTTTTTCTCCCTCCCTGGTCTTTGTGTCCTCTAGCTTGGTATTGGTTCTCAACAGTAATTAAAGACGTTGTGGACTCACCATATCTTAGGAAAGAAAACAAAATTTCTGCTTACCTGATAAATGTATTTATTTCTTGATATGGTGAGTCCACGACCCCCACGCTTTATTTAAAGACAGTTATTTTTGACTAAACATCAGACACCTCTACACATTTGTGTTTCTTCTTTTTTTCATTTCCCTTTGGTCAAATGACTGGGGTTTGTGGGAAGGGAAGTGATACTTAACAGCTTGGCTGTGGTGCTCTTTCCCTTCTCCTGCTGGCCAGGAGTGATATTCCCAACAGTAATGGAGGACATACCATATCCAGAAAGAAAGAAATTTATCAGGTAAGCATACATTTTGTTTTTATCATGATTTAATTACATGGGGTGGAAAGTGGGCAAAGATGAGGTCACATGGGCTAAAATATAAAGTGCAATATCTCAGAAAGTGGGCAATATCTCTGAAATGAAACCAGTATAAATGTTCATTTTTGTAGCACATATCAGCACAAACGTGGCACTAACGAATGGTATATTTTTATTCATGATTTAATTACATGGGGTGCCAACTTCACACAGCTCTTCCAGGAGTAATGTCCTAATTATAGACCTATGCTATTGATTTTAACAATATAGGGACGCTTCTAAGAGTCACCCACACATTGTATTTTAATATAAAGAGTGTTCTTGTCTGGAGAAGTGGTTTTTTTTTTTGTTTTTTTTTTTTAAATTTATTTATATTTATTTTTTAAATGTATATTTAGTCTTTTTAGTGCATTGAAAGCAAAAATTTCCTGTGCAATAAAATTATATTTAGAAATTAAAGACATTGGCTTAGACCTGCAGTTGAATGCATTTTTGTATGTCAAATGAATACTATAACTCTGATTTATTTTTTTATATATATTTATAGAATTAAGCTTAGCTGCTTTCAAACGCAACAAAAGAAAACTGGAATTGGCTGAAAAAGTGGAAACAGATTTTATTCAGTTTAAAAAAAGAAGACAATCAAGTGAAAAGGTCAGTGATATGCTTATTACATCTAAGTAATGAAATCGCTTATGGTAACCATTTATTTTAATGCTCTACTTTTCACCTCATCATCCTAGTTCTTTGCAAATAATAAAGTTTCATATTTTCGACTTAACATTTGTAGTCTTAAATGGTATTTGTAGTTTCTTTTCTTGCGTTAAACATATCATGTAATTACACTGGCGTTTTCATATTGAAATATAAATTGATGTAATTGGTGACTTCCTCCAGAAGATGGTTTATTTTTAGATAGAACATTAATAGTCTTCCTATTTGTAACAGGATTTAAGAATATTTTTGGTGATGTCATGCCATCAATGAGGTTATTGTATATTTTCAAGATTGTTGTAAAGATGAACATCAAAAGAAGTTAATGAAAAAGTTTATCCAAGCAATGTTAGACTAGTAACTTGTTGTCAAGAAACAAAATTCATATTTTCCAGTTTGCATGTTGGCGTTGAACAGATGAACATTGATAGCAGATTGTCATCTATCTCACTTCCTTTTTTTGGCAGGATAATATTATGATGTGCTGAAGACGCCCCTGACAAAGAGGCTATTGAAGTCAAGTGTGATAGGTTCTTAGTAGTTCCAAACTTTGTATATACATATGAGTGATTACAGATCAAGACCTATTTTAAGAAAAACATCTCATTACACTTTTAAGACATGAGTGGGGTTTGAAGGGGGAATAAATTGTGCATTTTCTTTACAAAGGGAATAGTTTTAGATATACTTTTAAGGGATTTTGATGATGCTTTTACAAGCATTATTGTATACAATGGATAATGTGGTGTATTTCATTAGTATTATTCATTTGTTTATTCATATTTAAAAACCTCTTGACAGCATTCCATTAATGTCCTAAACCAAGCATTTCCAACCTAATGCAGCGGCCACAGTGAAAAGCCTCCATAGCTTTTTATGTGGCTCTTCACGTCTCAAAACCAAATATCTAGATCAGGAGGAATGTTCATTTATTTGATATTATTTGACCAACACTTTATTTTAAACAGCAAATTTTACACTTGTGGAAGATTTAAGTGGTTGAAAATGTTATACATGTATTTTTCTGTATCTGTTCAGTAGCAGAGGTACATCATAGTAGCATGTTACCAGTCAGATATTGTGGAAACAAAATAAAAATCAAATTTCTAGCTAAATTGTAGTTTTTATACACATTATATTGCTAAAAGTATTTGGAAACCTTGCTATCACATGTGTGATGATCAGGTTTCTATGAACATTCCATTCCAAAACAATGGCTATAATAGCTGCAATCTTTCTTAAAAGACTTTCCACAAGATTTTGGAGTGTATCTGTGGTAATTTTCCAATTTACTTCTTTCTAAAGGTGAGAAGAGTCCACGACTTCATTCATTACTTTTGGGAATAAAGAACCTGGCCACTAGGAGGAGGCAGAGACACCACAGCCAAAGACCTAAATACCTCCCCCACTCCCCTCATCCCCCAGTCATTCTTTGCCTTTCGTCACAGGAGGATGGCAGAGAAGTGCCGAAGATTTGGAGTAGTCTCTTATGGAGGGTAGTACTCTGGGACTGGCATTTTAAGTAGCCCTGTCAGCCTCTCTGTGCGAGCCTGGGTGAAAATTAGAGTCCTGAGATGCAGGGAGAGTCTTTCTGCCAAACCATCCCAACTCATATTAACTACTCCAGAAGCAATCAACGTCGTCGAGTTTTGCTGCCTGCTTTCTGCATTCAAGTCCATGTCAGGAGCGATGCTTCTACCTGTCACAGTTGAAGGGCCGTGTTCCTGTTCCACGGCATGGTAAGATTGTTTCATTTTTTATACATAATGATAACACAGAAGACAGGGTCACAGTGTGGCTCCTTTTATCTTATGGAATCAAGAGTTAATATTCCTGGTAAGGGGATTATTGAACAGGGGGGGTTAAACATGATATTGTTTATTGTGTGATTGCTGCATTATGTGCGAGCTGAGGCTCTGGCAATGGTGGAACTTTCAGGTTGACTTCCAGGAGTATTTGTGCGGCCGGTTTTGGCGTTTTCTCCTTAGAGCAGGGGCGGTCCTGCAAAGCATCCCATGTAACCGGGTATGGCGGACTCTCCACTTCCTCTGTGATCTGCGGCGCAGGAGACAAAGTGGTTTCTGTAGTCCGGGTCATAGGAGGTGGTGAGTGCCCCGGCCATTGGAGGTATAAAGGTGCCTGTTTATTAAGTTAATCTAGTCCATAATAAAAGCGCAAGCTATGGAGGACTCTGACGCGTTAGAGTGTACTCCCTCTTTAACAAAGTCTCATTCCTGTGTTTATTGTGAGGAGGTTCTTGTAGATTAGCCTGCTCAACTATGTTTCACATGGCTCTATAAAGTTGCGACATCTAAAAATAAAAGTATGTCTAGTACTACTGAGCCGTCCACCTCTGAGGGATCCCGTCCCATGATGTGCGTTCCCTGCGTTCATTTCTGAGTGCACATGCAGCGCCCCAGGGTCCAACCATTAAACCTACGGGAGAGATTGGTTGGCCATCAGATTTTGCGGGTCAACTGCAAACGGCGGTATCGAAAGTGATCCATGCCTTAACACGTTCTGCTAAGCGCAAGCGTAGGATGTATCATTGCGGCCTGGCCCAAGGGTTGTCTACGCCTATGGAATTATAAGAGGCGTTATACGATGATGAGGCCCACTCCAATTCTTCAGAGGAGTCTCCTTCTGGGTCGGAGTCCGTGTCATCTCATCATCTAGCTGCAGAGGAGCCTGACTTTAGGTTTAGGATAGAGAATTTGCGCTTTTTACTGAAGCAAGTGCTTGCTACTCTGGAGGTTCCTGAACCGAAGCTTCTGGAGGAACCTTCGATTCCTAAGCTTTGTAAGGTATAAAAGGACAGGGTGGTGCCTCAGACCTTTCCGATTCCTGTTAAGATGGCTAATATTATTAAGAATGAATGGGACCAATTAGGTTCTTCCTTTTCCCTTTCTTCTTCCTTTAAGAAACTGTTCCCCGTCCCAGACTCTCAACTCGAGCTGTGGGGGACTGTCCCTAAGGTGCTAATTCCATGCTCACAAAGCGGACAACTATTCCTCTCGAGGATAGTTAGTCGTTTAAAGAGCCCATGGATAAAAAGTTGGAAAACATGTTAAGGAAAATGTTTCAGTACACGGAGTTTGTTTTTCAACCGGTAGGGGCTGTAGCTGCGGTTTCCGGAGCTGCAACATATTGGTGTGAATTCCTGTGTGATATGGTCGAGAGGGAAACTTCCATTGACGAGATACAGGATAAGATTAAGTTATTGAGGGTCGCAAATTCTTTCATTTGTGACGCCAATATGCAAATTATTCGCCTGAACGCAAAGGTTTCAGGATTCTCCGTTTTAGCTCACAGGGCTCTATGGCTAAAGTCTTGGTCTGCGGACATGACCTCTAAGTTGAGGCTGTTGTCTCTGCCTTTTCAAGGAAAGATTCTGTTCGGTCCAGGATTGGATTCAATCATATCCACAGTTACGGGAGGCAAGGGAGCTTTCCTACTGCAGGATAAGAAGGCTAAACCTAAAGGAACTACTTTTCGTCCCAAAAGCGGATCAGTCCAAGGCTACTTGGAAGCCTTGTCAGTCTTGGAACAAGTCCAAGCAGAACAAGAAGCCAGCCGAGACAAAATCGGCATGAAAGGTCAGCCCCCTACCGGTCTCCGGCCTAAGTAGGGGGCAGATTGTCTCTCTTTTCCGAAGCCTGGTTGCAGGACGTTCAGGACCCTTGGGTTCTGGAGGTTGTCGCCAGGGTTACAGGATAGGATTCAGGTCCCATCCGCCCAGGGGCAGATTCCTCCTGTCAAACCTATCTTCAAGACCGGAAAAGAGAGAGGCTTTTTTAGAATGTCTGAGGGATCTCTCCTCTCTAGTTGTTATCGTACCAGTACCCCAAGCAGCAAGGGGTCTAGGGTACTATTCAAATCTTTTTGTGGTTCCAAAGAAGGAAGGGAGGTTCCGCCTGATTCTGGACCTAAAGTGTTTAAACAAGTTTCTGGCTGTTCCATCGTTCAAAATGGAAATGATCAGATCTATTCTGCCCCTAGTTCAAGAGGGGAAGTTCATGACGACAATAGACTTGAAGGATGCTTACCTTTATATTCCAATTCCCAGGGACTACTTCAAGTTCCTAAGATTTGCGTTTCTGGACCAACACTTCCAGTCTGTGGCCCTTTCCTTCGGTCTGGCATCAGCCCTGAGAGTCTTCATGAAGGTTCTGGGGGTGCTACTTGTAGTTGCCAGATCCAGGGGCATTGCTGTGGCGCCCTATTTGGACGACATCCTAGTCCAAGCGCTGTCGTTCAGTCTCGCAGAGGATCAATCGAGGGCTGCTCTTTTATTGCTCCAATCTCACGGTTGGAAGATCAACTCAGGAAAGAGTTTCCTGGTTCCCAGCAACAGGGTGGAGTTCCTGGGCACGATAATAGACTCTATGTCCATGAAAATATTTCTCACAGATCAACGACGCAGGAAGATTGCATTCACCTGTCTTGGCCTTCAGTCCCCCTCAAGCCCTTCGGTGTCTCAGTGTATGTAGATGATCGGGCTCATGGTCTCCAGCATAGACGTCATCCCTTTCACCAGGTTCCATCTCAGACCTCTTCAATTGTGCATGTTGAGACAACGGCAATCATTCAGCTCTATCACAGCGGATATCCATGGATGCTCGGACCAGGGACTCCCTCTCTTGGTGGATCCGTATGGAGTATCTGTCCCTGGGGTCATCCTTCTTGAGACCGTCCTGGGAAATTGTGACCACAGACGCTAATCTCGCAGGATGGGGAGCTGTTTTGGGTGCCGGGATGGCACAAGGAAGATTGACCTGGGAGGAGTCTCTCCTTCCGATAAATATTCTGGAACTTCAAGCAATTTACAATGCTCTGAGGGCGTGGCCTCCTCTGGGGTCATTCAGCTTCATCAGATTCCAGACCAACAACATTACTTCGGTGGCTTACATCAACCATCAGGGTGGGTACGAGGAGCTCCCTAGCAATGAGGGAGGTGTCTCGGATTTTGGAGGGGGTGGTGTCCCACAGCTGCTCGCTTTTAGCGATCCACATTCCAGGTGTGGACAACTGGGAAACGGACTTTCTCAGCAGGCAATCCTTCCATCCGGGGGAATGGTCTCTTCTTCCTGAAGTGTTTGCAGAGATTTGTCTTAGATGGGGAACGCCAGAGATAGATCTCATGGCATCCAGGCTCAATTGCAAGCTACCCCGATACGGGTCAAGATCGAGGGATCCCCAGGCAGAGCTGATAGATGCCTTAGCGGTGCCTTGGGGATTCAGCCTAGCTTAGATTTTTCCACCGTTACCACTTCTACCTCGTGTAGTGGCAAGCATCAAACAGGAGCGAGCTTCGGCCATCCTGATTGCTCCATCGTGGCCGCGGAGGACGTGGTTTGCGAATCTGGTGGGGATGTCATCCTCTCCACCATGGAGGTTACCCTGTCGCAGGGATCTGCTGGAACAGGGTCCCTTTCAACATCAAAATCTCGTTTCTCTGAGGCAGACTGTGTGGAGATTAAACGCTTAGTCTTAGCCAAGAGAGGTTTTTCTATAAGTGTGATTGACACTCTAGTTCAGGCATGGAAGCCAGTCACTCGTCACATCTACCATAAGGTGTGGAGGACTTACTTGTCCTGGTGTGAGAAGCATAGATATCCTTGGCACAAGGTGAAGGTATCCAGGATTCTGTCCTTTCTCCAGGAGGGTTTAGAGAAGGATCTTGATGCTAGTTCCTTAAAGGGACAGATTTCAGCATTATCAGTCTTGTTGCACAGGAGACTCGCTGAGCTTCCTGACAGTCAATCTTTCGTTCAGGCTCTGTCTAGAATCAGGCCTGTCTTTAGGCAGTCTGCTCCCCCATGGAGCTTAAACTTGGTCCTTAAGGTATTGCAGAGGGTTCCATTTGAGCCTATGCATTCCATTGACATTAAGATTCTGTCCTGGAAGGTACTCATCCTGTTGGCTATTGCATCGGCACACAGAGTATCTGAGCTGGCTGCCTTGCCAGCCTCCTTACCTGGTTTTTCATGCGGATAAGGCGGTTCTTCTCACCGGTTTGGGGTTTCTTCCCAAGGTGGTGTCTAACCTTAAGATCAATCGGGAAATAATTGTTCCTTCTTTGTGTCCTAACCCTTCATCTTCTAAGGAGAGGTTACTTCATAATCTGGATGTGGTTCGTGCCTTGAAGTTCTATCTTCAAGCTACAAAGGATATTAGACAGTCTACATCTCTTTTTGTGTTGTATTCCAGGAGCGCAAGGCCAGAGGGCCTCTTCTACTTCTTTGTCTTTTTGGTTGAGGAGTTTGATTCAACTAGAGCTGTGGTTTCGTCTTGGGCCTTCAAGTATGAGGCCTCTATGATGCAGATTTGTAAGGTGGCTACCTGGTCCTCCTTATACACTTTTTTACAAAATTTTACAAATTTGACGTTTTTGCTTCTGTGGAAGCTGCTTTTGGGAGAGAGGTTTTACAGGCAGTGGTGTCCTCAGATTAGGGTCCGCCTTTTACCCGGTTTCATTCAGTGTCCTCTAAAGCTTGGGTATATGTTTTCCAAAAGTAATGAATGAAGCTCCTCCCCTTTAGATGGAAAACATAAATGATGCTTACCTGATAATTTTATTTCCATCGTGGTGAGGAGAGTCCACGACTCCCACCTCTAACTCCGGTGGGCGGACCTAAATTTAATTTATCCTCTGGCACCATTTATACCCTGAAATTTCTCCTACTGTTCCTTGTTCTGTCGGCAGAATGACTGGGGGATGAGGGCAGTGGGGGAGGTATTTAAGCCTTTGGCTGGGGTGTCTTTGCCTCTTTCTGGTGGCCAGGTACTTTATTTCCAAAAGTAATGAATGAAGCCGTGGACTCTCCTCCCCATGATGGAAATGAAATTATCAAGTAACCATAATTTATGTTATTAGCAAATTTCTTTGATTCTCATGTTATCTTTTGTTGAAGGAATAGCTTTGCACTACTGGTAGCCAGCTGAACATATCGGTTTAACCAATGGTGAGGCATACATGTGCAGCCACCAATCAACAGCTAGCTCCCAGTAGTGCATTGCTGCTCCTATATCTACCTAGGTATGCTTTTCAACAAAAAATACAATTAGAATGAAGAAAATTAGATAACTGGAAATTAATACTCAAAAAGGTGAATGTTAAACTCTGTGGATAAGCTTTTTTCATTTTACCAGTCTAGATAAGTTGTTTTCCTATACCCAGAATGTGTTTTTGCTAAAGATTGACTACTTATAAAATATCTGAATTTGGATAATCTAACAGGTTTTAGTCTGGTGTTTTTCTATATATACATATATAAAAAAATTTTTTAACTTTGGTGTAGAGAGACCTATATGAACCCATTATGTTCCCCAGCTCAGTTTGATACAAATGTTTAAGTGGAAAGAAACTTGACCTATATACGTAGCTGTAACAGTTATAGTCTATGTGCTATTGTGTGGAATAGAAATTGCCCAGCTGAACAAATTGTAATAAGTCAAGAGGAGCTTGTTTGCAAAGGAGGCTGCAGACATTGTAAGTTATCCTGTTACATGGAATTCAACAGTCAATTTAGTACATGTGACACAGAAATAGGAACACAAATTCTCTAAAATCTGCATATTTGCAATAAACAATAATTAGTTATAGTCCAAACAAAGGTTATGGTTGTAGTGCAGTACAGGGACATTAATCTGAACTATAAAATAAACACAACATGTTTTGTTTCAAAAAGGTAATGAGAGTCCATGAGCCATTACTCCTGGGATTATAATCCTGGCCACTAGGAGAAGGCAAAGAGTTGAGGTGCTTCAGATTCTTCGTTGAGAGGGGTTCTCAGACCGATGTAAGGCCAATTTCCCCCCTCAGAGCTGTTATTGTGTGACAGAGGGGAGATTGTTATTGTGTAACAGAGGGGAGGTGCTTCAGATTCTTCGTTGAGAGGGGTTCTCAGACCGATGTAAGGCCAATTTCCTCCCTCAGAGCTGTTATTGTGTGACAGAGGGGAGATTGTTATTGTGTGACAGAGGGGAGGTGCTTCAGATTCTTCGTTGAGAGGGGTTCTCAGACCGATGTAAGGCCAATTTCCCCCCTCAGAGCTGTTATTGTGTGACAGAGGGGAGATTGTTATTGTGTAACAGAGGGGAGGTGCTTCAGATTCTTCGTTGAGAGGGGTTCTCAGACCGATGTAAGGCCAATTTCCTCCCTCAGAGCTGTTATTGTGTGACAGAGGGGAGATTGTTATTGTGTAACAGAGGGGAGGTGCTTCAGATTCTTCGTTGAGAGGGGTTCTCAGACCAATGTAAGGCCAATTTCCTCCCTCAGAGCTGTTATTGTGTGACAGAGGGGAGATTGTTATTGTGTGACAGAGGGGAGGTGCTTCAGATTCTTCGTTGAGAGGGGTTCTCAGACCGATGTAAGGCCAATTTCCCCCCTCAGAGCTGTTATTGTGTGACAGAGGGGAGATTGAAGTTTTGGGTAGTGACACAATTACTCTCAGTGAAGGAGTTAGTCACAAGCCTGCCACAGGTGTCACGGGAAACAAACCCTTAGCCTCTCTGGGCCTGTTGGGTCTTCGATATACTCCTTACAAAGATCCTCTACTGTAATGTACACAGCACTAAATAGTCTACTGGAAGCAGTCTTTTTCTGCAGCTGTGGGTAAGCATGGTAGAGTGGCGGTAAGGGAGCAGTGCTGAAGGGCCCCATGAATGCTAACGGGTTGGCCCTGGAGTTAGTGGAAGAGACCACAGAAGAAATCTAGATATCTGTTCAACCGATATGTTCAGCTGGCTACCAGTAGTGCAAAGCTGTTCCTTCAACAAAAGATAACATGAGAATGAAGGAAATTTTATAATAGAAGTAAATTGGAAAGGTGTTCAAAATTCTCCATAGCCTGCCGGCTATAAGCACATACTTCATAGCCAGGGGACAATAACATATACACAATTACTCTCAGTGAAGGAGTGAAGCCTGGGGTCGTCGATATACACCTTACATAGATCCTCTGCTGTGATGTACACACTGAATGGGCTCTCTACTGGGAGAAGTCTCTTTCTGCAGCTGGGGGTAAGGGAGCAGTGCTGAAGGGCCACATAAATGCTAAGGTTGGCCCTGGAGCACGGTAAAGTGGGTGAATCTCAATCTAAATGAGACTATTTATTCACTCACATAGCCTGCAGGCTATTAGCAGGTACACCATAGCCAGGGGATACAAACATATTACCACTTTATACACTAGACTTTATTACAGTTTAGTATAGTAATTTATGTAGGAGACATTTTATTGTGGCTCTACGTCTGGTAGCTTTTCATTTTAACAACAAGCTTCCAGATATTTGCAATATCCAGGGATCCTCAGGGGGAGTTTGTACAGTCGTGCTCAAAACTTTACTGGCAGAAATCATGACATTTTGGCATTGATTTTAATAATATGAATGATCATGCCCAAAAACTGTCTTTTATTTAAGGATAGTGATCATATGAAGCAATTTATTATCACATAGTTGTTTGGCTTCTTTTTAAAGGGACATAAAACCCAATTTTTTTCCTTTCATGAGTCAGATAGAGCATACAATTTTAAACACATTTCCAATTTACTTCTGTTGTCAATTTTTCTTTGTTTTTTTGTTATCCTTTGTTGAAAAGCTGGGATGTAAGCTTAGGCGTGTGCACGTGTCCACAATACTATATGGCAGCAGTTTTGCAACAATGTTATACATTAGCAGGAGCACTAGATGGCAGCACTATTTCCTGTCATGTAGTGCTTCAGTCATGTGCACGCTACCTACCTAGGTATCCCTTCAGCAAAGAATAACATGAGAACGAAACAAATTTGATAATAGAAATAAATTGGAAACTTTTTTAAAAATTGTATTCTCTATCTAAATAATGATAGAAAAATGTTGGGTTTACTGTCCCTTGAAATCATAATAATAGAATTCACCCAAACGGCGCTGCTCAAAAGTTTCCATACCCTTAAATGTTTAGCCTTGTTACAGACACATAAGGTGAGACACACAGGTTAAAATGGCAATTAAATGTTAATTTCGCACATCTGTGGCTTTTTAAATTGCAATTAGTGTCTGTGTTTAAATAGTCAATGGGTTTGTTCGCTCTCACTTGGATGCACCAAGCAGGCTAGATACTGAGCCATGGGGAGCAGAAAAGAACTGTCAAAAGACCTGCGTAACAAGGTAATGGAACTTTATAAAGATGGAAAAGGATATAAAAGATATCCAATGCCTTGAAAATGCCAGTCAGTACTGTTCAATCACTTATTAAGTAGTGGAAAAATTCAGAGATCTCTTGATACCAAGCCAAGGTCAGGTAGACCAAGACAGATTTCACCCACAACTTCCAGAAGAATTGTTAGGGATACAAATAAAAACCCACAGGTAACCTCAGGAGAAATACAGGCTGCTCTGGAAAAAGATGGTGTGGTTGTTTCAAGGAACACAATACGACAATACTTGAACAAAAATGAGCTGCATGGTCGAGTTGCCAGAAAGAAGCCTTTACTGCTCCAATGCCACAAAAAGCCCGGCTACAATATGCCAGACAACACCTTGACACGCCTCACAGCTTCTTGCACACTGTAATTTGGAGTGACAAGACCAAAATAGAACTTTATGGTCACAACCATAAGCGCTAACTTTGGAAAGGGGTCATCAAGGCCTATAGCGAAAAGAATACCATCCCCACTGTGAAGCATGGTGGTGGCTCACTGATGGTTTTTTTCGGGGGGGTTGTGTGAGCTCCAAAGGCACAGGAATCTTGTGAAAATTGATGGCAAGATGAGAATGCAGCATGTTATCATAAAATACTGGCAGACAATTTGCATTCTTCTGAAAGAAAGTTGCGCATGGGACCCTATTGGACTTTCCATCATTCCCACAGTTCCCATAAGCACATGGCCAAATTGACCCTCCAGTGGTTATAGCAGAAAAATGTGAAGGTTCTGGAGTGGCTATCACAGTCTCCTGATTTTAATACCATTGAGCCACTCCTTGGAGATCTTAAAGTGATGGTACATTTTTACTGATTAAACATTATAATATTAATACTCGGCCATTATTAACCTAAATTGCCACATTTATTTTTTTATTAGGTTATTCCAATATGTAATAAAATTATAATTTACTTCTAGAGCGTTAATGCTCCTTGCTCCTCCCCCAGCCTTACTTCTTGTTAATATTCTTATCCAGGCGAAAGAGCTGTACCTCCCCTCTCCACGTCAGAGCACTGGCATGTCATTCTTCACACTTAGCTATGTGCATGTGTTTCGGTGATATAGCAATATCAAGCAAGAAAAAAGTGCTAGTGCATGCACATATCTCTTGAAGGGCGTTTTTGTTTGTAGGAGTGTCACGACTGGCCTGCCCTGTCATTGGTTAAAAAAAAAAAACATGACAGGAGAAAATCAATGGTGGCCGTTGCACGGGAGGAGGATAGCAGTTAGAATTTCTAAATTATAATAGAAGATATGTAAATAAATATAGCGAATTGGAAAATATCATGAATGAAAGTGACATTTTTTTCGGATTTTCTTTCTTCATTTTTTTATCATTTAGATCTCAAATATTTCAACTTGAGGGCTTGGAGATTTAACACTTATTTTTTTAGGCTTCTTGGATGCTGTAGAACTTTACTCAGGTTTAAACCAGTTATTGGAGCTTTCTCTTCCTTTGAACCTTAATTTGGTTGTAAAAGTTTTTTTTACAGGCCTTTCCTTTTAAAGTAATGCATAGTTTGGTTATTCAGCTTCTGTTTTGGAAGGTCTTGTTTTTTAAAGTGTAAATTTGTTTTATTTTTGGACAACTTCAATCGGGAAATTGTAATTCCTTTCTTTTTCCTTAGTCACAAATTTAAGTAGGTCCTGGCGAGAACACTTGGTGGTAGGCTATGAGCCTGGGCATTTACGTTTGGATTATGCTCTGAGTGAAGATGACATCACACATTTTTACAAACATTTAAACAGTATTGCAAAAATGCATCTTTTTAATTTGAAATGCACTTTTTGATTCCAGATTTGACTTTTACAAAATAACAAAATTTGGAATGTAGAACCGTAATATTCAAATGTACTTAAAACAATCTTTTAAAGTTTTTTAACAGATTAGTCATTTTCGATTTTGTTGAAGCCTGAAAATATTACTGGTTACCTAATTCCTTAAAAATATTCACTATGGAGCTTGAGGCCTCGTGTTTCTGGCGAGCCTGTAGGCTCGCCAGAAACACCAGTTATGAAGCAGCAGTCTAAAGATCGCTGCTCCATAACCCTGTCCGCCTGCTCTGAGCAGGCGGACAGACTTTGCCACAATTCAACCCGATCGAATACGATCGAGTTGATTGACACCACCGCCAGACCTTTGATAAATATCCCCCATTGTCTGATATTTTACTTTCTAAGAAGGAAATGGAAATGCTCTCGAGTATTTTTACTTAACAGTGTTTCATAACTTCAGTGCTTGAAAACCCCTAGCAGGCCTGATTTGAAAATGTTCCCAACATGAGTTCAAGTAAATCATTCGCAGTAGACTTGCTGTCCCATCAAAAACTTTATCTTCTTAGAGTTAGCTGAAGGATGAAGTTGCAAAACAATTAATGCTCCCCTATATACTATTGGAGCTTTGGCCACCTTATGGTCAAGGAAATGAAGGTTATGTGGGAGTATTTGTATGCAACTATTTCTTCTTAGTTTTACTTTATTAAAATTTACCAGGGAATTGTATATTTATAATTTGATAATGTCAATTACTTACACTATTGAGGTGACAGATGTTGATATTTTTATGACAGTACAATTATCTCCCTTCTTTATATATGTGTATATTTTGTGTATGTGCTCACTATTGAGGTCATATAAGCCTCAGTTTGTTTCTATTCCATATTCTAGTTTAGATCTGGATCAAGATTAGTTCTGGTATGATAGGTGAAAAAGCAAAATTTTATTACGTTGCATTTCTTTACCATTACATGTACAGTATAATATAGCTTGATATTGAGAAATGTGCTTTAATAGCATTTTATAAGAAAACATTTTATTGATACATTAGAATGTCCCTTTAATGAAAAAGTATTTTTTTGATGAAAACATTAATATTGTGATATTGATGGATATTTAGTTAGCATCTGTGGTAATCTGCTGCCCAGGGCTTTTCAACATAAATGTCTAGTTTTGGTGCCTGTAGTATTAGTAACTGAGATCTGTGCAAGATAAGTGATTCTGAAATGCATCTCTACCTCCTTTTAAACAATCCAATTAAAGCGATAGAAAGTTTAAAATTGTAATGTGCCTGGGGGCATTTAATTTTTAAACAGAATTTTTTTTTGCAATGTTCTTCAATTAACAAAAAGTCTTCACTGACGCAATACACACCACCGCCGGGTCTCTGAGCAAGCATGGTGTTTGAATCCTGATGCTCTACTCACACACAGCATATGTACATATGCCACTGACGCAATAATAACTTTTACTAGAGGCATTTTTGCTACTGGATGTATATTGCAAAAATGTTTCTATTTAAAATTTAAATAAACATTTCAGTTTTGACTTTTAAAGCTCAGGGCATGCACAGACATGTTTGTGCTTTATTAAATGTATTAGTGGCATAATATGTTCCAATGACCTCTTCACTAGAAAGCAGTATTAAAATAACTAATGCACGTGTTCTGTGATTTTTAAATATTTTTAATAAATCTTGTTGACTATTTCCAGTTAAAAAAAAAGTCCTCGGTCATGGTATTTATCATGAGCACATTTTACCAGAAACCAATTTCATATTTTTGTGTTATTAAAAGGCCTTACTAATAAAGTGGGATACACAGCCATATAAATCCTGGATGCACTTTAATGTTTATAACCGCAAAGGTTCAGTTGCTAAGCAAAATGGTTGTATGCCATATTTATTGAATGTTTAAATATGTAACATCATTTTTATTTTTTTCCCTCTGCTGTAAATACTACTAGCGGTCACACTCTTGACCCATAACACTTGACTGTGCATGCAACAGCTGCTTAGGATCCGGACTACTTAAGAATAATTTTGTGTATAAATTATAAAAGTTATTGGTTGTTCCTTGTAAATGTCACGGTAACAAAATTTAGAGTACGAGACATTTCATCTGACTTTGTGGTTCTCAGTTATTTCTAAAAGTTAAAACTGGCATACTTATTTATTCTTAAATATATTTGCAGGAAAGCTATTCTGTATTCTGTCATGTTATCGAGTGCATGGTAGATGTAAGTCACTTTGCTAAATTCTGCAACACTTTATGTTTCTACATTTGGTAACAATTCACCTTTCCAAAATAGGATTCTACATATGCAATTTCAATTCAATTGGTAATTCAATATTAGATGATAAAAAAAAATACACACAAGTTTTATTTCAGATAGGGTAGCTGCTTATTTCTACAGTTTGCTCCTTGATGGTGTAGCACAGAAAGTAAAAAAAAACAAAAACCCTGAAACATTAAATATTTATACTAATAATACAAACCTCTATAGGTGTATATCATTTTTACAATTGTCCATTTTTCTAATATGTTACCATACCCTGTATGTAGGCTGACCATATTGCCGCTTTAAAAAGGGACACATATGAAAAATACATATGTCAGGGCTCTTTTCAGGGCTGTTTAAAGAAATGGTTTTGTATAAGAACCCTCACATATGTATTTTTCATATGTGTTCCTTCTTAAAGCGGCAATATGGTCAGCCTACTGTATGTATATATCTTTAGAGAAATTAGCTTTTGTGAGACTTGACAGAAACTATATGAAAAGAATCTAGTAATTGCTCCCAGATGATTTTGATTGTTATGCCTTTAAGGGCATAATATTCTTTAATGAACAGTTGATTTTTTTTTTCCTATTTAAGATTTGTGTTATACAGTAATATGCAGTAATACAGACTTAAAGGGATACAAGGGTAAAAAAAATGAAATCTCTATAAATGCATTTGAAAAGACTCTTATAATCACCCACATAAAAATGACTAAATAGTAAAGGATTTACAATATTCTTATGAGTCGACTACGCACTTCTTTCTTGTCTCTTTCATAGAACTTATTTTTTCTGAGCAAACAGAAAAAAATATGTGTGTGTGTGTGTGTATATATATATATATATATATATATATATATATATATATATATAATTTGCATACAAAGAGAGAAGCGCTCTACCAGGAACGAACAACAGCTCAGTGGCTTGTTCTATGGCGATTTACCACCCGGAGGCAGCCTCTTTTAGACCAGTGTGCTTTTCACAGAAGAAAACTTTCCTGAAGTATATCAGTCTGATCCTGCCAATTAAGGTCAGTCCAGCCCCGAAATACCAGGCAATTCTCCTCTGAACAAGGAACATGACAACCCCAGACGATCGTTTCGGCCTCCTATGGGCCTCGTCAGTGAGGTGCAGCCACATTCTTCTAAGCACACTGGGCAAGGAGTCCACGTCTGGTTTCCCCCATCACCCATAGGGAGACTTCCCCAGGGTCATAATAATTTGCATACAAAGAGAGAAGCGCTCTACCAGGAACGAACAACAGCTCAGTGGCTTGTTCTATGGCGATTTACCACCCGGAGGCAGCCTCTTTTAGACCAGTGTGCTTTTCACAGAAGAAAACTTTCCTGAAGTATATCAGTCTGATCCTGCCAATTAAGGTCAGTCCAGCCCCGAAATACCAGGCAATTCTCCTCTGAACAAGGAACATGACAACCCCAGACGATCGTTTCGGCCTCCTATGGGCCTCGTCAGTGAGGTGCAGCCACATTCTTCTAAGCACACTGGGCAAGGAGTCCACGTCTGGTTTCCCCCATCACCCATAGGGAGACTTCCCCAGGGTCATAATAATTTGCATACAAAGAGAGAAGCGCTCTACCAGGAACGAACAACAGCTCAGTGGCTTGTTCTATGGCGATTTACCACCCGGAGGCAGCCTCTTTTAGACCAGTGTGCTTTTCACAGAAGAAAACTTTCCTGAAGTATATCAGTCTGATCCTGCCAATTAAGGTCAGTCCAGCCCCGAAATACCAGGCAATTCTCCTCTGAACAAGGAACATGACAACCCCACAGTGGGGGGTAGTTATCAAGCCGTCTAGTTTTCTGGCTTCGCCGGCCCAATACGCCCGCCTAAGCTCGCCTCACATCGCCGCAGCGGACCTGAAAAAGTACGCCTAAGTTACCAAATAAAGCTGTCAAAAAGCCGCGGGGCGATGAGCAGCGGACTGTGACAGTTATCACTCATCCGATCTCGCTGCCCTTCGGCTTTTTCCCAGCTTTATTGCTAGCCTGTCACTAAGCACTCACACTAAACTACACTGTTCTATCCCTATACCGGCGCCCCCGGAGCCCCCGCAACTAAATCAAGTTATTAACCCCTAAACCGCCGCTCCTAGACCCTCTCGCAACTCTGATAAATGTATTAACCCCTAAACCGCCGCTCTCGGACACCGCTGCCACCTACAGTATACCTAGTAACCCCTATCCTGCCCCCCCTACACCGTCGCCCTCTATTATAAAATTATTAACCCCTATCCTGCTGATCCCGCACCTCTCCGCAACTAAATAAATAGTTTAACCCCTAAACCGCCGCTCCCTGAACCCGCCGCAACCTATATTAAACCTATTAACCCCTATCCTGCCCCCCCTACACCGTCGCCACCTATAATAAATTTAATAACCCCTAATCTGCCCCCCACTACACCGCCGCCACTGTAATAAAATTATTAACCCCTAAAGCTAAGTCTAACCCTAACCCTAATAGGATAGGATCCAATCAGCCAATCAGATTGAGCTCGCATTCTATTGACTGATCGGAAAAGCCAATAGAATGCGAGCTCAATCTGATTGGCTGATTCCATCAGCCAATCAGATTTTTCCTACCTTAATTCCGATTGGCTGATAGAATCCTATCAGCCAATCGGAATTGAGGGGACGCCATCTTGGATGACGTCCCTTAAAGGAGCCGTCATTCGTCGTAGTCCGTCGGTGAAGAAGGTGGTTCCGCGTCGGCGGAAGGAAGATTCAAGACCCGGCTTGGAAGATGTCCTCTTCAGTTCCATCGGTGGCTCGGCTGAGTGAAGACAACTAAAGGTAGGATGATCTTCAGGGGATTAGTGTTAGGTTTTTGTAAGGGGGGTTTGGGTTAGATTAGGGGTATGTGGGTGGTGGGTTTTAATGTTGGGGGGGTTGTATTTTTCTTTTACAGGCAAAAGAGCTGTTTTCTTTGGGGCATGCCCCCACAAATGGCCCTTTTAAGGGCTGGTAAGGTAAAAGAGCTTTGAAATGTATTTAATTTAGAATAGGGTAGGGCATTTTTTTATTTTGGGGAGGTTTGTTATTTTATTAGGGGGCTTAGATTAGGTGTAAGTAGCTTAAAATTGTTGTAATATTTTTAACATGTTTGTAACTTATTTTTTTATTTTTTGTAACTTAGCTTTTTTTATTTTTTGTACTTTAGTTAGTTTATGTAATTGTATTTGATTGTAGTTATTTGTAGGTAGTTTATTTAATAATTTAATGATAGTGTAGTATTAGGTTTAATTGTAACTTAAGTTAGGATTTATTTTACAGGTAATTTTGTATTTCTTTTAGCTAGGTAGTTATTAAATAGTTAATAACTATTTAATAACTATTCTAACTAGCTAAAATAAATGCAAAGTTACCTGTAAAATAAATATAAATCCTAAGATAGCTATAATATAATTATTAATTATATTGTAGCTATCTTAGGGTTTATTTTACAGGTAAGTATTTATTTTTAAATAGGAATAATTTATTAAAGTATAGTGTAGTGTTAGGTGTAATTGTAACTTAGGTTAGGATTTATTTAACAGGTACATTTCTCTTTATTTTAGCTAGGTAAGCTATTAAATAGTTAATAACTATTTAATAGCTATTATACCTGGTTAAAATAAATTGAAAGTTGCCTGTAAAATACAAATAAATCCTAAGATAGCTAGAATATCATATTTATATTGTAGCTATATTAGGGTTTATTTTAAAGGTAAGTATTTAGTTTTAAATAGGATTCATTTAGTTAATAAGAGTTAATTTATTTAGATTTATTTAATTAATATTTAAGTTAGGGGGGCGTTAGGGTTAGACTTAGGTTTAGGGGTTAATAATTTTATTACAGTGGCGGCGGCGTAGTGGGGGGCAGGATAGGGGTTAATAAATTTATTATAGGTGGCGACGGTGTAGGGGGCGCAGATTAGGGGTTAATAAATTTATTATAGGTGGCGACGGTGTAGGGGGGGCAGGATAGGGGTTAATACATTTAATATAGGTTGCGGCGGGTTCCGGGAGCGGCGGTTTAGGGGGTAATACATTTATTTAGTTGCGGCGGTGTAGGGGGGACAGATTAGTGGTGTTTAGACTCGGGGTACATGTTAGGGTGTTAGGTGTAGACAGCTCCCATAGAAATCAATGGGATGTCTGTCAGCAGCGAACTTGTACTTTCACTATGGTCAGACTCCCATTGATTCCTATGGGATCCGCCGCCTCCAGGGGTGGCGGATTGAAAACCAGGTACGCTGGGCCGTAAAAGTGCCGAGCGTACCTGCTAGTTTTTTGATAACTAGCAAAAGTAGTGAGAATGTGCCGCACTTGTGTGAGGAACATCTGGAGTGACGTAAGAATCGATCTGTGTCGGACTGAGTCCGGTGAATCGATGCTTACGTCACAAAATTCTACTTTTGCCGGTCTCGAGCCTTTGATAACTAAGGCGTATCAGCCTCGCCACAAATACGCTGCGGAATTCCAGCGTATTTGAGGTTGACGGCTTGATAACTAGGCCCCAGTATCTCACAAAAGTGAGTACACCTCTCACATTTTTGTAAATGTTATTATATCTTCTACAAGATATGACGAGTCCACGGATTTCATCCTTACTTGTGGGATTTATCCTCCTGCTAACAGGAAGTGGCAAAGAGCACCACAGCAGAGCTGTATATATAGCCCCTCCCTTCCCTCCACCTCCAGTCATTCTCTTTGCCTGTGTTAGTAATAGGAAGAGGTAAAGTGAGGTGTTAGTTTTAGATTCTTCAATCAAGAAGTTTTTTTTTTTTTTTTTAGAGTTTCTGAGCTTTCAGTTTTACAATGTGATTCGCCTTATCTTATCTTCCATTCTGATAAGGTGGTTTTACGTACCAAACCTGGTTTCCTTCCTAAGGTTTTTTCTAATAAGAATATTAATCAGGAAATCGTTATTCCTTCATTATGTCCTAATCCTTCTTCTAAGAAGGAGCATAAGTTACTTAACCTGGACGTGGTCCGTGCCTTGAAGTTTTATTTGCAGGCAACTAAGGATTTCCGTAAATCATCTTCATTATTCATTGTTTTTTCTGAAAAGCGTAGAGGTCAGAAAGCTACGGCTACCTCTCTTTCTTTTTGGCTGAAGAGTATCATCCATCTGGCGTATGAGACTGCTGGACAGCAGCCTCCTGAAAGAATTACGGCTCATTCTACTAGAGCTGTGGCTTCCTCATGGGCATTTAAAAACGATGCTTCTGTTGAACAGATTTGCAAGGCTGCAACTTGGTCGTCTCTTCACATTTTTTCCAAATTTTACAAATTTGATACTTTTGCTTCTTCTGAGGCTGGTTTTGGGAGAAAGGTTCTTCAAGCAGTGGTGCCTTCTGTTTAGGTCTCTGCCTTGTCCCTCACTTTCATCTGTGTCCTGTTGCTTTGGTATTGTATCCCACAAGTAAGGATGAAATCCGTGGACTCGTCATATCTTGTAGAAGAAAAGTAAATTTATGCTTACCTGATAAATTAATTTCTTCTACAATATGACGAGTCCACGGCCCACCCTGTCATTTTTTAAGACAGATTGAGATTATATTTTATTTTTTATAAACTTTTTATAAACCTCTGCACCTTTGGCCTTTCCTTTCGCTTCCTAACTTTGGTCGAATGACTGGAGGTGGAGGGAAGGGAGGGGCTATATATACAGCTCTGCTGTGGTGCTCTTTGCCACTTCCTGTTAGCATGTCGATAAATCCCACAAGTAAGGATGAAATCCGTGGACTCGTCATATCGTAGAAGAAATTAATTTCATCAGGTAAGCATAAATATACTTTTTTTCTGTGACAACACTTAAGAAATGACACTTTGCTACAAAGTAAAGTAGTGAGTGTACAGCCTGTATAACAATGTAAATTTGCTGTCCCCTCAAAATAACTCAACACACAGCCATTAATGTCTAAACCGTTGGCAACAAAAGTGAGTACACCCCTAAGTGGAAATGTCCAAATTGGGGCCAAAGTGTCAATATTTTGTGTGGCCACCATTATTTTCCAGCACTGTCTTAACCCTCTTGGGCATGGAGTTCACCAGAGCTTCACAGGTTGCCACTGGGCTCCTCTTCCACTCCTCCATGACGACATCACTATGCTGGTGGATGTTAGACCTTGCGCTCTCCCACCTTCCCCTTGAAGATGCCTTACAGATGCTCAATAGGGTTTAGGTCTGGAGACATGATTGGCCTTGTTGTGGACTTCACAGCTTGGATATAAAATCCCACATGTCAAGGCTTGTGGACCCACCATCATATGAAAGAAATCAAAATTTATGTTTACCTGATAAATTCTTTTTTTTCAAGATGGGGAGAGTCCATGAGACCCCACCCAATTTAATTTTATTTGTTGGCAACAGTTTTATTTGCACATTCCCTGCTTTCCTTTCCTCTGCTCAGCTATATGTTAGACTGAGTAGTACAGTGAGGTGAAAGGGATTAAAATATTTGGTTATTTGGGGTTCTTTGCCACCTCCTAGTTGTGGGAATCCCTCACGTCAAGGCTCGTGGACTTTCACCATCAGGTAAACATACATTTTTATTTTTTGCATTTTACATCAATCCTGCCTCTATGTTTGTAACAGCAGTTTATATGCAGATGTCTAAAGCAAACATCTAGGTTTCCTGTTGCTTCTTCTCTGTTTTCTGACCTTGCTATAACTACAGTTCTACGTTGTAAAATCATCTGAAAAAAATCAAAGAAAGGATGTGCCTTTTGTACAATATGAGCAAAATGTTATAAGGGTTTGTGGTCTGTAATGCAGTATGCCATAATCCATTTGAAGTTCTCATACTCATTCTTTTAAAAAGATATTCCCCAAATAAGTTTTATGTTGGTCTTTTTCTTTGAAACCTGTGGAAACTTAAAGTGAAGGTAAAGTTTTTAGTTTATGGAGCCTGTATTCTATTATTGATCTACTATATACTATGATCGCTAATTTTTTTTAAAATATTTGTATATATATTAGTGTATTCTAAACACTTTATATTACTTTCTCGGCCGGTCTTCGCTCCTCCCTCCATTGATTTCCTGGTTTTTGACTATATTACATACAGAGCGGTCCCACCCGCTCTGTACGTAATACAAAAGCGCGTTCCCGATTTCTGGACCACTTGCGCATGCGCACCATTCACCGTTCATTCCATTTGCGCCTGCGTGACAGTAAAATTGTAAATAGAGACTACTTAGCCTTATGAATCCTTATCTTGCATGCGCTAAACTGGAACGAGCGCTGAGAATAAAAGAAAGGAAGTGAATGCAACGCATGCGCATAGAGAACAGTAATGCGGTGACGTAATATGACGGCCGCCTAACGGCCAGTGTTTCAATTGGCTAGTAGAAAAACGTGACCGGGCTTAGAAAGAAAAAGAGAAAAACGGGTTGTTTTAGCAGTGTTCTGAATTGGATAAAGAAACGGTAAATAATAAATAAATATAGCGATTCTAACAATTTGATGAATTAAAGTCCCATTTATTTTTAGATTATTTACAGGGGGAAAAGTATAATGCATGACACTTTACCTTCACTTTAACACTTGCTGTAATTTTTCACTTATAAGAAAACACTAAACCCACATTTTTTTCTTTGATGATTTAGATAGAGCATGCAACTTTCTAATTTACTCCTATTAGCAATTTTTCTTCGTTCTCTTTCTATCTTTATTTATAAAGCAGGAATGTAAAGCTTAAAGTGAAAGTTAATTCTAGCATTTGTGAAACCCTAGGATTGACTATTGAAACAAATAAAGGGGACTTTCAGTCATAAAGTATAAAATACTTCATGCAGAAAGCTTCTTTACTTTACTGCTAAGGCAGCCAATAGCCGTGCTGTAAATCCAGGTTAGCACCCTAGAGAGCCAGATTTACCGCACGGCTATTTGCTAAGAGGTGGAAACGTCACCTCTTAGCAAAACAGTGATCTGCCGGGGAGTGCCTTAGCAGCTCAGAGCGTCGATCGCTTGAAAATTAAAGGATAGTCCCCTTGATTTGTTTTAATAGTAAATCCTAGTGTTTCACAAATGCTAGGGTTGACTTTCACTTTAAGAGCCAGCCCATTTTTGTTTGAGAACCTGGGTTATAATGCATGCTTATTGGTTTGCTAACTTTAGCCACCAATAAGCAAGCTCTATCCAGGATGCTGAATCGAAAATGGGCTGGCTCCTGAGCTTTAAATTCCTACTTTTTAAATAAAGATAGCAAGAGAACGAAAAAAAATGATTGTAGGAGCAAATTAGAAAGTTGCTTAAAATTCAATGCTCTATCTGAATCATTAAATAAAAAAATTGGGTTTAGTTTCCCTTTAAAGATTGTTCTTGCTTTGAATAACAAAGGTCCATCAATGTGTAAGAATAGTCATTAGTACACCATCATATTTTATTTTCAAAATTATTGGCAATTTTATATGTTTTGGAGGTTTAATACAATAATAAAACATTTCATTCTGTGTGAATGCTGATGTCATGTCTTTATGCAAAATGGATTCCAGAAATGACTGTGTTTAATAAAATATTTCACATTAGGAATATTAATTTTGTTCCCTACAGGAATTGTTCAATTGCATGTGATGCATATGTCTATACCACTATATTCATAGCATCTAAGCCCCCTAGTCTAGTCAGAATTAAACTTTCATGATTCAGATAGGTCAGGCAATTTTAAGCAACTTTATAATTTACTCCTATTATCAATTATTCTTCATTCTCTTGCTATATCTATTTGAAAAAGCAGGAATGTAAGCATAGGAGCCGGCCCATTTTTGGTTCAGACCCTGGATAGCGCTTTCTGATTGGTGTCTAAATGTAGCCACCAATCAGCAGGTGCTAGCCAGGTGCTGAACCAAAAATGGGCAAGCTCCTTAGCTTACATTCAAAGAAAGATACCAAGAGAACCAAGAAAAAATTATAATAGGAGTAAATTAGAAAGTTGTTTAAAATTACATGTTCCATCTGAATCATGAAAGTTTAATTTTGACTAGACTATTCCTTTAACAGAAATTTCATCTAGTACTAAATTTTGTGTTACAGCCTTTAGTTATTATGGGAAACATTTATTAATTACTGTATGATCACATAGGTTAATAACACAACCTCAGAGCTGCCCTTGTGTATCTAATAAATTGTCTTGTTATTTTATTTCAGTATAATGTACAAATATAATACATTTCTTCCACCTTGTGAGACAAGGCTAAATGCTTACATTTTCTTCCAATATTTATAATTGTATTATTTTACATTATACACTACCTCTGTGCCTTGTTAATATTTGAATACCTTCTGCAGGAAAATGACTCAGGAACTTTGGACACTGTTGGAGCAATTGTTGTTGACCAAGATGGAAATGTAGCTGCTGCTGTCTCCAGTGGAGGATTAGCCATGAAACATCCTGGAAGAGTTGGCCAGGTGAATAAACTAATTGCAACTATGGCACTTAGCCAAACAGTACCTGTCTCATGAATCTATTTTTCTTTTAAAATAGCTTTTTAAATGCTTTAAAGTAGGGCTGCATGATTTATCACATATGTGATTTAAAACTGTGATTAATTGCTGTGATTTAAAACCTGCGAGAGTACGCGATTTTATGCTAAAAAAAAAAATCAATGCTGTACTGCATTGATTTGTATGTGATTTCTTGCAAACCAGCTCCATCTAGTGGTTGCTTTTAGCACACAATTGTAAAATGGCTGTTTTACTTTCACTTTCTGTTTGTGATCTCAGTAGCAGCCGATCAATCTATAGAAGTCTAAAAGCATAGCCCATGCAGGAGAGTGAAGAGGAGGGAAAGTCACTAACTTATATTTCCCTTAGGTACGTCTGCAGTCTGAAACTTAGGGTATGTAATCATTATGGAACCTCCCACACAATCTCCTGCATGGAGTGTGTAACTGTGTATGTGATTGTATGTGTATATATATATATATATATATATATATATGTGTGTGTGTGTGTGTATATATGTGTATATATGTGTATGTATGTATATATATATATATATATATATATATATACATACAGAGAGAAATGCACTCACAGGAACGAACATCCAGCTCAATACCATTGTTAGCCTGTTCTATGGCGAATTACCACCTGGGTGCAACTTCTTTTAGCCCAGCAATGCTTTTCACAGAGTTAAACTTTCCTGTAGTATATCAGTCTGATCCCGCCTATTACGGTCAGTCCAGCACCGAAATACCATGCAATTCTTCTCTGAACAAGGAACACAGCAACCCCAGACGATCGTTTCGGCCTTCATTGGGCCTCGTCAGTGAGGTGTAGCCACATTCCTCTAAGCACACTGAGCAAGGAGTCCACGTCTGGTTGCCCCTTTTTCCCTTAGGGAGACTAAATACATACAGAGAGAAATGCACTCACAGGAACGAACATCCAGCTCAACACCATTGTTAGCCTGTTCTATGGCGATTTACCACCTGGGTGCAACTTCTTTTAGCCCAGCAGTGCTTTTCACAGAGTAAAACTTTCCTGTAGTATATCAGTCTGATCCCGCCTATTACGGTCAGTCCAGCACCGAAATACCAGGCAATTCTTCTCTGAACAAGGAACACAGCAACCCCAGAGGATCGTTTCGGCCTTCATTGGGCCTCGTCAGTGAGGTGTAGCCACATTCCTCTAAGCACACTGAGCCAGCTCCATCTAGTGGTTGCTTTTAGCACACAATTGTAAAATGGCTGTTTTACTTTCACTTTCTGTTTGTGATCTCAGTAGCAGCCGATCAATCTATAGAAGTCTAAAAGCAGAGCCCATGCAGGAGAGTGAAGAGGAGGGAAAGCCACTTACTTATATTTCCCTTAGGTACGTCTGCAGTCTGAAACTTAGGGTATGTAATCATTATGGAACCTCCCACACAATCTCCTGCTCTCTGAGAAACGGCTCAAATACATAGCAGATGCAGTTAACCCTACAGCTGCCAAAAAGGCTAAAACTGCAGTCCCCTCTGCTAGCTAGCTGCTGGGTTAGCTGCATCTACAATGTATTTGATATCAGCAAGGCACAGCATTTCTGAAAGGAGCAGCCCCCCACCACTACTGCTATATGGCATTATTGGATTCCTGGAAAAGAGCAGGGCTCATTTTCAGTCAAGATAAAATGTTTAAAAAAATAAATAAAAAAAAATATTTTATTTTTATATATATATATATATATAAACAAGCAAGGGGAAGGCACTCACCATTTAAAATGTAACTTTTTTATTCACAGATTAACATTTTCAGGGTTGCCCCCGTCCTCAGACCAAACGAACACATAACAAACTCACCCTTTTATGAAAAACCTCATCACCGCATAATTGCTGACAGCTGTTCTCCCAATGCGTCCAGCACACACAACTGCGCATGCGTGGACACATTACGGGGCCCAGCAGAGAGCAAAATTAAACAATTGTTAATCCCATCAGCATAATAACATGACACCACCGTGTCCTATTCACCTAAAATAGCAATCGCACAGAGCCATAGTCTCATATAACTAGCTATCCAAGTTGGCACACAAATAGCAACACACTGTATATCATAACATAAGGCCAGGTATGTCCATTCTCATTTGCTTTGTCGAGCAGAACTACTGTTGCCTAGCAACCACAAAACATTAACCGGGGCCAGCCAATGACTAATAAACACACACCCACTTCTTCTCAACGTATCGCTCACAACACCTGCCCACAGATAAACACCCTACCTACGATCAATAACACAGCACTTACACTCAAATAAACAACATCCATTCAACAACTTAAAAAAAAAAACTATATCGCTATACACACACACAACTAGCTAAATGCAACAAACATCAAACCAACACTCCTACACCGTCATCACAAGCTCATCACGTAATTCCACGAAGAAAAACAACATAAAACCTCGTATCAATACTCCAACCATACTAACTAAACCATACTATACTGTAGTAAAAAGCAATACTAATTATGTAAAATCGGCACTAGTGCACAAACCTTCAACACCTTGTGTTTCCTCCCTTAGGATCTAACAGGCATCGGACATTGTGAACCAGGCAAATGTACCCCTGTCAAAACGTAATGCACAACCACTATATAAGATAACCAAGTCAATCCTAAATATCCTTACCCACACAAAAGCCACCAACCACTTCTCATACACAATAACCATCACGCACAACATACATATACAATGCCACACATTTAAAACGATGTTGCCACCAAGTCTCACTCATGACTCTCAAATCAACCAGACAAATAATCATACCAATTCACAATATAAAATCATTCCCAGGTACTCGTACACCCTTTTCAATACACCCTATTCATACACTAACAGATATGCAAACTAAAACACATTCATACAAACATACTCTCCCTCACAACTCCATCTACCCCCATCTCAGTCTCATACTTACTCAACCATGTATACAAAAACTACCATCCATAACACTCACTAAAACAATTCAGAACACTCCTGATATTAACAACATACACACAAAATAAAACCGCCATTGTATAACCCTACTGTGAGTTAACCATCACCTTACACATCCACCTCTCATATCCCATCTTAAACAAACCATCAATAACAAACACCAAATAATTACCATATCAATTCTACCAATCCGCCTCACTCACTTCCAAACACGCAACCAGCACCAACCCTAACCACATACTTAGGCTATAATGCCCCAACCACCACCAAACATACCAATAACCAAAAATAATCCATCACAGTCACTTACCAATTCCACTTCTCCCATCAAACATACAAATCCAACCCAATCAACCATACATATGTTAGTCACAAAAATGTATGGATTTGAGAGTCATGAGTGAGACTTGGTGGCAACATCGTTTTAAATGTGTGGCATTGTATGTATGTTGTGCGTGATGGTTATTTTGTATGAGAAGTGGTTGGTGGCTTTTGTGTGGGTAAGGATATTTAGGATTGACTTGGTTATCTTATATAGTGGTTGTGCATTACGTTTTGACAGGGGTACATTTGCCTGGTTCACAATGTCCGATGTCTGTTAGATCCTAAGGGAGGAAACACAAGGTGTTGAAGGTTTGTGCACTAGTGCCGATTTTACATAATTAGTATTGCTTTTTACTACAGTATAGTATGGCTTAGTTAGTATGGTTGGAGTATTGATACGAGGTTTTATGTTGTTTCTCTTCATGGAATTACGTGATGAGCTTGTGATGACGGTGTAGGAGTGTTGGTTTGATGTTTGTTGCATTTAGCTAGTTGTGTGTGTGTGTGTATAGCGATATAGTTTTTTTTTTTTTAAGTTGTTGAATGGATGTTGTTTATTTGAGTGTTAGTGCTGTGTTATTGATCGTAGGTAGGGTGTTTATCTGTGGGCAGGTGTTGTAAGCGATACGTTGAGAAGAAGTGGGTGTGTGTTTATTAGTCATTGGCTGGCCCCGGTTAATGTTTTGTGGTTGCTAGGCAACAGTAGTTCTGCTCGACAAAGCAAATGAGAATGGACATACCTGGCCTTATGTTATGATATACAGTGTGTTGCTATTTGTGTGCCGACTTGGATAGCTAGTTATATGAGACTATGGCTCTGTGCGATTGCTATTTTAGGTGAATAGGACACGGTGGTGTCATGTTACTATGGTGATGGGATTGACAATTGTTTAATTTTGCTCTCTGCTGGGCGCCGTAATGTGTCCACGCATGCGCAGTTGTGTGTGCTGCACGCATTGGGAGAACAGCTGTCAGCAATTATGCGGTGATGTGGTTTCTTTCATGTAATTAGCAAGAGTCCATGAGCTAGTGACGTATGGGATATACATTCCTACCAGGAGGGGCAAAGTTTCCCAAACCTCAAAATGCCTACAAATACACCCCTCACCACACCCACAAATCAGTTTTACAAACTTTGCCTCCTATGGAGGTGGTGAAGTAAGTTTGTCTTAGATTCTACGTTGATATGCGCTCCGCAGCAGGTTGGAGCCCGGTTTTCCTCTCAGCGTGCAGTGAATGTCAGAGGGATGTGAGGAGAGTATTGCCTATTTGAATTCAATGATCTCCTTCTACGGGGTCTATTTCATAGGTTCTCTGTTATCGGTCGTAGAGATTCATCTCTTACCTCCCTTTTCAGATCGACGATATACTCTTATATATATACCATTACCTCTGCTGATTTTCGTTTCAGTACTGGTTTGGCTTTCTACAACATGTAGATGAGTGTCCTGGGGTAAGTAAGTCTTATTTTCTGTGACACTCTAAGCTATGGTTGGGCACTTTTTTATAAAATTCTAAATATATGTATTCAAACATTTATTTGCCTTGACTCAGGATGTTCAACATTCCTTATTTTCAGACGGTCAGTTTCATATTTGGGATAATGCATTTGAATAAAACAATTTTTTTCTTACCTTAAAAATTTGACTTTTCCCTGTGGGCTGTTAGGCTCGCGGGGGCTGAAAATGCTTCATTTTATTGCGTCATTCTTGGCACGGACTTTTTTGGCGCAAATTTTTTTTCCAGTTTCCGGCGTCATACGTGTCGCCGGAAGTTGCGTCATTTTTTACGTTCTTTTGCACCAAAAATGTCGGCGTTCCGGATGTGGCGTCATTTTTGGCGCCAAAAGCATTTAGGCGCCAAATAATGTGGGCGTCTTATTTGGCGCTAAAAAAATATGGGCGTCACTTTTGTCTCCACATTATTTAAGTCTCATTTTTTATTGCTTCTGGTTGCTAGAAGCTTGTTCACTGGCATTTTTTCCCATTCCTGAAACTGTCATTTAAGGAATTTGATCAATTTTGCTTTATATGTTGTTTTTTCTATTACATATTGCAAGATGTCCGATGTTAAAGCTGAGTCAGAAGATACTTCTGGAAAATCGCTGCCTGGTGCTGGAGCTACCAAAGCTAAGTGTATCTGCTGTAAACTTTTGGTAGCTGTTCCTCCAGCTGTTGTTTGTATTGAATGTCATGACAAACTTGTTAATGCAGATAATATTTCCTTTAGTAAAGTTACATTACCTGTTGCTGTTCCATCAACATCTAATACTCAGAGTGTTCCTGATAACATAGGCTATGTCTGTTATTCCTCCTTCTAGTAAACGTAAAAAGTCTTTTAAAACTTCTCATTTTTCAGATGAATTTTTAAATGAACATCATCATTCTGATTCTGATAATGGCTCTTCTGGTTCAGAGGATTCTGTCTCAGAGGTTGATGCTGATAAATCTTCATATTTATTTAAAATGGAATTTATTCGTTCTTTACTTAAAGAAGTCCTAATTGCATTAGAAATTGAGGATTCTAGTCCTCTTGATACTAAATATAAACGTTTAGATAAGGTTTTTAAATCTCCTGTAGTTATTCCAGAAGTTTTTCCTGTTCCTGGTGCTATTTCTGAAGTAATTTCCAGGGAATGGAATAATTTGGGTAATTCTTTTACTCCTTCTAAACGTTTTAAGCAATTATATCCTGTGCCATCTGACAGATTAGAATTTTGGGACAAAATCCCTAAGGTTGATGGGGCTGTCTCTACTCTTGCTAAGCGTACTACCATTCCTACGGCAGATGGTACTTCCTTTAAGGATCCTTTAGATAGGAAAATTTAATCCTTTCTAAGAAAAGCTTACTTGTGTTCAGGTAATCTTCTTAGACCTGCTATATCTTTGGCGGATGTTGCTGCAGCTTCAACTTTTTGGTTGGAAGCTTTAGCGCAATAAGTAACAGATCATAATTCTCATAGCATTATTATTATTCTTCAACATGCTAATAATTTTATTTGTGATGCCATCTTTGATATCATTAGAGTTGATGTCAGGTATATGTCTCTAGCTATTTTAGCTAGAAGACCTTTATGGCTTAAAACTTGGAATGCTGATATGTCTTCTAAGTCTACTCTGCTTTTCCCTTTCTTTCCAGGGTAATAAATTATTTGTTTCTCAGTTGCATTCTATTATCTCAACTGTTACTGGAGGGAAAGGAACTTTTTTACCACAGGATAAAAAGTCTAAAGGTAAATTCAGGTCTAATAATCGTTTTCGTTCCTTTCGTCACAACAAGGAACAAAAGCCTGATCCTTCATCCTCAGGAGCGGTATCAGTTTGGAAACCATCTCCAGTCTGGAATAAATCCAAGCCTTTTAGAAAACCAAAGCCAGCTCCCAAGTCCACATGAAGGTGCGGCCCTCATTCCAGCCCAGCTGGTAGGGGGCAGATTACGTTTTTTCAAAGAAATTTGGATCAATTCCGTTCACAATCTTTGGATTCAGAACATTGTTTCAGAAGGGTACAGAATTGGTTTCAAGATAAGACCTCCAGCAAAGAGATTTTTTCTTTCCCGTGTCCCAGTAAATCCAGCGAAGGCTCAAGCATTTCTGAAATGTGTTTCAGATCTAGAGTTGGCTGGAGTAATTATGCCAGTTCCAGTTCCGGAACAGGGGCTGGGGTTTTATTCAAATCTCTTCATTGTACCAAAGAAGGAGAATTCCTTCAGACCAGTTCTGGATCTAAAAATATTGAATCGTTATGTAAGGATACCAACATTCAAAATGGTAACTGTAAGGACTATCCTGCCTTTTGTTCAGCAAGGGCATTATATGTCTACAATAGATTTACAGGATGCATATCTGCATATTCCGATTCATCCAGATCATTATCAGTTTCTGAGATTCTCGTTCCTAGACAAGCATTACCAGTTTGTGGCTCTGCCGTTTGGCCTAGAAACAGCTCCAAGAATTTTTACAAAGGTTCTCGGTGCCCTTCTGTCTGTAATCAGAGAACAGGGTATTGTGGTATTTCCTTATTTGGACGATATCTTGGTACTTGCTCAGTCTTCACATTTAGCAGAATCTCATACGAATCGACTTGTGTTGTTTCTTCAAGATCATGGTTGGAGGATCAATTTACTAAAAAGTTCATTGATTCCTCAGACAAAGGTAACCTTTTTGGGTTTCCAGATAGATTCAGTGTCCATGACTCTATCTTTGACAAACAAGAGACGTCTAAAATTGATATCAGCTTGTCGAAACCTTCAGTCACAATCATTCCCTTCGGTAGCCTTATGCATGGAAATTCTAGGTCTTATGACTGCTGCATCGGACGCGATCCCCTTTGCTCGTTTTTCACATGCGACCTCTTCAGCTCTGTATGCTGAACCAGTGGTGCAGGGATTACACAAAGATTTCTCAATTAATATCTTTAAAACCGATTGTACGACACTCTCTGACGTGGTGGACAGATCACCATCGTTTAGTTCAGGGGGCTTCTTTTGTTCTTCCGACCTGGACTGTAATCTCAACAGATACAAGTCTTACAGGTTGGGGAGCTGTGTGGGGGTCTCTGACGGCACAAGGGGTTTGGGAATCTCAGGAGGTGAGATTACCGATCAATATTTTGGAACTCCGTGCAATTTTCAGAGCTCTTCAGTCTTGGCCTCTTCTAAAGAGAGAATCGTTCATTTGTTTTCAGACAGACAATGTCACATCTGTGGCATACATCAATCATCAAGGAGGGACTCACAGCCCTCTGGCTATGAAAGAAGTATCTCGAATTCTGGTTTGGGCGGAATCCAGCTCCTGTCTAATTTCTGCGGTTCATATCCCAGGTATAGACAATTGGGAAGCGGATTATTTCAGTCGCCAAACGTTGCATCCGGGCGAATGGTCTCTTCACCCAGAGGTATTTCTTCAGATTGTCCAAATGTGGGGACTTCCAGAAATAGATCTGATGGCCTCTCATCTAAACAAGAAACTTCCCAGGTATCTGTCCAGATCCAGGGATCCTCAAGCGGAAGCAGTGGATGCATTGTCACTTCCTTGGAAGTATCATCCTGCTTATATCTTTCCGCCTCTAGTTCTTCTTCCAAGAGTGATCTCCAAGATTCTGAAGGAATGGTCGTTTGTTCTGCTGGTAGCTCCAGCATGGCCTCACAGGTTTTGGTATGCGGATCTTGTCCGGATGGCCTCTTGCCAACCGTGGACTCTTCCGTTAAGACCAGACCTTCTGTCACAAGGTTTTTTTTTCCATCAGGATCTCAAATCCTTAAATTTAAAGGTATGGAGATTGAACGCTTGATTCTTAGTCAAAGAGGTTTCTCTGACTCTGTGATTAATACTATGTTACAGGCTCGTAAATCTGTATCTAGGGAGATATATTATAGAGTCTGGAAGACTTATATTTCTTGGTGTCTTTCTCCTCATTTTTCCTGGCATTCTTTTAGAATTCCGAGAATTTTACAGTTTCTTCAGGATGGTTTGGAGAAAGGTTTGTCTGCAAGTTCCTTGAAAGGACAAATCTCTGCTCTTTCTGTTCTTTTTCACAGAAAGATTGCTAATCTTCCTGATATTCATTGTTTTGTACAAGCTTTGGTTCGTATAAAACCTGTCATTAAGTCAATTTCTCCTCCTTGGAGTTTGAATTTGGTTCTGGGGGCTCTTCAAGCTCCTCCGTTTGAACCTATGCATTCATTGGACATTAAATTACTTTCTTGGAAAGTTTTGTTCCTTTTGGCCATCTCTTCTGCCAGAAGAGTTTCTGAATTATCTGCTCTTTCTTGTGAGTCTCCTTTTCTGATTTTTCATCAGGATAAGGCGGTGTTGCGAACTTCTTTTGAATTTTTACCTAAGGTTGTGAATTCCAACAACATTAGTAGAGAAATTGTGGTTCCTTCTTTATGTCCTAATCCTAAGAATTCTAAGGAGAAATCACTGCATTCTTTGGATGTAGTTAGAGCTTTGAAATATTATGTTGAAGCTACTAAGAATTTCCGAAAGACTTCTAGTCTATTTGTTATCTTTTCCGGTTCTAGGAAAGGTCAGAAGGCCTCTGCCATTTCTTTGGCATCTTGGTTGAAATCTTTAATTCATCATGCTTATGTCGAGTCGGGTAAAACTCCGCCTCAAAGGATTACAGCTCATTCTACTAGGTTAGTTTCTACTTCCTGGGCGTTTAGGAATGAAGCTTCGGTTGATCAGATTTGCAAAGCAGCAACTTGGTCTTCTTTGCATACTTTTACTAAATTCTACCATTTTGATGTGTTTTCTTCTTCTGAAGCTGTTTTTGGTAGAAAAGTACTTCAGGCAGCTGTTTCAGTTTGAATCTTCTGCTTATGTTTTCAGTTTTTTTCATTATAAAATTTAAACTTTATTTTGGGTGTGGATTATTTTTCAGCGGAATTGGCTGTCTTTATTTTATCCATCCCTCTCTAGTGACTCTTGTGTGGAAAGATCCACATCTTGGGTAGTCATTATCCCATACGTCACTAGCTCATGGACTCTTGCTAATTACATGAAAGAAAACATAATTAATGTAAGAACTTACCTGATAAATTCATTTCTTTCATATTAGCAAGAGTCCATGAGGCCCACCCTTTTTGTGGTGGTTATGATTTTTTTTTGTATAAAGCACAATTATTCCAATTCCTTATTTTTTATGCTTTCGCACTTTTTTCTTATCACCCCACTTCTTGGCTATTCGTTAAACTGATTTGTGGGTTTGGTGAGGGGTGTATTTGTAGGCATTTTGAGGTTTGGGAAACTTTGCCCCTCCTGGTAGGAATGTATATCCCATACGTCACTAGCTCATGGACTCTTGCTAATATGAAAGAAATGAATTTATCAGGTAAGTTCTTACATAAATTATGTTTTTTCATAAAAGGGTGAGTTTGTTATGTGTTAGTTTGGGCAACCCCGAAAACGTTAATCTGTGAACAAAAAAGTTACATTTTAAACAGTGAGTGCCTTCCCCTTGCTTGTTTTTCTATATTGATACTTTGAAGAGCACCCCTGGCTGCTGACACAGTATAAAGAAGTGTGCTGGAACCCTCCCTTCAGTGTGTATATATATATATATATATATATATATACATACATACACACACACTCATATATGTGTATGTAACTGTGTATGTGATTGTATGTGTATATATATATATATATATATATATATATATATATGTGTGTGTGTGTATATATATATATATATATATATATACACACACACACATGTATGTGGTTTATATTTCTCCTGTTAAGTGTAGTCAGTCCACGGGTCATCCATTACTAATGGGATTATAACTCCTCCCTAACAGGAAGTGCAAGAGGATCACCCAAGCAGAGCTGCTATATAGCTCCTCCCCTCTACGTCATATCCAGTCATTCTCTTGCACCTAACCAATAGATAGGATGTGTGAGAGGACAGTGGTTATTAAAACTTAGTTTTTATTTCTTCAATCAAAAGTTTGTTATTTTAAACGGAGTGTGTTGTTTTTTCTCAGGCAGCATTAGAAGAAGAATCTACCTGAGTTTGTGTATGATCTTAGCGGACGTAACTAAGATCCATTTGCTGTTCTCGGCCATTCTGAGGAGCGAGGTAACTTCAGAACAGGGGACAGCGGACAGGGTTCACCTGCAAAGAGGTATGTTGCAGTATATTATTTTCTAAGGAATGGAATTGACTGAGAAAATACTGCTAATACCGATAAAATGTAAGTACAGCCTTAAATGCAGTAGTAGCAACTGGTATCAGGCTGTTATGTATGTATGTTGGCACTGAAGTATTTCTGGGGAATGGCACTTCACTAAGAAAATACTGTATACATACAACTTTTAGCCTTTCTGCAGTGATAGCGACTAGCAACAGGCTTTTATTATCATTTCATATATTTATATTTAAAACGTTTACTGGCAGGTTAATCGTTTTTCTCTCTGAGGTACTTGGTGAAAAATTTATGGGCATTATTTTCCACTTGGCTGTCGTTTATTTTGAATAAGGAGGGACAAGGAGTTCCCTAGCGATGATGGAAGTCTCAAAGATAATTCACTGGGCAGAGTCTCACTCTTGCCACCTATCAGCGATCCACATCCCAGGCGTGGAGAACTGGGAAGCGGATTTTCTAAGTCGCCAGACTTTTCATCCGGGGGAGTGGGAACTTCATCCGGAGATCTTTGCCCAAATACTTCAGCGTTGGGGCAAACCAGATCTGGATCTCATGGCGTCTCGCCAGAACGCCAAACTTCCTTGTTACGGATCCAGATCCAGAGACCCGGGAGCGATTCTGATAGATGCTCTGACAGCACCTTGGGTCTTCAACATGGCTTATGTGTTTCCACCCTTCCCGATGCTTCCTCGATTGATTGCCAGGATCAAACAGGAGAGAGCATCGGTGATTCTAATAGCGCCTGCGTGGCCACGCAGGACCTGGTATGCAGACCTAGTGGACATGTCGTCCTGTCCACCATGGTCTCTACCTCTGAGACAGGACCTTCGGGTGCAGGGTCCTTTCAAACATCCAAATCTAGTTTCTCTGAGGCTGACTGCATGGAGATTGAACGCTTGATTCTATCAAAGCGTGGATTCTCGGAGTCAGTGATTGATACCTTAATACAGGCTAGGAAGCCTGTTACCAGGAAAATTTACCATAAAATATGGCGCAAATACTTGCATTGGTGCGAATCCAAGAGTTACTCATGGAGTAAGGTTAGGATTCCTAGGAGATTGTCTTTTCTACAAGAAGGTTTAGAAAAGGGTTTATCCGCTAGTTCGTTAAAGGGACAGATCTCAGCTTTGTCCATCCTTTTACACAGACGTCTGTCAGAAGTTCCAGACGTTCAGGCTTTTTGTCAGGCTTTGGCCAGGATTAAGCCTGTATTTAAAACTGTTGCTCCGCCATGGAGCTTAAACTTAGTTCTTAACGTTTTACAGGGTGTTCCGTTTGAACCCCTTCATTCCATTGATATCAAACTGTTATCTTGGAAAGTTCTGTTTTTAATGGCTATTTCCTCGGCTCGAAGAGTCTCTGAGTTATCTGCCTTACATTGTGATTCTCCTTATCTGATTTTCCATTCAGACAAGGTAGTTCTGCGTACTAAACCTGGGTTCTTACCTAAGGTAGTCACTAACAGGAATATCAATCAAGAGATTGTTGTTCCTTCATTGTGTCCTAATCCTTCCTCAAAGAAGGAACGACTTCTGCACAATTTGGACGTTGTCCGTGCCCTGAAATTTTATTTGCAGGCAACTAAAGATTTTCGACAAACTTCTTCCCTGTTTGTCGTTTATTCTGGACAGAGGAGAGGTCAAAAGGCTTCGGCTACCTCTCTCTCCTTCTGGCTTCGTAGTATAATACGTTTAGCCTATGAGACTGCTGGACAGCAGCCTCCTGAAAGAATTACAGCTTATTCTACCAGAGCTGTGGCTTCCACTTGGGCCTTTAAAAATGAGGCCTCTGTTGAACAGATTTGCAAGGCTGCGACTTGGTCTTCACTTCACACTTTTTCCAAATTTTACAAATTTGTCACTTTTGCTTCTTCGGAGGCTGTTTTTGGGAGAAAGGTTCTTCAGGCAGTGGTTCCTTCCGTATAAAGATCCTGCCTGTCCCTCCCGTCATCCGTGTACTTTTAGCTTTGGTATTGGTATCCCATAAGTAATGGATGACCCGTGGACTGACTACACTTAACAGGAGAAAACAAAATTTATGCTTACCTGATAAATTCCTTTCTCCTGTAGTGTAGTCAGTCCACGGCCCGCCCTGTTTTTTATGGCAGGTCTAAATTTTAAATTATACTCCAGTCACCACTACACCCTATAGTTTCTCCTTTCTCGGTTTTCGGTCGAATGACTGGATATGACGTAGAGGGGAGGAGCTATATAGCAGCTCTGCTTGGGTGATCCTCTTGCACTTCCTGTTAGGGAGGAGTTATAATCCCATAAGTAATGGATGACCCGTGGACTGACTACACTACAGGAGAAAGGAATTTATCAGGTAAGCATAAATTTTGTTTTTTATGCTCCCAGAGTGTATTGGAGATTCAGAAACATGTACATTAAGATTCTGTAGTCTTAAATTAATTTTATTATTGAAAAATTAAGGTGTTATAGTAATTTATAAGAAGATCACGTTTTTTTTTGGGTCCAAAATCATTTTTGCCCATATCGCTCAGCCCTACTTTAAAGGCTCTGTTAAAAAAATGTTAAATGTTAGGCTTCTGCAAAGGAAGTTAGGTATGTTTTTGTTTAAGAATAGCTTCAAAACAATATTGTGCTCATTTCCAAAATTTGATTTTTCTCATTGCTCTGCTCACTTAACAAACTCCCTCTCGTGGATAACAGATGCAATAATATGAATGTATTTTTACAGTATATGTGTGTGTGTGTGTATATATATATATATATATATATATATATTATATATATATAAAATTATTTTTATATTTTTCAAACATCTCAGTGGGAAAAAAATTAAATAAAGTCTGTTAATTACAAAGATGTTACTTAAATGATCATAATAAGATAGGAAAATAAGATGCTCTACATTGCTAGGGCAATTTATTTCTTTACTAACCGACCCCTGTCCGGTGGCAGATTGCTTGCTCCTGTACAGTACTTTAAAGAGACACTCAAGTTAAAATTAAACTTTCATAATTCAGTTAGAGCAAGCAATTTTAAACTATTTTCCAATTTACTTCCATTATTAAAATGTGCACAGTCTTTTTATATTTACACTTTTTGAGTCACCAGCTCCTACTGAGCATGTGCAGGAATTTACAGGATATACATATATGCATTTTCGATTGGCTGATGGCTGTCACATGATATAGGAAGAGTGGAAATAAACATAACTAAAAAAAAATCTACAACACTAGATACCCCTCCCCTGTGGGGGGTGAAAAGTTAAATACATACTTCCTATGCATCAAATCTTATTATAAATTGTGAAGCATATAAGTACAAGAAAATATCTGTAACTAGTATTAAAAAAGTGTATTCAAAGGGCTATAGTCAGTGTAAGGATCAAATTGGTCTTTTAAAGATGGGAGATAAATCTTTAAAAGATCGATTTGATCCTTACACTGACTTATTTAAATTTGATGCATAGAATGTATGTATTTAACGGTTTGTTTTGAGTTGTTGTTGCTATGATAATTGGTGTTTTTTTCACAAGGTAGGGGTTTCTAGGACATAAATTAAGTATGTTTGTAATGCACTTTTGTCTGATTAAAGGGTGTTTAACTCTGAAATGATTTTTTCCCTTTGAGGCACATTTTTAAATTGCTTTAATTTGTTTTTGTTTTTTGTTGCCTTCTTTTGGATCAGCAGTAATAACAGGAATATGTGGATGGTAGAATTTGATAAACTTTAGTCCCTCTTTGAACATATGTACTAAGTAAATACTTACAAACTTCATAATACATTAAAGGACATTAAAAGGATAGAAAGGTGAAAATTGAAATGTGCAATGGTGCATTTCAAATTTGAAATACAGGTAGCCCTCAGTTTACGCCGGGGTTAGGTTCCAGAAGGAATGGTTGTAAATCGAAACCCAGTTTATAATGTAAGTCAATAGGAAGTGAGGGAGATAGGTGTTACTTATGAAAATTTTGAGAGGAGCCTGGAACCTAATACATTATTTTTAAAGCTTTAAAATGAAGACTTTAAATGCTAAACAGCATTATAAACCTAATAAAATAATAACACAACACAGAATATATAATTAAACTAAGTTAAATGAACAAAAAACATGTGCTAAACAGCATTATAAACCTAATAAAATAATCACACAACACAGACTTCACTTGCATTTTTCTGCAAACAGTTCTTTCTATGCATTCCAATCTAGACTGATTTATAGACAGGAAGATCTTGTTCCTTTGAAATCTGCTCGATAGCTCAGGTCTGGTTAAACTGATTAATTTCATCTTGCTTGGCTTTGCTGCAACACAAGCGGACAGCTCCACCTACTGGCTATTTTAATAAATGCACTGCTTCTCAATGCTTTTCAATAGCACTCACATGACTGGAAAAAAAGGTTGTTATTATGAAACGGTGTAAATTGAACCGTTGTAAAACGAGGACCACCTGTATAAGTATGTTTGCAGTATACTACCATTAGCAAAAAAAGCTTTTAATGAAAGTTCTTGCTTTTTTCCTGTAGCATATGCACATATCCTTTGTTGAGGAACAAGGCTATAAATATCCCTCCCACTTCCCCTACCCTCTCAGTAGTTATGTGCCTCGTATCATAGAGGTAGGCAGAGAGGTGTGCTCTGTAAAGAATAAATAAAGTTAACATGGATTGGCTTTCATGGAGATCCAGGGATCATATATCCATATAAATCTCAATAGAGTATTAGTATATATAACACTGGTTAATGCTGGGTCTCCCATGGGATCAGGTTGTGTGGGGGGCAGACTTTCTCTGTTTCTGAGGGAATAGTTTCAGTCCGTCCAGGACACCTGGATTCTGGACATTGTTTGCCAGGATTAATAAACTTTCAAGCCAGTCCCCGAAGGGACCGCTTCTTGCTGTCAAGGCCAGGGTATCAGGAAATGCAGTAAAAGAAGCAGCACTACTCTGCTGCGTGTACAACCTCAATGCCATGGGAGTGGTGGTTCCTGTTCCCTCATCAGAGAGGGGATACAGATTCTACTCAAATTTCTTTGTGGTCCCCAAGAAGGCAGGGACATTCCGCCCTATATTGGACCTGAAGGGGCTCAACAGGTTCGTAAGAGTTCCCACCTTCAAAATGGAAATTATGACATCCATCCTTTTCCTGGTTCAGGAGGGTCAGTTCATGTCCACAATAGACCTAAAGGACACATACCTTCACATTCTGATACACAAAGAACAGTACCTTTTTTATGGTTTGCATTCCTCGACAAGCACTATCAATTGTTTGCTCTTCCATTTGGACAGGCTATGGCACCTCAAGTGTTCACCAAGGTGCTGGGAGCTCTGCTGGCCGTGGTTCATTTGTAGCTCCTTAGCTGGATTACATTCTGGTTCAGGCTCCATCCTTGCCGGTGGCTTAGGACCACATGCAGAGATCGCTCATGTGTCTTCAGGCGCACGGTTAGAAGGTCAATCTGGAAAAGAACGTCCCACCTATGAGGGTAAACATGAGGGTAAACATTTTGGGAACGATTATAGACTCTGTCAGTATGCTCACAGATCAGGGCAGAGAGAAGCTTAAGAAGGCATGTCGCCTGCTTCAGTCCAATGCTCATCCTTTGGTAGCACAATGCATGGAAGTGGTAGGTCTCGTGGTTGCAGCATTGGATGCTATACCGTTTGTTCGCTTTCATCGGAGACCGCTACAGTTGTGTATGCTCAAACAATGGATTAAAGATCATTCAGATCTGTTGCAAATTATCTGTTTGGGCGCCCAGACAAGAGGGAGTCTTGCCTGGTGGAAATTCCCAACCCCAGTTCTGCTAGGGACTAGTTTCCATCACCCCTCTTGGGAAATAATCTTCAAAGACCCGAGTCTGTCTGGCTTGGGTGCCAAACCTGGTGTCAAGAGGAAGTTTCTCTCCCAATCAAAATTCTCGAGTTGAGAGCTTTATACAATGGGCTTCTAGCGTGGCCTCAACTGGGTTTCTCCTGGTATATACGTTTCCAAATGAACAACATCACAACAGTGGCCTACATCAACCATCAGGGAGGCACTCTGGCGATGCAAGTAATGTCTCAAATCCTGCATTCGGGGGAGAGACATCAATGTCAGATTACAGCTATCCACATTCCAGGTGTGGAGAATTGGGAAGTGGATTTCATCATTAGCCAGACTCGTCACTAATGGGAGTGGTCCCTGAATCAGGAGGTATTTCTGGAAATAACTCCCAGATGGGTGTTCGCAATATAGATTTGATGGCTTCCCGCTTCAATGCCAAGCTCCCGAAGTATGGATCGAAATCCAGGGATTCTCATGCGGAGCTAGTGGATGTTCTAGCGGTCCTGTGGAACTTCAACCTAATTTATCTATTTCCACAGTTCTATCAAGGGTCAAATCTCTGCCCTTTCTGTTCTGTTTCACAAAAAGTTGGCTTGTTTGCCAGATGTTTGAGTTTGTTCAGGCTCTGGTTAGAATTAGACCTGTTTTCAAGCCTGTTGCTCCACAATGGAATCTAAATTTAGTTCTTAAGGTTCTTTAGAGGGCTCCGTTTGAGCCTATTAATGCTGTTGAAATTGAATGACTCAGAAAGTGGTTTTCTTATTAGCTATTTCCTCTGCTCGCATAGTGTCAGAGCTTTCAGCTTTAAAGTGTGAGATCCTCTGTATCTGGTGATAAGGATAAGGCTGTGTTGAGGACTCAACTAGGCTTTCTACCTAAAGTAGTTAATACTCGCAACATCAACCAGGAGATTGGGATTCCTTCACTTTTTCCCAATCCGTCATCCTCCAAGGAGAGATTGTTGCATAATTTGGATGTTGTCAGAGCGCTGAAGTTCTACTTTCACGCTTGTAAGGAGTTTTGTCTATCTTCCTTATATATCCTGTATAGTGGAAAGCACACGGGGCAGAAGGCCTCAGCTTGTCACTAGTTCTTTTTGGTTGTGAAGTTTTATTCCCATGGCGTACAAGGAAGCAGGTCAGGAGCCCCCTTCAAGAATCTCAGCACAATTCACTTGTGCGGTGTCTACTACTTGGGCTTTCCAGAATGAGGCCTCAGTTGGACAGATTTGCAAGGCTTCAACTTGGTTTTCATTACACACATTCACAAAGTTCTATAAATTTGATATTTTTTCCTCAGCAGAGGCTCCTTTTGGGAAAAGGGTTCTACAAGCAGTGGTGCCTAGTACTTAGGAATGCCTACCTTATTTTTCTCTCCCGAACATTCGTAAATTCTGCAGCTTGCGTATTGGTTCCCATAACTTAAGAATGTTCTTGTGGACTCTTACTGCCAATAGAAGGAAAATAGAATGTATTCTTACCTGGTAAATGAATTTCATTCTTGGCAGTGAGAATCCACGACCCGCCCAAATGCTAAATGTGTAGTGTCAGCAGTTGTTTTTATACACCTCTGTACCCCTTGTATCTCTCTTAACTTTTTCCTTATCCTTGGTTAAACTACTGAGAAGGGTAGGGGAAGTGGGAGAGATAATTATAGTCTTGTTTGTGGTGTTTTTACCTCCTCCTTATGACCAGGTAGAGTAATTCCTATAGGTTAAGAATGTTCTCGGGGACTCTCACTGCCAAGAAAGAAATTAATTTATAAGGTAAGCATAAATATTATTTTTTATTCTTACCACAGATGGTTAAAATACAGGGAGTGCAGAATTATTAGGCAAATGAGTATTTTGACCACATCATCCTCTTTATGCATGTTGTCTTACTCCAAGCTGTATAGGCTCGAAAGCCTACTACCAATTAAGCATATTAGGTGATGTGCATCTCTGTAATGAGAAGGGGTGTGGTCTAATGACATCAACACCCTATATCAGGTGTGCATAATTATTAGGCAACTTCCTTTCCTTTGGCAAAATGGGTCAAAAGAAGGACTTGACAGGCTCAGAAAAGTCAAAAATAGTGAGATATCTTGCAGAGGGATGCAGCACTCTTAAAATTGCAAAGCTTCTGAAGCGTGATCATCGAACAATCAAGCGTTTCATTCAAAATAGTCAACAGGGTCGCAAGAAGCGTGTGGAAAAACCAAGGCGCAAAATAACTGCCCATGAAGTGAGAAAAGTCAAGCGTGCAGCTGCCAAGATGCCACTTGCCACCAGTTTGGCCATATTTCAGAGCTGCAACATCACTGGAGTGCCCAAAAGCACAAGGTGTGCAATACTCAGAGACATGGCCAAGGTAAGAAAGGCTGAAAGACGACCACCACTGAACAAGACACACAAGCTGAAACGTCAAGACTGGGCCAAGAAATATCTCAAGACTGATTTTTCTAAGGTTTTATGGACTGATGAAATGACAGTGAGTCTTGATGGGCCAGATGGATGGGCCCGTGGCTGGATTGGTAAAGGGCAGAGAGCTCCAGTCCGACTCAGACGCCAGCAAGGTGGAGGTGGAGTACTGGTTTGGGCTGGTATCATCAAAAATGAGCTTGTGGGGCCTTTTCGGGTTGAGGATGGAGTCAAGCTCAACTCCCAGTCCTACTGCCAGTTTCTGGAAGACACCTTCTTCAAGCAGTGGTACAGGAAGAAGTCTGCATCCTTCAAGAAAAACATGATTTTCATGCAGGACAATGCTCCATCACACGCGTCCAAGTACTCCACAGCGTGGCTGGCAAGAAAGGGTATAAAAGAAGAAAATCTAATGACATGGCCTCCTTGTTCACCTGATCTGAACCCCATTGAGAACCTGTGGTCCATCATCAAATGTGAGATTTACAAGGAGGGAAAACAGTACACCTCTCTGAACAGTGTCTGGGAGGCTGTGGTTGCTGCTGCTGCACGCAATGTTGATGGTGAACAGATCAAAACACTGACAGAATCCATGGATGGCAGGCTTTTGAGTGTCCTTGCAAAGAAAGGTGGCTATATTGGTCACTGATTTGTTTTTGTTTTGTTTTTGAATGTCAGAAATGTATATTTGTGAATGTTGAGATGTTATATTGGTTTCACTGGTAAAAATAAATAATTGAAATGGGTATATATTTGTTTTTTGTTAAGTTGCCTAATAATTATGCACAGTAATAGTCACCTGCACACACAGATATCCCCCTAAAATAGCTATAACTAAAAACAAACTAAAAACTACTTCCAAAACTATTCAGCTTTGATATTAAAGAGTTTTTTGGGTTCATTGAGAACATGGTTGTTGTTCAATAATAAAATTAATCCTCAAAAATACAACTTGCCTAATAATTCTGCACTCCCTGTAATAATTGTTCTGAAGTTGGCCAATTTTTTATTTTTTTTTGCTGTGTTCATATATTTGACTTTTATTAAGTGTGTTCTATCTAGAGCTGGACAACATCCATTGTAGTTTGCTGTTTCATTTTTGTCTTTTTCCCATTGCAAGATGTTTATCAAAGTTTTCAGGCTTTACTAAGTAATTCCTCAGAAATATAAAGTGGTTTTCTTATGAATGTTTTTCCAAGTTCACCATTCCTTCACTCTGTCTGAATCTTGAGAATGAGAAGGATACATTTCTAAACATGCTTGATATAATAAGAACTTTGTATTTTCTAGGGGCGTCTTAAAGTCACATAATGCTCATATGCTAAATTTATTTAACAATAAGCAAAACTATAAAAAAATTTTTTTAAAAAAACCCAGATGGGCTATATAAATGGATAATCTACAACACATTTATGCAACGAAAAATAGAGTGTATAATGTCCCTTTAAATCTCATGAGATTTCACAGTAAACTTCCTTAAACTGAATAGGAAAATAACATGATTGTGCCTGCACATGCTAGATGCACACTCCCTTGGAAGACCTGGGACTAAAGTCTCTTTACAGTGGGTGTGAATACTTAGGACATTTTGAGGTAAATATCTTCCTTTTTTACATAGAGGTGTTCAGTTTTTATTTTCTAGTCAGCTTTTTACAGCAATGCTGCATCACTTTCAAGTGCTTTAACATTTGGGTATTATGTTCCTTTAAGGTATCAGAAAGTTGTTCTGCTCTTGAGTTTTAGCCATCCAAAGCACACACTTCCTATTCTTAGTTCTGTTTTTTTCCCTGGGGCCGCAAAGACTTGTGCAGCTTCAGTCATAAATATACATGCTTGCAGTCGATCAGTCTAGAAATTGGCAAAAGGTGAAGACAAATAATTAAGTACTGTGAATATGTGGGTACAAAAAATAGCAAATGGCCAGTAGGAGATATGTATTAAACCATTTTTTTAATAAACAATATAAAACAGTGTAAATACTGATAGAAAAGTACTTGGTACGAATTCTGGAAAGGAAAAAGTAGTCCGAGTGTCTGTATGGTCAAACTACTTGCAGGATGCTGCTGTATAGTGTAAAGGGTGATATCCTCGTCTACCCTTGGAAAGACATCATGAACTGAAAACTCGGTGTGGCTTTCTCAAGAGGCGTCAGCACCTCTTGAGAAAGCCCGACCGAGTTTCGGGCGAAACACGAGGAATTTGTTACCTCCTGAGCCCCCCGTAGCTCCCATAGCCGCACAGGTGATTGTTACGGACATTTTTTGAAACTGGCACCAGTATTCAGCTCACCGCGTATTAACGTAGATCACCTAAGGATGTGTGCCTATGAGCAGCAGCGTGGAGGGATCGTTTGTGATTTACTGTGAAGTGCCTTTTATTCTGTCTATTTACGCACTCTGTTTTAACCAATACATTTCTACTTAGAGTGGGACGTGCTGTTTTGTTCTTTTCAGTTCTAGAGAATGGCAAACCTTTTTCTTTCATGTAATTAGCAAGAGTCCATGAGCTAGTGACGTATGGGATATACATTCCTACCAGGAGGGGCAAAGTTTCCCAAACCTTAAAATGCCTATAAATACACCCCTCACCACACCCACAATTCAGTTTTACAAACTTTGCCTCCGATGGAGGTGGTGAAGTAAGTTTGTGCTAGATTCTACGTTGATATGCGCTCCGCAGCAAGTTGGAGCCCGGTTTTCCTCTCAGCGTGCAGTGAATGTCAGAGGGATGTGAGGAGAGTATTGCCTATTTGAATGCAGTGATCTCCTTCTAAGGGGTCTATTTCATAGGTTCTCTGTTATCGGTCGTAGAGATTCATCTCTTACCTCCCTTTTCAGATCGACGATATACTCTTATATATACCATTACCTCTGCTGATTCTCGTTTCAGTACTGGTTTGGCTATCTGCTATATGTAGATGAGTGTCCTGGGGTAAGTAAGTCTTATTTTCTGTGACACTCCTAGCTATGGTTGGGCACTTTGTTTATAAAGTTCTAAATATATGTATTCAAACATTTATTTGCCTTGACTCAGAATGTTCAACTTTCCTTATTTTTCAGACAGTCAGTTTCATATTTGGGATAATGCATTTTAATTTAACATTTTTTACCTTAAAATTTGACTTTTTCCCTGTGGGCTGTTAGGCTCGCGGGGGCTGAAAATGCTTCATTTTATTGCGTTATTCTTGGCGCGGACTTTTTTGGCGCAAAAATTCTATTTCCGTTTCCGGCGTCATACGTGTCGCCGGAAGTTGCGTCATTCTTTGACGTTATTTTGCGCCAAAAATGTCGGCGTTCCGGATGTGGCGTCATTTTTGGCGCCAAAAAGCATTTAGGCGCCAAATAATGTGGGCGTCTTATTTGGCGCGAAAAAATATGGGCGTCACTTTTGTCTCCACATTATTTAAGTCTCATTTTTTATTGCTTCTGGTTGCTAGAAGCTTGTTCTTTGGCATTTTTTCCCATTCCTGAAACTGTCATTTAAGGAATTTGATCAATTTTGCTTTATATGTTGTTTTTTTCTTTTACATATTGCAAGATGTTCCACGTTGCAACTGAGTCAGAAGATACTTCAGGAAAATCACTGCACAGTGCTGGAGCTACCAAGCTAAGTGTATCTGCTAAAAAACTTTTGGTATCTGTTTCTCCAGCTGTTATTTGTATTGCATGTCATGTCAAACTTATTAATGCAGATAAAATTTCCTTTAGTACTGTTACATTACCTGTTGCTGTTCCGTCAACATCTAATTTTCAGAGTGTTCCTGATAACATAAGAGATTTTATTTTTTAAATCCATTAAGAAGGCTATGTCTGTTATTTCTCCTTCTAGTATACATAAAAGTCTTTTAAAACTTCTCTTTTTTCAGATGAATTTTTAAATGAACATCATCATTCTGATACTGATAATGGTTCTTCTGGTTCAGAGGTTTCTGTCTCAGAGGTTGATGCTGATAAATCTTTGTATTTGTTCAAGATGGAATTTATTCGTTCTTTACTTAAAGAAGTGTTATTTGCATTAGAAATAGAGGATTCTGGTCCTCTTGATACTAAATGTAAACGTTTAAATAAGGTTTTTAAATCTCCTGTAGTTATTCCAGAAGTGTTTTATCTCCCTGATGCTATTTCTGAAGTAATTTCCAGGGAATGGAATAATTTGGGTAATTTATTTACTCCTTCTAGACGTTTAAGCAAATTATATCCTGTGCCATCTGACAGATTAGAGTTTTTTGGGACAAAAATCCCTAAGGTTATGGGGCTGTCTCTACTCCTGCTAATGTTCTACTATTCCTACGGCAGATAGTACTTCATTTAAGGATCCTTTAGATAGGAAAATTGAATCCTTTCTAAGAAAAGCTTACTTATGTTCAGGTAATCTTCTTAGACCTGCTATATTTTTAGCGGATGTTGCTGCAGCTTCAACTTTTTGGTTAGAAGCTTTAGCGCAACAAGTAACAGATCATAATTTTATAGCATTATTATTATTCTATAACATGCTAATAATTTTATTGGTTATACCATCTTTTGATATCATTAGAGTTGATGTCAGGTATATGTCTCTAGCTATTTTAGCTAGAAAAGCTTTATGGATTAAACTTGGAATGCTGACATGTCTTCTAAGTCAACTTTGCTTTCCCTTTCTTTCCAGGGTAAATAATCATTTTCGTTCCTTTCCTCACAAGGAACAAAAGCCTGATCCTTCATCTTCAGGAGCGGTATCAGTTTGGAAACTATTTCCAGTTTGGAATATATCCAAGCCTTATAGAAACCTATAGCCAGCTCCTAAGTACCTATGAAGGTGCGGCCCTTATTCCAGCTCAGCTGGTATGGGGCAGATTACGTTTTCTTCAAAGAAATTTGGATCAATTCCGTTCTTAATCTCTGGTTTCAGAAACATTGTTTCAGAAAGGTACAGAATTGGCTTCAAGTTAAGGCCTCCTGCTAAGAGATTCTTTTCTTTCCCGTGTCCCAGTTAACACAGCAAAGGCTCAGCATTTCTGAAATGTGTTTCAGATCTAGAGTTGGCTGGAGTATTTATGCCAGTTCCAGTTCTGGAACAGGGGCTGGGGTTTTATTTTATCTCTTCATTGTACCAAAGAAGGCCAATTCCTTCAGACCAGTTCCGGATCTATCATTATTGAATCGTTATGTTAGGATACCAACATTCAAGATGGTTACTGTAGGACTATCCTGCCTTTTGTTTAGCAAGGGCATTATATGTCTACAATAGATTTACAGGATGTGTATCTGCATATTCCGATTCATCCAGATCACTTTTAGTGTCTGAGATTCTCTTTTTAGACAAGCATTACCAGTTTTGTGGCTCTACCGTTTGGCCTAGCCTCAGTTCCAAGAATTTTTTTCAAAGGTTCTCGGTGCCCTTCTTTCTGTAATCAGAGAATAGGGTTTTGGTATTTCCTTATTTGGACGATATCTTGGTACTTGCTCAGTCTTCTCATTTTCGAAGAATCTCATACGAATCGACTTGTGTTGTTTCTTCAAGTTCATGGTTGGAGGATCAATTTACCAATCAGTTCATTGATTCCTCAGACAAGGGTAACCTTTTTAGGTTTCTAGATAAATTCAGTGTCTATGACTCTGTCCTTGTCAGACAAGAGAAGTTTAACATTGATATCAGCTTGTCAAAACCTTCAGTCACATTCATTCCCTTTGGTAGCCTTATGCATGGAAATGTTGGGTCTTAGGACTGCCGCATCAGATGCGATCTCCTTTGCTCGTTTTCACATGCGACCTCTTCAGCTCTGTATGCTGAACCAATGGTGCAGGGATTACTCAAAGATATCTCAATTAATATCTTTAAACCGATTTTACAACACTCTCTGACATGGTGGACAGATCACCATCGTTTAGTTCAGGGGGCTTCTTTGTTCTTCCGACCTGGACTATAATCTCAACAGATGCAAGTCTTACAGGTTGGGGAGCTGTGTGGGGGTATCTGACGGCACAAGGGGTTTGGGAATCTCAGGAGGTGAGATTTCCGATCAATATTTTGGAACTCCGTGCAATTTTCAGAGCTCTTCAGTCTTGGCCTCTTCTGAAGAGAGAGTTGTTCATTTGTTTTCAGATAGACAATGTCACAACTGTGGCATACATCAATCATCAAGGAGGGACTCACAGTCCTCTGGCTATGAAAGAAGTATCTCGAATTTTGGTTTGGGCGGAATCCAGTTCCTGTCTAATCTCTGCGGTTCATATCCCAGGTATGGACAATTGGAAAGCGGATTATCTCAGTCGCCAAACGTTGCATCCGGGCGAATGGTCTCTTCACCCAGAGGTATTTCTTCAGATTGTTCAAATGTGGGAACTTCCAGAAATAGATCTGATGGCTTCTCATCTAAACAAGAAACTTCCCAGGTATCTGTCCAGATCCCGGGATCCTCAGGCGGAGGCAGTGGATGCATTATCACTTCCTTGGAAGTATCATCCTGCCTATATCTTTCCGCCTCTAGTTCTTCTTCCAAGAGTAATCTCCAAGATTCTGAAGGAATGCTCGTTTGTTCTGCTGGTAGCTCCGGCATGGCCTCACAGGTTTTGGTATGCGGATCTTGTCCGGATGGCCTCTTGCCAACCGTGGACTCTTCCGTTAAGACCAGACCTTTTGTCTCAAGGTCCTTTTTTCCATCAGGATCTGAAATCCTTAAATTTAAAGGTATGGAGATTGAACGCTTGATTCTTGGTCAAAGAGGTTTCTCTGACTCTGTGATTAATACTATGTTACAGGCTCGTAAATCTGTATCCAGAGAGATATATTATAGAGTCTGGAAGACTTATATTTCTTGGTGTCTTTCTCATCATTTTTCTTGGCATTCTTTTAGAATACCGAGAATATTACAGTTTCTTCAGGATGGTTTAGATAAGGGTTTGTCCGCAAGTTCCTTGAAAGGTCAAATTTCTGTTCTTTCTGTTCTTTTTCACAGAAAGATTGCTATTCTTCCTGATATTCATTGTTTTGTACAAGCTTTGGTTCGTATAAAGCCTGTCATTAAGTCAATTTCTCCTCCTTGGAGTTTGAATTTGGTTCTGGGGGCTCTTCAAGCTCCTCCATTTGAACCTATGCATTCATTGGATATTAAATTACTTTCTTGGAAAGTTTTGTTCCTTTTGGCAATCTCTTCTGCCAGAAGAGTTTCTGAATTATCTGCTCTTTCTTGTGAGTCTCCTTTTCTGATTTTTCATCAGGATAAGGTGGTGTTGCGAACTTCTTTTTAATTTTTACCTAAGTTGTGAATTCCAACAACATTAGTAGAGACATTGTGGTTCCTTCATTATGTCTTAATCCTAAGAATTCTAAGGAGAAATCGTTGCATTCTTTGGATGTTATTAGAGCTTTGAAATATTATGTTGAAGCTACTAAGTCTTTCCGAAAGACTTCTAGTTTATTTGTTATCTTTTCCGGTTTTAGAAAGGCCAGAAAACTTCTGCCATTTCTTTGGCATCTTGGTTGAAATCTTTAATTCATCTTGCCTATGTTGAGTAGGGTAAGACTCCGCCTCATAGGATTACAGCTCATTCTACTAGGTCAGTTTCTACTTCCTAGGCGTTTAGGAATGAAGCTTCGGTTGATCAGATTTGCAAAGCGGCAACTTGGTCCTCTTTGCATACTTTTACCAAATTCTACCATTTTGTTGTATTTTCTTCTTCTGAAGCAGTTTTTGGTAGAAAAGTACTTCAGGCAGCGGTTTCAGTTTGAATCTTCTGCTTATGTTTTTCATTAAACTTTATTTTGGGTGTGGATTATTTTCAGCAGGAATTGGCTGTCTTTATTTTATCCCTCCCTCTCTAGTGACTCTTGTGTGGAAAGATCCACATCTTGGGTAGTCATTATCCCATACGTCACTAGCTCATGGACTCTTGCTAATTACATGAAAGAAAACATAATTTATGTAAGAACTTACCTGATAAATTCATTTCTTTCATATTAGCAAGAGTCCATGAGGCCCGCCCTTTTTTTGTGGTGGTTATGATTTTTTTGTATAAAGCACAATTATTCCAATTCCTTATTTTATATGCTTTCGCACTTTTTTCTTATCACCCCACTTCTTGGCTATTCGTTAAACTGAATTGTGGGTGTGGTGAGGGGTGTATTTATAGGCATTTTAAGGTTTGGGAAACTTTGCCCCTCCTGGTAGGATTGTATATCCCATACGTCACTAGCTCATGGACTCTTGCTAATATGAAAGAAATGAATTTATCAGGTAAGTTCTTACATAAATTATGTTTTTGTTTTAACCTAATCAAGAAAAGCTTTTTTTTACGTGTTTTCATAAACTTGGAATGTCTTGTTTATTGCAGAATTCTTCAAATGTGAAAAGTAGCTTTTAGCTGTTTGTCTCTCTTTTATTCCTAGGCTGCTCTTTATGGATGTGGCTGCTGGGCTGAAAACACTGGAGTGCGCAATCCTTATTCTACAGCTGTGAGTACTTCAGGTATTTACTGCGCCCATTTTGTGTTTACTCTTCTTCCTCAAAAAAATAATAGGCAGATGTAAGATGCATCTTTTCACATTAAACTATTTTGATACTATTTACTTGTATTGAAACTATAGCTAAAGTAGTTATAATTCAGTGAAATTCTTATGATTTATTTGGGGTGGGGGTATATGTATTATAAAAATACTCCTTTCATGCCATTGACAATATGACTCTTTTTGAGCTAATATTGATGTGTGGATACTCTTTTATTCTTTATTCTACTATCTAGGGATAGACCAATGTCGTTTTTTTCAGAGCTGATAACAGCTGATTATTGACTGCCTTTCAGGCCGATAACTAATAACAGGAGCCGATATTCTGTACATTTAAAGTTTTGAAAAATCAACACAATTTCTACCCAAATCTGGTATAAACCGAACATGCTTATTACAATTTTAAACATTAAAAGTAAACGGCTGGGAAAAATAAAGTGCTTGAAAATTAACTTATTAAATGGCTTCCTAAAACATAGAAAAATTGCATAAATCCCTTTTAAACTGCTCACTGATATAAAATTAAATTTAAGTCACTACTGCAAAGCTAGCCACTACATGATTTCTTCAGTACTCCCAGTTAAGTAGAAACACATAGTGCAGAAAGTATAACATTTCAGCATGTTCTCCTGTTAAATGGCTGCTGTTTTTTTTCATATATTGCTGCCACTTCACTAAAAACACGCTCACTTTGTACACTTTACATATAAGTGTTAAAAATAAAGTAAAAAAATATATATATACTGCCACTTGACAGAGAAAGAAAGGAAATGCTGGAATATCAGTGCTAGATTTATTTATTTATTTGCTTTAATTTTTAATATGCTCATATATTTACTGGATTACAAATACCTTCCCTGATACTGAGGAGTGGACTATAAGTTTCTTTATTATGTCACTTATGGGCAGTTTTATACATGTGTAACAGCGCAACCTAATGGTCAGAGCATTGTTATCCACTGCTAGAGAATATTGATACTAGTCTCCTATACTGCATAGTTTTCTACTTAAGGTTTCTTGTTCTGGACATTTAATTAATGTTCCTGAACTATCATTTTTTTAAATGTTTTTTTCTATGCCCATGAAAGGGGAAAATAAAATATTTCAATTAAAAAATCGTCAAATATAGCAGCTTTAGTGAAATGTTTTGCAAATGTGTAAAATGTATCAGAATGCAACAAATAATTTTCTATTTGTGACAGCAATTAGCAAGCAGATTGATTGTTTGTATTGCTGATCCCTATGAGCAAATCAAAAGTAATTTAGCTCTGTGTACTTCAGGGAAACTATGTAGCTTTAAGTACCACTTAAAGATCACATTTTCCATTTCACAAATCATATATGTTTGTTTATGCAAGTCCATCTACAGGCTGCTATTGGGGGTATGGTAGTTGGTAACTGAGCTCCCATGAACACCTGGGCTTGGACTCATACTGTTAACGCTGAAATAATACTTAAGCCTTCTCTGCAGTGGTAGCGACTGGTAGCAGGCTTAGTGATAGCTTTGCATGACATTGAAAAATGTTGTTTTTTAATAAAACGTTTACTGGCATGTTATTCTTTTTTGTGAGGTACTTTGGTGATAAATCGCTTTGGGCATGATTTTTTTCCACATGGCTAACATATTTTTCTGCATGGAAACCGTTATATCAGGGCTCCCACTGTTGTGATTAGGAGTGGGAGGGCCCTTGTTTTAGCGCCTTGTTGCGCAGTTAAAATTATTGCACAGTCTTTCTGCTTCTTCCTCCTTGATCCAGGACGTCTCTAGAGAGCTCAGGGGTCTGCAAATTTCATTTGTGAGGGAGGTAATCAGTCACAGCAGATCTGTGACAGTATGCTGACTGTGATTAAAAGCGTTAAATTTTAATTGATATCTGTTTTATCCGTTTTTTGGGTATTGAGGGGTTAATCATCCTTTTGCTAATGGGTGCAATCCTCTGCTAATAATACACTTCTTGTTAAGAATTGTTTAATTATATCTGTATTTTTGAAGCGCTGCAGCGTTTTTTATATTGCTTGTAAACTTATTGAAAGTGATTTCCAAGCTTGTTAGTTTCATTGCTAAGTCTGTTTTAAACATGTCTGATTCAGAGGAAACTGTTTGTTCATCATGTTCAAAAGCCAATGTGGAGCCCAATAGAACGATGTGTACCAATTGTATTGATATTGCTTTGAATAAAAGTCAATCTGTACCGATAAAGAAGCTATCACCAGACAACGAGGGGGAAGTTATGCCGCCTAACTCTCCTCACGTGTCAGTACCTGCGTCTCCTGCTCGAGAGATGCGTAGGATTGAGACACCTAGTACATCTAGGCCCTTACAAATCACTTTACATGATATGGCTAATGTTATGAAAGAAGTATTATATAATATGCCCGAATTAAGGGGCAAACGCGATAGCTCTGGGTTAAGGACAGAGCGTGCTGATGACACGAGAGCCATGTCTGATACTGCATCACAATTTGCAGAACATGAGGACGGTGAGCTTCATTCTGTCGGTGACGGTTCTGATCCGGGGAGACCGGATTCAGAAATTTCAAATTTTAAATTTAAGCTTGAGAACCTCCGTGTGTTACTAGGGGAGGTATTAGCGGCTCTGAACGATTGCGACACGGTGGCAATTCCAGAGAAATTGTGTAGGTTGGATAGATACTATGCGGTACCGGTGTGTACTGACGTTTTTCCTATACCAAAAAGACTTACAGAAATTATAAGTAAGGAGTGGGATAGACCCGGTGTGCCTTTTTCCCCTCCCCCGATATTTAGAAAAATGTTCCCTATAGACGCCACCACACGAGACTTATGGCAGACGGTCCCTAAGGTGGAGGGAGCAGTTTCTACGTTAGCCAAGCGTACCACTATCCCGGTGGAGGATAGCTGTGCTTTCTCAGATCCAATGGATAAAAAATTAGAGGGTTATCTAAAGAAAATGTTTGTTCAACAGGGTTTTATATTGCAGCCTCTTGCATGCATTGCGCCTGTCACGGCTGCAGCGGCATTCTGGTTTGAGTCTCTGGAAGAGGCGATTCGCACAGAGCCGTTGGATGAGGCCTTGAGCAAAGTTAGAACCCTTAAGCAAGCTAATGCTTTTGTTTCAGATGCCGTAGTACATCTAACCAAACTTACGGCTAAAAATTCCGGATTCGCCATACAGGCGCGCAGAGCGCTCTGGCTTAAATCCTGGTCAGCGGATGTAACTTCCAAGTCTAAACTACTTAACATTCCTTTCAAAGGGCAGACCTTATTCGGGCCCGGCTTGAAGGAAATTATTGCTGACATTACGGGAGGTAAGGGCCACGCCCTTCATCAGGACAGGGCCAAACCAAAGGCCAAACAGTCTAATTTTCGTGCCTTTCGTAACTTCAAGGCAGAAGCAGCATCAACTTCCTCCGCTCCAAAACAGGAAGGAACTACTGCTCGTTACAGACAAGGTTGGAAAGGCAACCAGTCATGGAACAAGGGCAAGCAGGCCAGAAAGCCTACTCCTGCCCCTAAGACAGCATGAAGTCAGGGCCCCCTATCCAGAGACGGATTTAGTGGGGGGCAGACTTTCTCTCTTTGCCCAGGCTTGGGCAAGAGATGTGCAGGATCCCTGGACGTTAAAGATTATATCTCAGGGATACCTTCTGGATTTCAAAACCTCTCCTCCACAAGGGAGGTTCCATCTTTCGAGGTTATCGACAAACCTAATAAAGAGAGAGGCATTTCTACAATGTGTACAAGACCTCTTACTCATGGGGGTGATCCACTCAGTTCCGCGATCGGAACAGGGACAAGGATTTTACTCAAATCTATTTGTGGTTCCCAAAAAAGAGGGAACATTCAGACCAATCTTGGACTTAAAGATCTTAAACAAATTCCTAAGGGTACCATCGTTCAAGATGGAAACCATTCGAACCATCCTAGCCATGATCCAAGAGGGTCAATATATGACCACGGTGGACTTAAAGGATGCTTACCTTCATATACCGATTCACAAAGATCATTATCGGTACCTGAGGTTTGCCTTTCTAGACAGGCATTACCAGTTTGTGGCTCTTCCCTTCGGGTTAGCCACGGCCCCGAGAATTTTTACGAAGGTTCTGGGCTCACTTCTGGCTACTAAGACCACGAGGCATAGCGGTGGCTCCGTACCTAGACGACATTCTGATACAAGCGTCAAGTTTTCAGAATGCAAAGTCTCATACAGAGATAGTTCTAGCATTTCTGAGGTCGCATGGGTGGAAAGTGAACGTGGAAAAGAGTTCTCTGTTACCACTCACAAGGGTTCCGTTTCTAGGTTCTGTAGAGATGAAGATTTACCTGACGGAGTCCAGGTTATCAAAGATTCTCAATGCTTGCCGTGTCCTTCATTCCGTTCCAAGCCCATCAGTAGCTCAGTGCATGGAGGTAATCGGCTTAATGGTCGCGGCAATGGACATAGTGCCATTTGCGCGCCTGCATCTCAGGTCGCTGCAACTATGCATGCTCAGTCAATGGAACGGGGATTACTCAGATCTGTCCCCTTTGCTAAATCTGGACCAGGAGACCAGAGATTCGCTTCTCTGGTGGTTGTCACCGGTTCATCTGTCCAAAGGAATGACCTTTCGCAGGCCAGATTGGACGATTGTAACAACGGATGCCAGCCTTCTAGGCTGGGGAGCAGTCTGGAATTCCCTGAAGGCTCAGGGATCGTGGACTCAGGAGGAGAAACTCCTCCCAATAAACATTCTAGAATTAAGAGCAATATTCAATGCTCTTCTAGCTTGGCCTCAGTTAGCAAAGCTGAGGTTCATCAGATTTCAGTCGGACAATATCACGACTGTGGCTTACATCAATCATCAAGGGGGAACCAGGAGTTCCCTAGCGATGTTGGAAGTCTCGAAGATAATTCGCTGGGCAGAGTCTCACTATTGCCTCCTGTCAGCAATTCACATCCCAGGCGTAGAGAACTGGGAGGCGGATTTCCTAAGTCGCCAGACTTTTCATCCTGGAGAGTGGGAACTTCACCCGGAGGTATTTGCTCAACTGATTCGTCGTTGGGGCAAACCGGATCTGGATCTCATGGCATCTCGCCAGAACGCGAAGCTTCCTTGTTACGGATCCAGGTCCAGGGACCCGGGAGCGGTGCTGGTAGATGCATTAGCAGCCCCTTGGGTTTTCAACATAGCTTATGTGTTTCCACCATTTCCGTTGCTACCTCGGCTGATTGCCAGGATCAAACAGGAGAGGGCATCGGTAATTCTGATAGCGCCTGCGTGGCCACGCAGGACCTGGTATGCAGATCTAGTGGACATGTCGTCCTGTCCACCATGGTCTCTTCCTCTGAGGCAGGACCTTCTAATTCAGGGTCCTTTCAACCATCCAAACCTAATTTCTTCTGTTAAGTGTGATCAGTCCACGGGTCATCATTACTTCTGGGATATTACTCCTCCCCAACAGGAAGTGCAAGAGGATTCACCCAGCAGAGCTGCATATAGCTCCTCCCCTCTACGTCACTCCCAGTCATTCTCTTGCACCCAACGACTAGATAGGATGTGTGAGAGGACTATGGTGATTATACTTAGTTTTATATCTTCAATCAAAAGTTTGTTATTTTAAAATAGCACCGGAGTGTGTTATTACCTCTCTGGCAGAGTTTGAAGAAGAATCTACCAGAGTTTTGCTATGATTTTAGCCGGAGTAGTTAAGATCATATTGCTGTTCTCGGCCATCTGAGGAGTGAGGTAAACTTCAGATCAGGGGACAGCGGGCAGATGAATCTGCATAGAGGTATGTAGCAGTTTTTATTTTCTGACAATGGAATTGATGAGAAAATCCTGCCATACCGATATAATGTCATGTATGTATACTTTACACTTCAGTATTCTGGGGAATGGTACTTCACTAGAATTACACTGTAAGAAATACATAAAGCTGTTTAATAACTAGAGATTATGTTTAACGTTTTTGCTGGAATGTAAAATCGTTTTCATTTGCTGAGGTACTGTGTGAATAAATGTTTGGGCACTATTTTTCCACTTGGCAGTTGCTTAATCTGTTTTTCTGACAGTTTCTGTTCTCCCTCACTGCTGTGTGTGAGGGGGAGGGGCCGTTTTTTGGCGCTTTTACTATGCATCAAATATTTCAGTCAGCAACTCATTGTATTCCCTGCATGATCCGGTTCATCTCTACAGAGCTCAGGGGTCTTCAAAACTTATTTTGAGGGAGGTAATTTCTCTCAGCAGAGCTGTGAGAATTATAGTTTGACTGAGATAAAAAACGTTTATTCTGTAATTTGTTTCCTGCTTTCAGAATTTGTTATCTTTGCTAATGGGATTAAACCTTTGCTAAAGTTGTGTTGTTTACAAGGATTGAGGCTATAACTGTTTCAATTTATTAATTTTCAACTGTCATAGATCTTCTGTGCTTCTTAAAGGCACAGTACGTTTTAATATTATTCTAATTGAATTGTATTTCCAAGTTGCAAGTTTATTTGCTAGTGTGTTAAACATGTCTGATTCAGAGGATGATACCTGTGTCATTTGTTGCAATGCCAAAGTGGAGCCCAATAGAAATTTATGTACTAACTGTATTGATGCTACTTTAAATAAAGGTCAATCTGTACAAATTGAACAAATTTCACCAAACAACGAGGGGAGAGTTATGCCGACTAACTCGCCTCACGTGTCAGTACCTACATCTCCCGCTCAGAGGGAGGTGCGTGATATTGTAGCGCCGAGTACATCTGGGCGGCCATTACAAATCACATTACAGGATATGGCTACTGTTATGACTGAGGTTTTGGCTAAATTACCAGAACTAAGAGGTAAGCGTGATCACTCTGGGGTGAGAACAGAGTGCGCTGATAATATTAGGGCCATGTCAGACACTGCGTCACAGGTGGCAGAACATGAGGACGGAGAGCTTCATTCTGTGGGTGACGGTTCTGATCCAAACAGACTGGATTCAGATATTTCAAATTTTAAATTTAAACTGGAAAACCTCCGTGTATTACTAGGGGAGGTGTTAGCGGCTCTGAATGATTGTAACACAGTTGCAATACCAGAGAAAATGTGTAGGTTGGATAAATATTTTGCGGGTACCCGACGAGTACTGAGGTTTTTCCTATACCTAAGAGACTTACTGAAATTGTTACTAAGGAGTGGGATAGACCCGGTGTGCCGTTCTCACCCCCTCCGATATTTAGAAAAATGTTTCCAATAGACGCCACCACAAGGGACTTATGGCAAACGGTCCCTAAGGTGGAGGGAGCAGTTTCTACCTTAGCTAAGCGTACCACTATCCCGGTGGAGGATAGCTGTGCTTTTTCAGATCCAATGGATAAAAAGTTAGAGGGTTACCTTAAGAAAATGTTTGTTCAACAAGGTTTTATATTGCAACCCCTTGCATTCATTGCGCCGATCACGGCTGCAGCGGCATTCTGGATTGAGTCTCTGGAAGAGAACATTGGTTCAGCTACTCTGGACGACATTACGGACAGGCTTAGAGTCCTTAAACTAGCTAATTCATTCATTTCGGAGGCCGTAGTACATCTTACTAAACTTACGGCGAAAAATTCAGGATTCGCCATTCAGGCACGCAGGGCGCTGTGGCTAAAATCCTGGTCAGCTGATGTTACTTCTAAGTCTAAATTGCTTAATATACCTTTCAAAGGGCAGACCTTATTCGGGCCCGGGTTGAAAGAGATTATCGCTGACATTACAGGAGGTAAAGGCCATGCCCTGCCTCAGGACAAAGCCAAAGCCAATACTAGACAGTCTAATTTTCGTTCCTTTCGTAATTTCAAAGCAGGAGCAGCATCAACTTCCTCTGCACCAAAACAGGAAGGAGCTGTTGCTCGCTACAGACAAGGCTGGAAACCTAACCAGTCCTGGAACAAGGGCAAGCAGACTAGGAAACCTGCTGCTGCCCCTAAAACAGCATGAATTGAGGGCCCCCGATCCGGGATCGGATCTAGTGGGGGGCAGACTTTCTCTCTTCGCCCAGGCTTGGGCAAGAGATGTTCAGGATCCCTGGGCGCTAGAGATAATATCTCAGGGATACCTTCTGGACTTCAAATACTCTCCTCCAAGAGAGAGATTTCATCTGTCAAGATTGTCAACAATCCAGACAAAGAAAGAGGCGTTTCTACGCTGCGTACAAGAGCTCTTGTTAATGGGAGTAATCCATCCAGTTCCACGATCGGAACAGGGACAGGGGTTTTACTCAAATCTGTTTGTGGTTCCCAAAAAAGAGGGAACTTTCAGACCAATCCTGGACTTAAAGATCCTAAACAAATTCCTAAGAGTTCCATCGTTCAAGATGGAGACTATTCGGACAATTTTACCTATGATCCAAGAGGGTCAGTACATGACCACTGTAGATTTAAAAGATGCTTACCTTCACATACCGATTCACAAAGATCATTATCGGTACCTAAGGTTTGCCTTCCTAGACAGGCATTACCAGTTTGTGGCTCTTCCATTCGGATTGGCTACAGCTCCAAGAATCTTCACAAAGGTTCTGGGTGCTCTTCTGGCGGTACTAAGACCGCGGGGAATCTCGGTAGCTCCATACCTAGACGACATTCTGATACAAGCTTCAAGCTTTCAAACTGCCAAGTCTCATACAGAGTTAGTGCTGGCATTTCTAAGGTCACATGGATGGAAGGTGAACGAAAAGAAAAGTTCACTCGTTCCACTCACAAGAGTTCCCTTCCTGGGGACTCTTATAGATTCTGTAGAAATGAAGATTTACCTGACAGAGGACAGGCTAACAAGACTTCAAAGTGCTTGCCGCACCCTTCATTCCATTCAACACCCGTCAGTGGCTCAATGCATGGAGGTAATCGGCTTAATGGTAGCGGCAATGGACATAGTACCCTTTGCACGCTTACACCTCAGACCACTGCAACTGTGCATGCTAAGTCAGTGGAATGGGGATTACTCAGACTTATCCCCTTCTCTGAATCTGGATCAAGAGACCAGAAATTCTCTTCTATGGTGGCTTTCTCGGCCACATCTGTCCAGGGGGATGCTATTCAGCAGACCAGACTGGACAATTGTAACAACAGACGCCAGCCTTCTAGGTTGGGGTGCCGTCTGGAATTCTCTGAAGGCTCAGGGACAATGGAGTCAGGAGGAGAGTCTCCTGCCAATAAACATTCTGGAATTGAGAGCAGTTCTCAATGCCCTCCTGGCTTGGCCCCAGTTGACAACTCGGGGGTTCATCAGGTTTCAGTCGGACAACATCACGACTGTAGCTTACATCAACCATCAGGGAGGGACAAGAAGCTCCCTAGCTATGATGGAAGTATCAAAGATAATTTGCTGGGCAGAGTCTCACTCTTGCCACCTGTCAGCAATACACATCCCGGGAGTGGAGAACTGGGAGGCGGATTTCTTAAGTCGTCAGACTTTTCATCCGGGGGAGTGGGAACTTCATCCGGAGGTCTTTGCCCAAATACTTCGACGTTGGGGCAAACCAGAGATAGATCTCATGGCGTCTCGACAGAACGCCAAGCTTCCTCGTTACGGGTCCAGATCCAGGGATCCAGGAGCAGTCCTGATAGATGCTCTGACAGCACCTTGGGACTTCAGGATGGCTTACGTGTTTCCACCCTTCCCGTTGCTTCCTCGATTGATTGCCAGAATCAAACAAGAGAGAGCATCAGTGATTCTAATAGCACCTGCGTGGCCACGCAGGACTTGGTATGCAGACCTGGTGGACATGTCATCCTGTCCACCTTGGTCTCTACCTCTGAAACAGGACCTTCTGATACAGGGTCCCTTCAAACATCAAAATCTAACTTCTCTGAAGCTGACTGCTTGGAAATTGAACGCTTGATTTTATCAAGACGTGGATTTTCTGAGTCAGTTATTGATACCTTAATACAGGCTAGGAAACCTGTTACCAGAAAGATTTACCATAAGATATGGCGTAAATACCTATATTGGTGTGAATCCAAAGGTTACTCTTGGAGTAAGGTTAGGATTCCTAGGATATTGTCTTTTCTACAAGAAGGTTTAGAAAAGGGTTTATCTGCTAGTTCATTAAAGGGACAGATCTCAGCTCTGTCCATTCTGTTACACAAACGTCTGTCAGAAGTTCCTGACGTCCAGGCTTTTTGTCAGGCTTTGGCCAGAATTAAGCCTGTGTTTAAAACTGTTGCTCCACCATGGAGTTTAAACCTTGTTCTTAATGTTTTACAGGGCGTTCCGTTTGAACCCCTTCATTCCATTGATATAAAGTTGTTATCTTGGAAAGTTCTATTTTTAATGGCTATTTCCTCGGCTCGAAGAGTCTCTGAATTATCAGCCTTACATTGTGATTCTCCTTATTTGATTTTTCATTCGGATAAGGTAGTCCTGCGTACTAAACCTGGGTTCTTACCTAAGGTAGTTACTAACAGGAATATCAATCAAGAGATTGTTGTTCCTTCTTTATGCCCAAATCCTTCTTCAAAGAAGGAACGTCTACTGCACAACCTGGATGTAGTCCGTGCTCTAAAATTTTACTTACAGGCAACTAAGGAATTTCGACAAACGTCTTCTCTGTTTGTCATTTACTCTGGGCAGAGGAGAGGTCAAAAAGCTTCCGCTACCTCTCTTTCTTTTTGGCTTCGTAGCATAATTCGTTTAGCTTATGAGACTGCTGGACAGCAGCCTCCTGAAAGAATTACAGCTCATTCTACTAGAGCTGTGGCTTCCACTTGGGCCTTCAAGAATGAGGCCTCTGTTGAACAGATTTGCAAGGCTGCAACTTGGTCTTCGCTTCATACTTTTTCCAAATTTTCCAAATTTGACACTTTTGCTTCATCGGAGGCTATTTTTGGGAGAAAGGTTCTTCAGGCAGTGGTTCCTTCTGTATAAAGAGCCTGCCTATCCCTCCCGTCATCCGTGTACTTTTGCTTTGGTATTGGTATCCCAGAAGTAATGATGACCCGTGGACTGATCACACTTAACAGAAGAAAACATAATTTATGCTTACCTGATAAATTCCTTTCTTCTGTAGTGTGATCAGTCCACGGCCCGCCCTGTTTTTAAGGCAGGTAAATATTTTTTAATTTATACTCCAGTCACCACTTCACCCTTGGCTTTTCCTTTCTCGTTGGTCCTTGGTCGAATGACTGGGAGTGACGTAGAGGGGAGGAGCTATATGCAGCTCTGCTGGGTGAATCCTCTTGCACTTCCTGTTGGGGAGGAGTAATATCCCAGAAGTAATGATGACCCGTGGACTGATCACACTACAGAAGAAAGGAATTTATCAGGTAAGCATAAATTATGTTTTCTCTGAGGCTGACTGCCTGGAAATTGAACGCTTGATTCTATCAAAGCGTGGGTTTTCGGATTCGGTTATTGATACATTAATACAGGCTCGGATACCTGTGACAAGAAAAATTTACCATAAGATATGGCGTAAATATTTATATTGGTGCGAATCCAAGAGTTACTCATGGAGTAAGGTTAGGATTCCTAGGATATTAGCTTTTCTACAAGAGGGTTTAGAAAAGGGTTTATCCGCTAGTTCGCTAAAGGGACAGATTTCAGCTCTGTCTATTCTTTTACACAAACGTCTGGCAGAGCATCCAGACGTCCAGGCCTTTTGTCAGGCTTTGGCTAGAATTAAGCCTGTGTTTAAAGCTGTTGCTCCTCCGTGGAGCTTAAACTTGGTTCTTAAAGTTCTTCAGGGTGTTCTGTTTGAACCCCTTCATTCTATTGATATTAAGCTTTTATCTTGGAAAGTTTTGTTTTTGGTGGCTATTTCCTTGGCTCGAAGAGTCTCTGAGTTATCTGCCTTACATTGTGATTCTCCTTATCTGATCTTTCATTCAGACAAGGTAGTTCTGCGTACTAAACCTGGGTTTTTACCTAAGGTTGTTTCTAACAGGAATATCAATCAAGAGATTGTTGTTCCATCATTATGTCCTAATCCTTCTTCAAAGAAGGAACGTCTTTTGCATAATCTAGACGTGGTCCGTGCTCTGAAGTTCTACTTACAGGCAACTAAAGATTTTAGACAAACTTCTTCTCTGTTTGTCGTTTACTCTGGACAGAGGAGAGGTCAAAAGGCTTCGGCTACCTCTCTCTCTTTTTGGCTTCGTAGCATAATACGTTTAGCCTATGAGACTGCTGGACAGCAGCCTCCTGAAAGAATTACAGCTCATTCCACCAGAGCTGTGGCTTCCACCTGGGCTTTTAAGAATGAGGCCTCTGTTGAACAGATTTGCAAGGCTGCAACTTGGTCTTCACTTCATACTTTTTCCAAATTTTACAAATTTGACACTTTCGCTTCTTCGGAGGCTGGTTTTGGGAGAAAGGTTCTACAGGCAGTGGTTCCTTCTGTGTAATGTTCCTGCCTTGTCCCTCCCATCATCCGTGTACTTAGCTTTGGTATTGGTAACCCATAAGTAATGGATGACCCGTGGACTGAACACACTTAAAAAGAGAAAACATAATTTATGCTTACCTGATAAATTTATTTCTCTTGTAGTGTGTTCAGTCCACGGCCCGCCCTGTCTTTTTCAGGCAGGTTCTAAATTTTAAAATTATAACTCCAGTCACCACTGCACCTTATAGTTTCTCCTTTCTCGTCTTGTTTCGGTCGAATGACTGGATATGACATGTGAGGGGAGGATCTATATAGCAGCTCTGCTTGGGTGATCCTCTTGCAACTTCCTGTTGGGAAGGAGAATATATCCCATAAGTAATGGATGACCCGTGGACTGAACACACTACAAGAGAAATAAATTTATCAGGTAAGCATAAATTATGTTTTTACTGTAAAAAGATAGCTATACAAGGTTCTAGATCAGTGCTTTCCAAACTGTGTGTCGGGACACACTAGTGTGTCGGTAAGCAGTGTGTAGGTGTGTCCCTGCTTCAGCACAAATTTTTTAAAATTTAATTTTTTTTTAACATTTTTTTTGGTTTCTGACTTTTCGCCTGCCTGCTACGCATATCACGTGGTTGACACGTGATTGATACCTTGGGGTCACAGATCATCTTATACTATTGGCGCAGCTCAGTGGGAACTGAAACTATTCCCATTGGTGGCACATTGGCTCCTGACTGCACATGTAGTCTCCTTAATTGGCTCGTGACTGCATGTGTAGTCTCCTTAATCGGCTTGTGACTGCATGTGTAGTCAGTGAGTGGGACAGCAGTGTGTTTGCAGTGTGGGCAGTAGTCAATCGGACTCACCGAGGTCTAAGGGCGACAGCTTAAACGCTGAGCTGAAGTCAGAAGTCAGTGGGGTTTTTTTTTGCAACTAGCTCCCAGTAGTGCATTGCTGCTCCTGCTCTTGATATATGGATAGGAAGGGGAAGCTTAAAAATGCTTGCTAATGAAATGCAAGTGTCTTTAGCTAATATCCCACCAAATATTCTGAAATTGTGTTCATCCCATCAACCTCATACATCCCATTAAAATAGTAAGTAGCCGTTGGTGTTATTAAACTTTTTTTAATTCTTGCACAAACATACTGTTACTTGTAAATACATTGTTATTATATCATTTATGTATGTGTCCGTATCTCTTAAAACAAGTTGGTTTAACCTCCTGTTTGCTAGTACAACTGAATTACTGTGTCACGAAATGATGTAGGTCTAAAAAGTGTGTCACCAACATGAAAAGTTTGGAAAGCTCTGTTCTAGATAATGTAAATTGTTATGGGTTTTTCCAAAACATGTTTGGGACTTCTGTTAAATGTAAAAAAAAAAAAAGGAACTCATCTCAGTTGCCAATAAACAAGGCAGAAAGGCAAACAGACAAATAACAATCACAAATAGGTGATTGCTGAAAGAAATCCCATTTAAAAGGAAAACATTGCCTTCTGGATGTGTTAGTCATAATTTCAGTTTTGTTGCATTTCCTGCAGATATTATTAGCTGTACGGGATATCACGCATATGGCTATTAAACACATATGCATTAGTAATTGGCTGTCCCACTTGCTGAATATAGGTTTTATGAATCTAGACAAAATATTCATATATATCTAAAATGGCATCTGTGGTTGTTTCAGAGTGTATTGCACATGCGCAAGATAATAGAGTTATTCCATATTGTCTTAGAATACTAGCAAACATTTTGAAAAGGACATTTTTACTATTTTTATCAACACCCTTTGTGTGATAAATGTGATGTGTCCATTTGATTATTGAAGTAAAATGCAAAACCCTCGGTCAGAGAATTTTGATTGGCGAAGCCTTTCAAGCACAAAAATAAATGATTCTACAAATATGCTTTCCAGTATAAAATCCGCATTTAAAAATTAGAAGGTAATATCGAATTATTTATTTTCCAAAATTGTATAATACTGCGTTCTAAAATAATAGAAGAGAATAGACAAAATATCAAATCATTTTTAACTAATTCAGTGTATTAGACGTGTAGTCATTCTCAAACGTGTCGTTCACCTGGGTGTCCTCTTTCCAATGCAGATACTGGGGACCTCCTGCACTGCAGTCTTGTTCCTTATTAGCAACTTCAGAATAAGAAATCAGAATCCTGATGGAAGAAGAATTTGTTTTACTTTAACATGTGTTATGGTATTAGATTTCCTATATTTTAACAAACCCTAAAACTGCCCCGTCTTCCATGTTGAAAAGATGAAACAAAAATATTTAAACTTCATTTGACCACAGGTGACTGCCGACAGTGAGTGACAATGCTTGAATCAATAATCACATAACTTAAATCCACTTATTTTAGGGATAGTTCTTTTATATACTTCTGAAATGATGAATTACTGTTAACCACAATTTTGTTAATTTGTGTTACTGTGTCAGGATTGTTTAAAAGGGTTTCATTAAGTCTCCATTGGTATAGTGTAGAGGGTGTATTGTACCAAGATAGTTGGAGTTTTACAGCAGAGTGGTCCAACCATGATGTGGGGGATATGTCGCATCTGTTAGCTAGGGCCAGTGCTGCTTGATTTGAAAGTATATAATCAAGGCGGCTGTGAGATTTATTGGAATGAGAGAAAAAGGTATAATCACGGGTTTCAGGGTGTATAAGACGCCAAGTGTCATATAGGTTGAGGTTTTGTCATTCCTCTCCAAAGGGTATTTGTAATTGATTTGGATATCTTTATGTTTAGATTTGAACTATCCTTAGAGGGGTGTAAGGGTATTAAAATCTCCCGCAATAAAGGTGGGTCCCTTAGTGATGTCTGTAATTTTGTTAAAGAATGCAGTTTGGTTGGAGTTTGGGGCATATATGTTTATTAGCGTGATTGGTCTGCCATAGAGTAAGCCTACCAGGCCCAGATATCTGCCTTCAGAGTCTTTAGCCGATTGTATAAGGGTGAAAGGGGTTGATTTATTGATGAGGATACTGACTCCGCCCCTCTTAGAACTGTTGGAACTGTGGTAATGAGTGGTGAATGTCTTGCCGAAATATTTGGGCTCTTTGTTATGTTTAAAGTGTGTCTCTTGGAGAAATAGTATATTTACTTGTCTTTTGGAGAGATCTAGCAGCGCTTTTGTTCTTTTATGGGGTGAATTCAGACCCCTAGCATTTTGGGATAGAAGGGGTGCCGTTAGCCATGATTTTTGCAGGGAAGTTGAGGGGATGTCTGGTAATTAAGGAGGGGAAACATTACGGTGATGCAGTGTGTGTGTGAGTGTGAGTGGATTCCTGCAAATGAGAACAATACATTTGGCAAACATTGTGGTAATAAAAAAGTCATGAAAAACAATAAAATATTAGTAACAATACAAAACATGAAAATATCAACAAGATTAACAAAAGGAAAAAAAACTCTCTTCCTATTATAGGGCATAAGTGAGAGTGGTTAGGGGGGTAATACCACTACTAGCCCTATGGTATGTGGGTCTATTAGTTATGGTAGAGCAGAATAACCTGGCCAAAGGGGAATTAAGAACAAAAGGGGTGGGGGGGTATGAAGGAATGGGAGGGATGGATCGGGAAAGGGAAGGGAGGGTGGGGGGAGATAAGGAAAGTGAAAGCAGTTGTACGGGGGAGTAAATATAGAAACCAGTAAGATTCCAAGGGGTTACAAACACATGGTACATTTACTTGCCCAATCTTACAGGGAACCTCAGTTACACACTCAAAGTGGAGAAATTGTTGGGTAGAGTGGGTAGAAGAAGCGGGACTGGAAGCAATTTGGCTTCTTGACGGGGTCGTAGCTGGTTTGTTTTTCTTTTGTGAGACAATATGCCATGAATCGGCTGGTGGGTTTTGCCTCTTGGGTGGGGAGGACAAGGGAGGAGGACCCAGAAGGAGGGTCTAGGTCCAGTGTGGAGCAAAAGCTTGGGATGTCCTCCGGTCTCCTACATATGTATCGACAGTTTTTTCTGATAGTCCAGATGTGCGTCGGGAATCCCCAGCGGTATGGGATCTTTTTAGTCCACAACAAGGTGGTGATTGGGGCGAATTCTTTCCTCCGTTGCAGGGTGTGTGTCGAGAGGTCTTGAAAGAATTGCAGAACATTCCCTCTAAATCGTACAGGCTGGTTCTTTCTAGATTGAGATAACAACATTTCCTTTTCCTGGAAATTCTTAAAGCGAATTACTATGTGTCTGGGTGGCGCTGAGTCCGGGGGTTTAGGTCTTAGAGTCCTGTGTGCTCTAACCCAGGGGATCTCTGCTGTGAAAGTGGGGTCCTTTAAATGTTGAAACAAGGCTTGGAGGTAAACTTGAAAATCCCTTGGTAACACAGATTCAGGTACGCCTCTGATGCGCATGTTTTTGCACCTGCTGCGGTTCTCCAAGTCGTCTAATTTTTCCTGGAGTGACACAATGGTTTCTTGCTGTGAGTTAACTTGTTCTGTGAGATGTTGAATATCCTCTTTCATAGTGTCCTGATTACTTTCCAAGGTTTCAACCTGAAAGCCCAGCGTATGTAAATCCTGCCTCATCTCGGCTAATTCCTCTCTGATACATGACCGCACTATGTCTGCTATGTCTTATTTTGTGGGAAGATTCTGCAGTATTGTTGCTGGTAGCTGTGAGTCTGCTATTTGGGGTCTGCAGTGTTGCAGGTCCTGAGTAGCATTTGCTGCATGTTTCTCTCTTTGCCTTTGATTAGTAGGAGACAAATCTTCTGTGTCTGAACATTGTAGGAATGAGGACATTGTTAGGAGTTTGCCTGTTGCAGGTTTCACCAGCTTATCTTGTTTTAAGGTACGTCTGGTTGTCATGTTAGGTGACATATATGTATTACTGATTGAAATTTAAAAGGCTTCCAGTACCAGGAAAGTATTGATTTTAAACTTCCAGACAGTTACAAGTAAAAGAAGCAGCTTTTGCTATTCTGAGTATGCCGACAGTCTCTATAACAATGAGCAGAGATCAGCTAATCGGATACTGATTATCCCTCCTTTCTATACAGGGAGTGAATGAGAGGTAGATGAAATCAGTAAAGTTAAATTTTGTAGGCCTTTAATATCCCCAGAGGTGGGAGCTAGTAGCTGATAGGAGTTATGGCTACTTTACACTGTTATAATCTTCACTAGGCTGAGTTAGTGGAGAAGCAGAGTAAGATAATAGCTTTGGTGCTGTGTGAGCACAATGTGTAAGAATGTAGGTATATAAAGCTTACCCCTTCCAGTCCAGTGTAGGCCCAAGCCGGGGACTAAAGTTATAGGTGGTATCCGGATCTGAGTGCTCTTCCTCCGGTTCACCACCGGATCGTTTTTAGATTCCCTGAGCTTCTGGATTGCAGGTTGAGGCTCCTGACTGTGTAGTCTGATGGCTGGGGAGCCTTTAGTTCCTGCTGATGGTAGATGCGGCTGCCATTACAGCCTGGAGGGTCTGAGTAGGCCGAAGTAGGGCGGATGAAAAAAGTGGCCGTTTTTCGGCCAATCTTTGTCCATAAAGTTGTTCGATGATAGAGGAGCTGGTGTGGGGTTGTTTAAGGGTGTTTGGAGGCAGGATGGCCAGGATAAACGGCTGGATATAGGGCTTTAGTGGCGGAGCTCCGGTGTTATGCTGCTCTCATGTCAGCAGCTGGCTCCGCCCCCCATAATTTTTATTTCTTTTGTAACTTCAAAGGTCAAAAGTCTTCCTCTCCCTCTTCCAAGCAGGAACAGTCCAAGTCTTCTTGGAAGCCCAATCAATCTTGGAATAAGGGGAAGCAATCAAAGAAACCCTCAGCTGAGTCTAAGTCAGTATGAAGTGGCCCCCGATCCGGGATTGGATCAAGTGGGGGCAGACTTTCCCTTTTTTATCAAGCGTGGATACGAGATGTCCCAGATCCTTTGGCTGTGGACATAGTATCTCAGGATTACAAAATAGAATCCTTCCCAGGGGGCAGATTCTGCCTCTCAAGATTATCTGCAGACTAGGTAAAAAGAGAGGCATTCTTGAACTGCGTTCACGACCTTTCCTCCCTGGGAGTAATTGTACCAGTAAGGGAACAGGGTCTAGTATTCTATTCAAATCTGTTTGTGGTTCCCAAAAAAGAGGGAACCTTTCGGCCCATTTTAGACCTCTCAACAAGTTTCTCAGGGTACCGTCCTTCAAAATGGAAACCATTTGTTCCATTCTTCCGTTGTTCCAAGAGGGTCAGTTCATGATGACCATAGACCTGAAGGATGTATCTCTATGTTCCCATCCACAGGGATCATCACAAGTTCCTGAGATTCGTCTTTCTAGACAAACACTTTCAGTTTGTGGCTCTTCCGTTTGGCCTTTCTCTGGGGGCTCTCTTGGCAGTGATCAGGTCTTGGGGAATTGCAGTGGCGCCCTACCTGGACGACATATTGGTTCAGGCGCCATCTTTTCAACAAGCAAACTCTCATACAGAGATCTTGTTGTCTTTTCTACATTCCCACGAATGGAAAGTGAATCTGGAGAAGAGTTCCCTTGTTCCAGCACATCGGTGGTTTTCTTAGGAACCATATCTATGAAAAGTTTTCTGACGGGTCAGAAAATTTCAAGATTCTTTTCTCTTGCCTCTCTCTTCAGTCTACTGTTAGGCTGTCAGTAGCTCAATGTGTGGAGGTAATTGGTATGATGGTCGCTTCCATGGACATCATTCCCTTTGCTCGATTCCATTTGAGAGCTCTGCAGTTATGCAATGGAACGGAGACCATTCGGATCTATCTCAGAGGATAGATCTAGACTAGTCGACAAGAGACTCTCTCCCATGGTGGCTTGCACAGGAGCATCTGTCTCAGGGCACATGCTTCCAGAGACCTTCCTGGGTGATTGTGACCACAGACGCCAGCCTGCTAGGCTGAGGGAGCAGTCTGAAACTCGTTAAAGGCGCAGGGACTATGGACTCGGGTGGAGTCTGCTCACCCAATAAACATCTTGGAGTTGAGAGTGATTTACAATGCTCTGATGGCTTGGCCTCAATTGTTTTTAGCCCGGTTTATCAGGTTTCAGTCGGACAACATCACCTCAGTGGCTTACATCAACCACCAGGGAAGAACTCGGAGTTCCTTAGCCATGAAGGAGGTGGCACGGATTATTCAGTGGGTGGAAGCTCACAATTGTTGTCTATCTGCCATCCACATTCCTGGAGTGGTCAACTGGGAAGTGGATTTCCTGAGTAGACAGACATTTCATCCTGGGGAGTGGGCTCTCCATCCGGAGGTGTTCTCAAGGTTAACCCTCAAATGGGGGGTTGCCGGAGTTTGATCTGATTGCGTCTCGGTAGAACGCCAAGCTTCCAAGGTACGGTTCAAGGTCAAGAGATCCTAAGGCCGCTCTGATAGATGCTCTGGTAGATCCTTGGGATTTCGGTCTAGTATACCTGTTTCCTCCGTTTGCGATCCTTCCACGAGTTATTGCTTGTATCAAACAGAGAGAGCATTGGTAATTCTAATAACTCCTGCATGGCCTCGCAGGATCTTGTATGCAGACCTAGTGAAGATGTCATCTCGTCCGCCTTGGAAGTTTCCTCTGAGGAATGACCTTCTAACTCAGGGTCCATTCCTCCATCCAAATCTCGTTTCTCTGAAGCTGACTGCCTGGAAATTGAACGATTAGTTCTGTCTAAGCATGGAGTCGGTCATTGAGACCATGATCCAGGCTCGCAAGCCTGTTACTAGAAAAATTTACCATAAGGTATGGCGTGAATACCTTTATTGGTGTGAATCTAAGGGCTACTCTTGGAGTAGGGTCAGGATTGCTAGAATTTTGTCTTTTCTCCAGGAAGGTCTGGAGAATGGGTTGTCAGTCAGTTCTCTGAAAGGTCAGATTTCTGCATTATCTATTTTGTTACACAAGCGTCTGGTGGATGTTCCAGATGTTAAATCTTTTTGTCAGGCCCTGGTCAGAATCAGGCCTGTGTTTAAACCTGTTGCTCCTCCTTGGAGCCTTAATCTTGTTTTTAAAGTTTTGCAGCAGGCTCTGTTTAAGCAAATGCATTCCATAGATATTAAGTTGCTATCTTGGAAGGTTTTGTTTCTTATTGCTATCTCTTCTGCTTGGAGAGTTTCGGAGCTCTCAGCTTTGCAGTGTGATTCGCCTTACCTTATCTTTCATGCGGATAAGGCGGTTCTTCGTACTAAATTGGGGTTTCTTCCTAAGGTGGTTTCGGATAGAAATATTAATCAGGAAATTGTTGTTCCTTCTCTCTGTCCCAATCCTTCTTCTCATAAAGAACATCTGTTGCACAACTTGGATGTTGTGCATGCTCTAAAATTCTACCTACAGGATTTTCGCCAGTCTTCTGCCCTGTTTGTTTGTTTCTCAGGAAAGTGTAAGGGTCAGAAGACTACTTCTACTTCTCTTTCCCTCTGGTTGAGAAGTATGATTTGTTTTGCTTATGAGACTGTTGGACAGCAGCCTTGTGAGAGAATTACAGCTCATTCCACTAGGGCTGTCTCCTCTTCTTAGGCTTTCAAAAATGAAGCTTCTGTGGAACAGATTTGCAAGGCTGCAACTTGGTCCTCACTGCATACTTTTTTCTAAATTTTCCAAATTTGATACTTTTGCCTCGGCTAAGGCCTCTTTTTGGAGAAAGGTTCTTCAAGCGGTGGTGCCTTCTGTTTAGGTCTGCCTGTCTTGTTCTCCCTCCCTGTTCATTCGGTGTCCTCTAGCTTGGGTATTGGTTCCCACTAGTAATTGAACGTTGTAGACTCTCCATATTTTAGGAAAGAAAACAAAATTTATGCTTACCTAATAAATGTATTTCTTTCCGGATATGGAGAGTCCATGACCCCACCCTTTATTAAGACAGTTATTTTTGACTAAACCTCAGGCACCTCTACACCTTTGTGTTATTCCTTTTCCATTTCCCTTTGGTCGAATGACTGTGGATTATGGGTAGGGGAGTGAAACTTAACAGCTTTGATGTTGTGCTTTTTGCCTCCTCTCCTGTTGGCCAGGAGTGATATTCCTACTTGTAATTGAATGACGTTGTAGACTCTCCATGTCTGGAAAGAAAGAAATTTATCAGGTAAGCATACATTTTGTTATCATTTTCATAGCAGGTACTGCACAATTTATATACCTGGCTTGATCTAAGTTAATATGACAATTTTTAGACTCTGTATGCATATCTGTTAAGATTGTTTAAACATTCCATATTTATGTATATTTTAACTTACTGTGATTTACTTGACTTTTTAAAAGTGTCCATGTGTCCTTTAGTAGTCTATGGCAGCAGTGTTTTTGCAACATTATTTGATGCTTTGTTATATAATGTTGCAAAACACTGCTGCCATAGAGTGCTAAAGACATGTGCACACTCCTGAGTTCTTATGAGCCTACCTAGTTTTACTCTTCAATAAAAGATACCAAGACAACAAAGCAAATTTGATAACAAGTAAATTGGAAAGTTGTTTAAAATTTCATGCTCTATCTGAATCAGTTTAATTTTTACTTTACTGTCCTTTTAACACCAAGTTACGATTCCATGGAGGAGAAATTGGCTTGATTACAGGTTTAATAAGAACCAAAGCCTGAACAAAACCATAAATATCAGGAAGATTAGCAATTTTCCTATGAAGCAAGTTTGAAAGGCAGAAATCTGTCCCTTCAGATAACGGGCAGGTAGACCCTTATCCAGACCATCCTGTAGAAACTGTGTATTCCTAGTAATTCTGAAAGGAGGAAACAGATAAGCAGGCTGAAATGACCAAGGAGCTACTAGAGCATCCACAAAACTCTGCTTAAGGGTCCCTGGACCTTGCAAAATACCTGGGAAGTTTGTTGTTCAAACACGAGGCCATCAGATCTATTTCTGGGAGACCTCAAAGATCCACAATCTGATTTAACACATCCTGGTGAAGAGACCACTCAACTGGAAGTAGAGATTGATGACTGAGAAAGTCAGATTCCCAGTTGCTCACCCCTAGAATATGAATTGAAAAAACTATACAGGAACTGGTTTATGCCCATAAGATAATTTGAGACACTTCCCTCATGGCTAGGGAACGGTGAGTTCCCCTGAAGGTTGACACAGGCGACTGCTGTGACATTGTCTGTCTGAAAACAAAGATAAGCTTCTCTCTTCAACAAAGGCCAAGCTTGAAGAGCCCTGAAAATAACACAGAGTTCAAGAACATTTATTGGTAATCTCAAACTCCCTGTGCTCTGAGACCCCCAAACAGCTCCCCAACTTGAGAGACTTGCATCTATTAGTGATCAGAGTCTAGGTAGGATGAGCAAAAGAATAAACTGATGATCCAGCCACCAAATTAGAGATTGACTTGTACTGGGATCCAAAAATATATTTTGAGACAGCTGAGTATAATGTCTGCACCAATGATGAAGCATACAAAGCTGAAAAGACCAAATGTGTAAATGAGAAAACTGAGTTGCATCTAAAGCTGCAATCCTAAGATCTAGAACTTGCATATAAAGAGCAAAAGAGGTGAACGAGAGCGACCGAAGGTTCATGACAAGCTGACACCAGTCTTAACCTTCTCTGCTCTGTTAGAGAAAGACTCATGGAGACTGAATCTATTTGAAACCCCCAAAAAAGTTACTTTTGTTTGAGGAATCAAAGACATTTTTGTAAAATTAATTCTCCAACCAGGTTGTTGAAGATTGTTGTGAGATTCTGCTAAAAGGAAAATGTTTGAACCAAGATATCGTCCAGATAAGGAAACACTGCAATACCCTGAGTTCTGAAGTTCTTTGTGAGGATTCTTGAAGCTGTAGCCAGACCAAATGGTAGAGCAACAAGCTGAAAATGCTTGTTCAGAAAAGCAAACCTCAGAAACTGAAAATGTTCTCTGTGAATTGGAAGGTAAGCATCCTTTAAATCTATTCTGGACTTAAACTGACCTTGCTGAACAAAAGGCAGAATAGTCTGAATAGTTTCCTTTTTGAAATTTCGAGGTCTTACAAACTTGTTCAGAGCTTTCAGATCTAGAACTGGTCTGAAAGTACTTTTCTTCTTTGGAACAATGAAGAGATTTGAATACAATCCCATACCTCGTTCCTGCAAAGGATCTGGTAAAATTACTCCCATAGCTTCCAGATCTGGAAAAAAGCTTGAAGTTCTAAAAGATTCCTTGGAACAATGGAAGGAAAAAAAACCTTATTTTGGGAGGCCTTGTTGTGAACCCTATTCAATATCCCTGGGAGACTATATTCAGGGATCTGGAACAAACAGAAACCAAACCTTCTGAAAGAGGCTTAACCTGCCCCCTACCAGAACTTCTAAATCAGGGGCTGCACCTTCCTGCAGATTTTGTAGTAGAGATAGATTTCTTCGCCTGCTTTGACTGTTCCAGTTAGCACTAGGCCTCCAGACTATGTCAGAGGTGCCTAACTTCTGAGCAGAGGAGTCGACCTTTTGTTCCTTTTTCTGACGAAATAATTGGAAGCTTTAGATTTCCCTCTAGACTTCTTGTCTTGAGGAAGAAAAGTCCCTTTACCTCCTGTAAAAATAGATATAACAGAATCCAAATCCGAGTCAAACAGCTTCTTTCCTCGAAAGGAAAGAGACAATAATCTGGGGTTAAATGAATTACCTGGGTTTGACATGATTTCTAGTGAATGGTCTGAGACAGCAGAAGGAATAGGAAAAAACTCACTGAGTTTAAACAATAGTCTTAAAAACTGAATTCAAACGATTACAAGGGTTATCATCAGAAACCTTAGGGTCTTTAACCCCTAAAGTAATTAAGACCTCCTTCAAAAGAGAACTAATATGTTCAATTTTAAACAAACAAGAGGAAATATCAGGTTCAAACATCAGATAGACTCCTCATCACCAGAGGAAACTTAACCATCTGAAGATATTAAAGTATCCCTGGCTTCACGGCACATAATACTAGCAGAAGGTAAATTCTGAACTGACCCTTTGCGCTTGTTTGAAGCAGGAGAGCCTCTAGCGATTCAGAAACTGCAGCTTTGATAACATTTTTTCACACTAATGAAATGTCATAAAACATTCTCATGTAAACAGGAGGATTAATACCCAAAGAAGCAAAATTAATAGTAGAAATGTGTTCAGGGGACTCAGCTTCTAGGGTAGATTTAGGGATAGAATCAGACTACTCCATTATAGCATTTGACAAAGCAAAGCAATAAACACTATAACCCCCTTAAAAAAGCTTGAGGAATGGAAATAACTTACCCCTCCTAAGCAACTTAGAAAATAAACTTACAGGTACAATGCACGCCAAGCCGAACTGCAAAAGAAAGCAGGAGACATTAACACCACATCCGAAAAAACGGTTTACTCTCTAGAAACACGCACCCCAACGCAGGAAAAAAAAAAACTGACAGCTAAATAGGATTTAACGCACCAAAACCTGAGATGCACGTGCACTAACCAGACATGTCTAAAACGAGCCAAAGTATTAAAATAACTATAGGGACATGTGCTAACACGACAAGCATAAACCTGACGCGAGGAGCACCGACACACGAAAAAAGACTAAGCAAAAAATGCTGATGCACACAAAACTTTAAGGGAAATTATGTCAAGTATTCTGTCCCAGGGCTATATATATATATATATATATATATATATATATATATATATATATATATATATATATATATATATATGTGTATTGCAAATATATATATATATATATATATATATATAAACCATAAGCGCCCATACATTCAAACAAACTGGTGCAGGGATTGTCTTGTATTAAGAACTGTACCATATGTCCTGTGACTGGGATCCTTGAAGGAGAGAACGTCTCTCTAAGGTAGCACCCTAGGGGCTGAAGATGGTAAGGATTATGACGGTACCGACCGCAGATATGCATGGATGTAACCAAGTGGAGGCTCCTCCATGTGTGCACTCCCGCACGTGCCCCCCTGTCAGATGCTGAGAGAGAAAAAAAATATGGGAATAAAATATAATTTTTCCAATAGCCCCCTATTGGAAAAATTATATATATATATTTATTTTTTTTAACCTCCAAAAATCATAAAATATAATTCTTCCAATAGCCCCCTATTGGCAAAATTATATTTTATTTTTAACCCCCAAAAATCAAATTCTTATGTATTTTTTCAAATATAAGCAAAAAAAAATGTTGTGTCTGTTTTTTTTTTTTTCCATTGCACATGCGGTTAGAGCCCTATATGATGCCTGTCAGTGATGTCTATGTTCACTGCAGGCATCTGGGCCAGCCTCAAATGTTTCTATATCAATCCCTGATCGCACACGCTGAACTGTGCGAGAGTGGGGAGGGACATGTTCAGCCTGTGTTCTGATAGGCTGCACGCCACGATGCCGTATACGTCATCACGGCGAGAGTGGGGAGGGACATGTTCCGACTCAGTAGTTCAGCCTGTGGCACTTGTTGCAACTTGCAGCTCGCTCTGATAGGCTGCTAGCATATAAATTTATCAGCATGGTCGTGGACGTGGCTGGAGCAAGGAGACTTGGAGTTGGAGAAGTAAGTTGCACGGCCGGTTAGGTATAGGTAACTACCTAGTGAGTGACACAGACACACAGCTAGTTTTACTCAATACCCTGTGGCTCTGCCTCCTAGCTCCACCTACCGCCAGCCGTGCGCACACAATTTTAACTTGGCGGCACTAGCATTTGTGCACTGCACTGGCCACATGTGGGTGAAACTGACTGTGCTGAAGGAAGGAGGACTCAGGACTAAGTTAGCGAGAAAAGGAGCCGGCCGGAGGTAAGCAAGGCAACGGGGATAGGAAACATGCACTAATCTAATGCACCATTGTTTGTGCTGCTCCTATTTATTTTAGGGACCGGAACAATGCTTTAAAGTAACTGCTACAGCCTACACAATAACAGCGTGTCTGTGACTGTGCGTCTTACTTTTTCTAAGGCTGTCTCCTACCTCCCGGATAAAGCTGAGCCTGTCACTGTCAGGGATAGCTGGGACCCGGTAAACAATTCTCCTTGAATAACCTAATAGACAGGCAGTCTAGACTCACTCCGTAACATGCTAAAATTGCTGAACACAAATTAACTCCCTGGCTCCCAGAAAGGACTGCAGTTTATTCCTTAGCAGTGTATTGCAGCCCTTTTTGGTAGCCATGGGGTTAAATTGTAAATCAGTGATGTCCTATGCTGCAGGGCAGGAGGTCATGAGGGAGAGGAGATCTCCGGTTGAAATTTACAACTCCTGCACAGCGCTTGAAGCAGCAACTATGTAATAGAGAGGTCAGTCTGTGAGTTGCTAAAAATAATAAGTATACAGTATGTACTGAGCTGGACTGGACCTCAAGTTTAGATTAAGAAAAAGTTCCAAAAGTATTTAAAAAAAAAAAAAATATTACCATGCATGTCCCTGCATATATGTGTATGTCTCCCTATATCTGTGTGTGCATGTGTTGGTGCCTATCTATGTGTGTATCTCTGTGTATATGTCTGTGTGTATGTATCTCTGTATGTATCTGTGTATGTATCTCTGTGTTGTATGTGTGTATGTATCTCTGTGTGTGTATCTCTGTGTATGTATGTGTATGTGTGTATCTCTGTGTATGTGTGTATGTATGTATCTCTGTGTATGTGTGTATGTATGTATCTCTGTGTATGTGTGTATGTATGTATCTCTGTGTGTGTATGTATGTGTGTGTGTATCTCTGTGTGTATGTGTGTGTATATCTCTGTGTATGTATGTGTGTGTATATCTGTGTGTGTTTGTGTGTGTGTATATCTGTGTGTGTGTGTGTGTGTGTATATGTAATGAATAGTAATTTAATACTGACGTTTCAGGGTCTCCTGAAGACTGACTGTGTGTTCTTTTAAATATATGAAGATGTGGTGGATGGTGGGAGCCATATATATATATATATATATATATATATATATATATATATATATATATATAGTGAACCCCCATTTGAATAACCCACGAGCCACCACTGATGTGACCGCACACTATATGTTTACTAAAACACCAGTACTCCGCCCTTGATTGGGCAACTGAGACCTGCAAAGACTTTACTAGATCCTGTGTTATTGTGCTGCTAATATTTGCTAAGACACCTTCAAACCTTGTCTGACTGCAACAACTACACTAACTTGCTGGGGATTAATCATATGTTTGTTTTGCTCCGCAACTGTATGCGATAACAATACTAATTTGCTGTGGATTAACCATCTGTCTGCTTTGCTCAGCAATTGTATGAATCAAGAGTGACTGTGCTCTGACAATACCTTAATCTTCTATTTGGATCAGTGACTAATCATATATCAAGTGTGGGACATTTATGACATGTTCAAGTCCCTGTTATATACCCAATGGCCATTGGTGGATGTTGTTGTATTATTATGTGTTTAGTTTAGTACATAATCTGTTTTTCATTTCAGGATACAATTGATTATATTGGATTTTGTAAGCCTTATAGAGGTTTTCTACTTGCATTATATCAATAAAATAAATGTATATATTTTTTCAACCAAGTTTATAGAGACATGTGTGGGGAGGGGAGCTTGTCACCTGGAGTTTGGTCCTCTCATCCGAATCACTCAGGGTTTTTAAAATTTCTATCTTAGGATAGTTTATGTGCAAGTGCCGGCCAGAACATACTTTTCTCCTTTAAGTGTTACTTGATTCATTACATGTTCCCAGGCACCCTTGGTATCAAGTACTTAGTGTACCAGGGATACACTGATAGATTCTGTATAGGTGAGCTGGCGCATCGTTTTCTTTATAATATATATATATATATATAAACCATAAGTGCCCATACATTACACTTTTTGAATAGAATCATTTTTGCAATATACATGTATAAGCAAAAATACTTGTAATAAAAGTTATTGCTGTTTCAAGAGTGTATTTAAGTATGCTCCGTGCACCAGCATTTTAAATACAGCACTTGCTCAGACAGCCTAAAGTGCTTGTATCATCTAGTAATTACTCCATTTGTTAATTGCTGACAAGTTACAAGCCCCAGTGGTGACTGGAGCAGCTGCAGTATTTGAAATGCTGGTGCACTGAGAATATCTATCTATGCTTCACATGCGCATGCAGAGAAAAATGCTAACCCTAAAATTGAGAGAACTTTTACTAGCACCATTTCTCTTGTAAAAGTGTATCCAGTCCACGGGTTCATCCATTACTTGTGGGATATTCTCCTTCCCAACAGGAAGCTGCAAGAGGACACCCACAGCAGAGCTGTCTATATAGCTCCTCCCCTAACTGCCACCCCCAGTCATTCTCTTGCAGCTCTCTACAAGAAAGGAAGTATCAAGAGAGATGTGGTGACTTAGTGTAGTTTTTACCTTCAATCAAAAGTTTGTTATTTTTAAATGGTACCGGCGTTGTACTGTTTTTACTCTCAGTCAGAAATTGGAAGAAGACTTCTGCCTGGAGGTTTGATGATCTTAGTGGTTTGTAACTAAGGTCCATTGCTGTTCTCACACATAACTGAAGAGTATGGAAAGAAAACTTAAGTTGGGGGGACTGTCTGCAGATTGCCTGCTTTGAGGTATGTTCAGTATATTTATTTCTAGAGAGATGATAAGGTCTTGAAAATGCTGACAGTGCCTGGTATATTTAAGGTAAGCCTGATACAGTGATTTAACAACAACTGGGATCATGCTTGCAAAAAGGGATAATATTCATGTTAATACCTATATTACTTAGTGTAAAAACGTTTTTTCTCTGAGGGTGATAAATCTTTATTTGGGGCCTAATTTCCACATGGCTTGTTAGATTACTCCTAGGAGTACTTTTTTAAGGCCCTCTGACTTTGAGTGCATGGTGGGAGGGGCCTATTTTCGTTTTCAGTCTGAGACATCCAGCTTCCCTGAAGGAGTCCTCTGGCTTATAGGACCTCTATAGAGGGTTTTGTTCCTGCAAAAATTTAAGGGCAGGTAGGAGCCACAGTAGAGCTGTGGCAGAGTGGTTGACTGTTTGTTAACAGGTTTAATGTTTTTCTAATTCGTTTTTGCGCCTGAGGGGTTAATCATCCATTTGCAAGTGGGTGCAATGCTGTTTTAGTCCCTTATACACACTGTAAAAATTTTGTAGAGTTTACTACTTTTTAACACTGTTTTGCAGTTTATGTGCTAGTTTATTTCTCTTAAAGGCACAGTACCATTTTTATATTATTGCTTTTTTCACATTTATTAAAGTGTTTTCCAAGCTTACTGGTCTCATTATTAGTCTGTTAAACATGTCTGACATAGAGGAAACTCCTTGTTCATTATGTTTAGAAGTCATTGTGGAACCCCCTCCTAGAATGTGTACCAAATGCACTAACCTTTCTATAAGTTATAAAGACCAAATTATGGCTTTTAAAGATATCACCTGAGGTTTCTGAGACTGACAAAAGGGAGGTTATGCCATCTAGCTCTCCCCACGTGTCAGAACCTATAACTCCCACTCAAGGGACGCCAAGTACATCTAGCGCGTCCAATGCGTTTACCTTACAAGACATGGCGGCAGTTATGAATCATACCCTCACAGAGGTATTGTCCAAACTGCCAGGGTTACAAGGAAAGCGAGACAGCTCTGGGGCTAGAACAAATACAGAGCTCTCTGACGCTTTAGTAGCTATGTCTGATATATCCTCACAATGTGCAGAAGTTGAAGCAGGAGAGCCTCTATCTGTGGGTGACTTCTCTGATTCAGGGAAGGCGTTACTTCAGTCTGACTCTGAAATGACAGCATTTAAATTTAAGCTTGAACACCTCCGCGTGTTGCTCAGGGAGGTTTTAGTGACTCTGGATGACTGTGACACCATTGTAGTCCCAGAGAAATTGTGTAAAATGGACAAATACTTTGCAGTGCCTGTTTACACTGACATTTTTCCAATCCCTAAGAGGTTTTCAGAAATTATTACTAAGGAATGGGATAGACCAGGTGTACCGTTCTCTCCCCCTCCTGCTTTTAAAAAGATGTTTCCTATAGATGCCGCTACACGGGACTTGTGGCAGACGGTCCCTAAGGTGGAGGGAGCAGTCTCTACCCTAGCTAAGCGTACAACTATTCCTGTCGAGGACAGTTGTGCTTTCCTAGATCCTATGGATAAAAAATTAGAGGGTTTCCTTAAGAAAATCTTTATACAACAAGGTTTTATTCTCCAGCCTCTTGCATGCATTGCCCCAGTCACTGCTGCAGCGGCTTTCTGGTTCGAGTCTCTGTAGGAGGCTCTACAGGTAGAGACCCCGTTGGATGATATCCTTGACAGGCTTAAAGCTCTCAAGTTAGCCAATTCATTTTTTTCTGACGCCGTTTTCATTTAACCAAGCTAACGGCTAAAAATTCAGGTTTTGCCATTCAGGCGCGTAGGGCGCTATGGCTTAAATCCTGGTCAGCTGATATTACTGGAGGAAAAGGCCACGCCCTTCCCCAGGATAGGTCCAACAAGTTAAGGACCAAACAGACTAATTTTCTTTCCTTTCGAAACTTCTAGAGTGGGCAGCTTCATCTTCCTCTTCTACAAAACAAGAGGGAAATTTTGCCCAGTCCAAGCCAGTCTGGAGACCTAACCAGGCTTGGAACAAGGGTAAACAGGCCAAAAAGCCTGCTGCTGCCTCTAAGACAGCATGAAGGAGTAGCCCCCGATCCGGGATCGGATCTAGTGGGGGGCAGACTTTCTCTCTTTGCCCAGGCTTGGGCAAGAGATGTCCAGGATCCCTGGGCTCTGGAGATTGTTTCCCAGGGATAGCTTCTGGATTTCAAAGCTTCATCTCCAAAGGGGAGATTTCATCTCTCACAATTATCTGCAAACCAGATAAAGAGAGAGGCATTCTTACATTGCGTTCAAGACTTACTAGTTATGGGAGTAATCCACCCAGTTCCAAAGGAGGAACAGGGGCAGGGCTTCTATTCAAATCTGTTTATAGTTCCCAAGAAAGAGGGAACTTTCAGACCTATCTTGGATCTCAAGATCCTAAACAAATTTCTCAGGGTCCCATCCTTCAAGATGGAGACTATTCTAACTATCCTACCTATGATCCAGGAGGGTCAATATATGACTACCGTGGATTTAAAGGATGCTTATCTACATATTCTGATACACAGGGATCATCATCAGTTCCTCAGGTTCGCCTACCTAGACAGGCATTACCAGTTTGTGGCTCTTCCCTTCGGGTTAGCCATGGCACCAAGAATCTTTACGAAGGTTCTAGGGTCCCTTCTGGCGGTTCTAAGACCGCGGGGTATAGCAGTGGCCCCTTACCTAGACGACATCCTGATACAGGCGTCGACTTTTCAAATCGCCAGGTCCCATACGGACATTGTTCTGGCATTCCTGAGGTCTCACGGGTGGAAGGTGAATGAAGGAAAGAGTTCGCTCTCCCCTCTCACAATAGTTTCCTTCCTAGGAACTCTGATAGATTCAGTAGAAATGAAGATTTATCTGACAGAGGTCAGGTTGTCAAAACTTCTAACTTCCTGCCGTGCTCTTTATTCCACTTCTCATCCGTCAGTGGCTCAGTGTATGGAGGTAATCGGATTAATGGTAGCGGCAATGGACATAGTTCCATTTGCCCGCCTACATCTCAGACCACTGCAACTTTGCATGCTCAATCAGTGGAATGGGGATTACACAGATTTGTCCCCTCTACTAAATCTGGATCAAGAGACCAGGGATTCTCTTCTCTGGTGGCTATCTCGGGTCCATCTGTCCAAGGGAATGAGTTTCCGCAGGCCAGAATGGAATATAGTAACGACAGATGCCAGCCTTCTGGGCTGGGGTGCAGTCTGGAACTCCCTGAAGGCTCAGGGTTCGTGGACTCAGGAGGAGGCCCTCCTTCCGATAAACATTCTGGAACTAAGAGCGATATGCAATGCTCTTCAGGCTTGGCCTCAGCTAGCTGCGGTCAGGTTCATCAGATTTCAGTCGGACAACATCACGACTGTAGCCTATATCAACCATCAGGGGGGAACAAGGAGCCCCCTGGCAATGTTGGAGGTTTCAAAGATAATTCTATGGGCGGAGGTTCACTCTTGCCATCTCTCAGCTATCCATATCCCAGGAGTAGAGAACTGGGAGGCGGATTTTCTAAGTCGGCAGACTTTTCATCCGGGGGAGTGGGAGCTCCATCCGGAGGTATTTGCCCAGTTGATCCAACTATGGGACAAACCAGAACTGGATCTCATGGCGTCTCGTCAGAACGCCAAGCTTCCTTGTTACGGGTCCAGGTCCAGGGATCCCAAGGCAGCCCTGATAGATGCTCTAGCAGCGTCCTGGTCCTTCAGCCTGGCTTATGTGTTTCCACCGTTTCCTCTGCTCCCTCGCCTGATTGCCAAGATCAAGCAGGAGAGAGCTTCGGTGATCTTGATAGCCCCTTCGTGGCCAGCAGGACTTGGTATGCAGATCTGGTGGACATGTCATCCTTTCTACCATGGACTCTGCTGCTAAGGCAGGACCTTCTACTTCAAGGTCCCTTCAAACATCCAAATCTAATTTCTCTACGTCTGACTGCTTGGAGATTGAACGTTTGATTCTATCAAAGCGTGGTTTTTCCGAATCGGTCATTGATACCTTAATTCAGGCTCGAAAGCCTGTCACCAGGAAAATCTATCATAAGATATGGTGTAAATATCTTCATTGGTGTGAATCCAAAGGTTTTTTCATGGAGTAAGGTCAGGATTCCTAGGATATTATCTTTTCTCCAAGAAGGATTGGAGAAGGGATTGTCAGCTAGTTCCTTAAAGGGACAGATTTCTGCTCTGTCTATTCTTTTGCACAAACGTCTGGCTGAGGTTCCAGATGTTCAAGCGTTTTTTCAGGCTTTAGTTAGAATCAAGCCTGTGTTTAAACCTGTTGCTCCGCCATGGAGTTTAAATTTAGTTCTTAAAGTTCTTCAAGGGGTTACGTTTGAACCTTTACATTCCATAGATATTAAGCTTTTATCTTGGAAAGTTCTGTTTTTAGTAGCTATCTCCTCGGCTCGAAGAGTTTCAGAGTTATCTGCTTTACAGTGTGATTCCCCTTATCTGATTTTCCATGCAGATAAGGTAGTGTTACGTACCAAACCTGGGTTTCTTCCTAAGGTGGTATCTAATAAGAATATCAATCAGGAGATTGTTGTTCCTTCACTATGTCCTAATCCTTCTTCAAAGAAAGAACGTCTATTACACAATCTTGATGTGGTTCGTGCTTTAAAGTTTTATTTACAAGCTACGAAGGATTTTCGTCAAACATCTTCTTTGTTTGTTTTCTACTCTGGACAGAGGAGAGGCCAAAAGGCTTCGGCAACTTCTCTTTCTTTTTGGCTAAGAAGTATAATATGCTTAGCTTATGAGACTGCTGGCCAGCAGCCTCCTGAAAGAATTACAGCTCATTCTACTAGAGCGGTGGCTTCCACATGGGCTTTTAAAAATGAGGCCTCTGTTGAACAGATTTGTAAGGCGGCGACTTGGTCTTCGCTTCATACCTTTTCTAAATTCTATAAATTTGATACTTTTGCTTCTTCGGAGGCTATTTTTGGGAGAAAGGTCTTACAGGCAGTGGTGCCTTCCGTTTAAGTTTCCTGCCTTGTCCCTCCCTTCATCCGTGTCCTAAAGCTTTGGTATTGGTATCCCACAAGTAATGGATGAACCCGTGGACTGGATGCAACTTTACAAGAGAAAACAAAATTTATGCTTACCTGATAAATTTATTTCTCTTGTGGTGTATCCAGTCCACGGCCCGCCCTGTCATTTTAAGGCAGGTGTTTTTTATTTTTAAACTACAGTCACCACTGCACCCTATAGTTTCTCCTTTTTTCTTGCTTGTCTTCGGTCGAATGACTGGAGGTGGCAGTTAGGGGAGGAGCTATATAGACAGCTCTGCTGTGGGTGTCCTCTTGCAGCTTCCTGTTGGGAAGGAGAATATCCCACAAGTAATGGATGAACCCGTGGACTGGATACACCACAAGAGAAATACATTTATCAGGTAAGCATAAATTTAGTTTTTTGCTAATATATGAATATTGTAAATATGTTTCTGTCCAAAGATGTAGTTCATCTATGTGCAATTCCGTTTCGACTGAAATATCCCTTTAACCCCTTAACGACCGACGTATGGGGTACGTCCTGCAAAAAAATGCAGTTAACGACCAAGGACGTACCCCGTATGTCGTTGGTCTTTGAAAGCAGTGGAAGTGATCCTGATCACTTCCAACTGCTTTCATGTTATAGCAGTGATGCCTCGATATTGAGGCATCCTGCTATAACACTTTATAGCCGTCCGATGCAGAAAGAGCCACCCTGTGGCCCTCTCTGCATCGGCCATCGATAGCCACGTTCGTTGGTGAGTGGGAGCTGATCCAGGGAGGCGGGTGGGCGGCAATCGTTGAGGAAGGGGGACAGGATCGAGTGCGTGCACGGGAGTGGGTGCGCGCGCGCGCGCGGGCGGGAACCCTACACTGCGGAACAACTAAGGTGGTACTCGGTGGGAGAGAGGATGGGAACATTACAAATTTTAGCGATCTGGGAGAGGGTGGGGGGTTGGGGGTTGAGGGGGGGCTGCTACACTACAGAAAATAGTTTTTTTAAAATAAAAAATTATAAAAAAAAACACATTTGATTTCAAACTGGGTACTGGCAGACAGCTGCCAGTACCTAATATGGCGCACAATAGCCAGAGAGGGGCGGTTAGAGAGCTGTTGGGGGCTAAGGGGGGATCCTACAGAGCAGAATTATTATTTTAAAAAAAATAATCCCAAAAAAACCTCTTATTTTAGTACTGGCAGACTTACTGCCAGTACTTAAGATGGCGGGGACAATTGTGGGGTGGGGGAGGGAAGAGAGCTGTTTGAGAGGGATCAGGGGGTGTGATGTGTCATATGGGAGGTTGATACCTACACTAAAGCTAAAATTAACCCTGCAAGCTCCCTGCAAGCTCCCTAATTAACCCCTTCACTGCTGGGCATAATACATGTGCGGTGCGCAGCGGCATTTAGCGGCCTTCTAAATACTAAAAAGCAACGCCAAAGCCATATATGTCTGCTATTTCTGAACAAAGGGGATCCCAGAGAAGCATTTACAACATTTTGTGCCATAATTGCACAAGCTGTTTGTAAATAATTTCAGTGAGAAACCTAAAGTTTGTTAAAAAATCTGTGAAAAAGTGAACGTTTTTTTTTTATTTGATCACATTTGGCGGTGAAATGGTGGCATAAAATATACCAAAATGGGCCTAGATCAATACTTTGGGTTGTCTACTACATTACACTAAAGCTAAAATTAACCCTACAAGCTCCCTAATTAACCCCTTCAATGCTGGGCATTATACACGTGTGGTGTGCAGCGGCATTTAGCTGCCTTCTAATTACCAAAAAGCAAAGCCAAAGCCATATATGTCTGCTTTTTCTGAACAAAGGGGATCTCAGAGAAGCTTTTACAACCATTTATGCCATAATTGCACAAGCTGCTTGTAAATAATTTCAGTGAGAAACCTAAAATTATGAAAAATTTAACGTTTTATTTTTATTTGTTCGCATTTGGCGGTGAAATGGTGGCATGAAATATACCAAAATGGGCCTAGATCAATACTTTGGGTTGTCTACTACACTACACTAAAGCTAAAATTAACACTACAAGCTCCCTACGTGCTCCCTAATTAACCCCTTCACTGCTGGGCATAATACACGTGTGGTGCGCAGTGGCATTTAGCGGCCTTCTAAATACCAAAAAGCAATGCCAAAGCCATATATGTCTGCTATTTATGAACAAAGGGGATCCCAGAGAAGCATTTACAACCATTTATGCCATAATTGCACAAGTTGTTTGTAAATAATTTCAGTGAGAAACCTAAAGTTTGTGAAAAAGTGAACAATTTTTTTTATTTGATCGCATTTGGTAGTGAATTGGTGGCATGAAATATACCAAAATGGGCCTAGATCAATACTTTGGGATGTCTTCTAAAAAAAAATATGTACATGTCAAGGCATATTCAGGGATTACAGAAAGATATCAGTGCCCCAATGTAACTAGCGCAAATTTTGAAAAAAAAAGTGGTTTGGAAATAGCAAAGTGCTACTTGTATTTATTTCCCTATAACTTGCAAAAAAAAGCAAAGAACATGTAAACATTGGGTATTTCTAAACTCAGGACAAAATTTAGAAACTATTTAGCATGGGTGTTTTTTGGTGGCTGTAGATGTGTAACAGATTTTGAGGTTCAAAGTTAGAAAAAGTGTGTTTTTTTCAATTTTTTCCTCATATTTTTTATTTTTTTTATAGTAAATTATAAGATATGATGAAAATAATGGTATCTTTAGAAACTCCATTTAATGGCGAGAAAAACGGTATATAATCTATGTGGGTACAGTAAATGAGTAAGAGGAAAATTGCAGCTAAACACAAACACCGCAAAAATGTAAAAATAGCCTTGGTCCCAAACGGACAGAAAATGGAAAAGTGCTGTGGTCCTTAAGGGGTTAATAAAGCTTTCTGCTAAAATGATTTAGTATTATGCTGAACAGAAATCATGTCTTTGTTTTGTGGCTGGTACATTCAGTGATTTTGGTAATATTTTTTAGTTCAGTGTATTTTGAGGTAGGAACAGAGAAGCTAGTAAGCTGACCAGAACTTGTTTCTAATTTCTGCAAATTAAAAGGAGCATTATAGTGAAACATATAGTTAAATTACCACTGAGGAGCCGCAGAGCACTGCTGGTTATAAGCACAAACTGCAGGTCACCCAATCAGCAATGTCAGTTGTGCAGCTGGCTCCTGCTGCTGATTGGCTCAATGTCCACTTAGGACCAGCAGTGCAGCTCCAAAGTGGTACTTAAACTCCTTTGCAGGGGTAAGCATATAGCAGATGGAAAACACTGACAGAATATTAGTGAAAGCATCAACACATAGAAACAAACAAGTGACAGAACGGCTTTCATATAGGTTCATGGTATATAATTATATGTAAGAGTATTGTTTTATTACAAACCTCTTTTTGGTCACATATTGTATCACAAGCTGTAAGTAGCTTACAATATGTATCAATCAAAAAAGACTTATGTGAACTAATTTTTTTTAAGAATATTGTCACATTTTTTCTGCTCACATAATTCCCACAATGTAAGTAAACATTTGTATGTTGCTACTTAAAGCCAGGGTTAATAAAAAGATGTAATATACCAGCAAGAATGATGTAGTGCATGACTATATTTAAAGATGAACTAATATAGTAATATTTGAACACTACATACAGTCCTGCTAAGCTTTTCTTGTCTTAGAACAGACCCAGGAGAATAGTCACCATTAACACTAAATAGTTCAATTAGTTTCTGGTTTCCATGGCAACTTCAAAGTAAGAGAAAAAATGTCAAGAAAGGATTTTATTTTCATAGGTAACTGGAAATACATCAGGATTTTGCAAGTATAAAGACTTCTGCATGTTTAACTAAATTCAAGTAAATACAATTTTTAAAAAAATGACTGTCCCATCTGTTTCAGCGAGCCCACAACCACTTCCATCAATGTAATATTCAGAGCAATTTTGGAAAGAGTGGATTGTTATTAAGTAATAAACAGATACAATTATATCTCTTGATCCCTCCTGGGAGTCCAATGACTACTTTTCATCGTTAACCTCTCGCATCATTTAATTATATACCCAGACCCTTTTAAAATTGAGGATAGATGCCATAATTGAAAGATGATTCCCACATCCTCTAAAATCACTGCCACGTACAAATTAAATGTATCCCTAAACAAGAGAATTCAAATTAAATACCACAACCCAAGATTGTTATCCCTTAGAGAACAGATGGCTAAGCCTTCCAATCATGATTTTGGTTTCAATGACAATAGGATTCAGTTATTTTGCTTTATCCAGTATCAATAGAAAATCTCAATCATAAAACCAAGTAAGCATCAGACTTTATCTCTCTAATATTGAAAGAGTGCAGAGATAACTACATATACTCTGAGGGGCCTATCTATCAAGCTCAGAATGGAGCTTGATGCCCCGTGTTTCTGGCGAGCCTGCAGGCTCGCCAGAAACAGCAGTTATGAAGCAGTGGTCACAATGACCGCTGCTCCATAACCCTGTCCGCTTGCTCTAAGCAGGTGGACAGACATCGCCGGAATTCAACACGATCGAGTACGATCGGGTTGATTGACACCCCCTGCTGGCACATATGGTGAACCAATGACAAGAGACAAATAAGTGCAGCAACCAATCAGTGGTTAGCTCCCAGTAGTGCATTGCTACACCTGTGCCTACCTATGTATGGTTTTCAACAAAGGATAACAAAACAACAAAGCATATCAGATAATAGAAATGATTTGGAAAGTTGTTTAAAATTACATTTTCTATCTGAATCATGAAAGAAAACAATGGGTGTTATATCCCTTTAAATGTTAAATACAGTTAAATAGTAACGGTAATGAAAATAAACCAGGTATAAGAAAAATGTATTAAAAATTCTAGGTACATAAAAAAAAAAGTATATTCTGATCTCATAATGCACACACTGCCATGAAAATTATAAGATATAGGGAAAAAAAGGATTACAGTGTCTAGACCATCCTAAAAGAAAATAGTTTGTTTTGTATTTTTACTATGCTCTATAGCTAAGATTATTAGTATTGTATGGAGTGTCATACATCTGCAAGTAGATTGTGGTAACTTCCAGAGTACTCCTGCCCCTAAAAGCCTGAGAGCAGTGTGGCTCTTGTTGTAAAATGTTTTAATTGTATTGTGTGAAAAATTTAAAATTTACTTAGTTATGAAATGATTTATTTAGGGCCAGATTACAAGTGGAGCGGTACAAAGTGAAAGTAAAAAGTTTTCGCTTGCGAGCTAACTTGGTGCGCGCAAAATGCTGAAGTTAGAATATCGCAAATGTGTTAACTTATTCGCCCATGCAAATGGACTCTATATCTCACATGAGGGCTATAATTCTGCTCCTAATTTTGTCATTGTTTACTGCATTTTATTTTCTCCTTCTTTGACTCATGTATGTTTCAAACAGAAATAAACAATTTTTCTTTTTAAAAAAAAAAAAAAAAAAAAAGTCCATCACCACTGCTAATAGGCGCCAGAGTTCTTTTTGAAGAAAGACTCATGTTATGTATAATTTACATTGTCACATTGGAAAATTATAGTGTATTAGGATAAACATTTTTTAGATTTTGAAAACAATGGGTTCCATACATTATGTGGTGGTCTTTATTTGCTTTACCCTTTTTACAAAATATCTTTTAATTTTGTTGAGCTCCATGTAACTGATTTTAAACATTTTATAGCATTTAATAATTTTTTTGCAATATAAATTAGACCGTTTTTTTTGTTAAGTGTAATTTGACCTTTAATTAATCATAAGCTAGTACATGCATGGCTTATCTTGAGAAACAATTAAAATGCAAAGTTATGACTTAAAAGGCTTTCTGTACACAACCTATAGTTGTGCTACATAAAAACATATGCCTCCAACATTATAGAGAAGATGCTAATAATCTCAGTGGGCTGTGTGATTTTTTGTTTTTTTGCCTTGGTATTGCACCGCCATTGCCTACATAAAGATGCCTGTCTGTCTGTGTGGAATGCCTCCTTTCATGGACAAACCTAGCATTTTAATTTATGAAAACACGTTCCCTTCAACTTACCTGTGTGGGTGAAGAGCATAGTGTTCTTGTTTGTTTGGAAGTCCAAATATTAGAACACAGATCCTTTGTTTCAAAACAGCTTTTTTTGAAATACACAAGAATTTGCTACCACGCAAATCTGATTGTGTCACTATAGCAGTCAGTTTAAGAACTGATAAGTTCTTAAATGTGTAAAACTAAAAGCATGTATTTATAAATACAAAAAGATATTGTTCTCACAAACAATAGTGCATAACTGTGTGATGAAACCTTTAGTGACATATCTAGCATATTTATACAGCATGAATTAGACAATGTGATGTACCATAACTATAAGAACCATATTTGGGAATTCTTTCCTACCGTTTGTGTGTTTAGCATTTTCTGTTCATGCCAATCTAAATTGATTCTAAGTTTAAAGTATTTGGTAGTATTAGTAGGGGCGCTTGTGTGTTTTTGTTTTAAATATGACATTGCAACAATGTATCTCAGCTCTAGCCTAAAGCGTTTGTTTTGTAAGTAAAAAAAAGAAAAACAGGTGACTTTCTGTACAAATCCCATTACAGCCAAGTCCAGTCAACGCCATGAGCACTGTAAGGCTTTTATTAGCCCATAGATGCTCCAAAAATGTATATGTTGTGTGGACTATGGCCTTATTTTCAGTGGGTTAACTCACTCTTGTGGTGATAGTGAGGACACCCAGGAACTGTGTATACTCTAACAGATATGGATATATGTAGCAGGGCATCACTGTGAATTATTTGTCAAGAAGATATAGTTTGTCCTCTTATACCCTGGATTTTAGATTTCAACCAGGTCGGTTCAAATATGGATAGCTGTATACAGAGAGTTTGTCTCTCAGAAGGGAACTTGTTTCCTAGGTTTCTGAGGAAAACCCATAAATGGATTTTTGTCTTGATCTATGATGAAGGCCTACTGGCCTTGATTTAGAACTCTTATTCTTGATCCTATCCACCTTTCCTGGTCGCTAATTATAAACTTGAGTCTTTTCTGCCGGTTCTTCCCCTGCCTTGCCTCTGCTTGGATTCTAGTTTAATAAACCTTGTATATATACATATCTTGACTTGGGCATACTTTTGAATGCACTTTAGCCTGCTCTGTACTTTTTCCTTTAATTATCTTGCTGCCAAGACTAAGGCCTTCTGCCTTCAGGCATACAAAACCTTATGGCCCATAGCTGATTCCCAGACAGTTATTCTAATCATATGCTTATTAAGTCAGGGGCAGGTTTGCTTCCATTTCAGAGATTAAACACATAATAAGAGGTACTGAGTAGTGCAATAATTAAATGCATAAGCACTTTTAAGAATTGTACTGCTGCATTACTACTTTTATTATTATTTTACATTTAAATCTCCCATAGTTACATGTCTAACCTCGGTTGAGAATGCTCTTTTACAGGGAGTTTTATTTCATTATGTATGCATTGTATATTGTATAAATACATTACTATATCAACTTGCTTTAAAGGATATGATATTGTAACATAAAATGTTCATTTATTTTTGTTTAAATGTTTTTATTAAGTTTTCAAAACAAAACAATATTACAACACAATAAATCGTCAATTTACACATGGTTATAGATGTGTTTGTTATATTTGTCTCAATCATAAAATGTGAAAGGTGATAGCTCAAATACCTTTATTAGTTGCAGTAGTGGCAGTTCTATTTACCACATCAATTTAGTTGCAGAATATGTCGTTCGCAGGTGTTCTCTTATATCTAATCAGTTGTTGTTATCAGGAACGCAGGTGAGGGGGAGGGAGAAGAGAGAGAAAAATAAACACTTGGGGGGGGGGATAGTATAAGATAGTGTAGAAGATCTCAAGTTCAAACATGATGGCACCCATCACTTATATAGAAAGTACTTTATTAAAACTAACCCTTTACACTTACAATTTCAATATTGAACTACTACTATAATCTATATATTATTTTAAGGCTAAGGTATGCTTTGAATACATCATTATGTCTAACATGTATTTACTGTTTAACATCTCTTTAAAGTGATGGTGTATGAGAGGTTTCCAAAGTTGGCCTGATTATTGTATGTTCCATCATCCCTGTTACACATTAATAATTTATGTATATTTTAATTACTTTTTAAAATATTTATATAATTTATCATACAAAGCTTTGGTAGTCCCTCCGCCCTCTTCCTTTTCTGTAGTGTAGTGACTTACGGAGCAGTTCCACCTGCACTGTTCATTGTTACTAATATATGCACTCTTCACCTCCAATGTCTTAATGCATTAGAAGGCACAGATCCAAGTAAACAGCGAATTGGAAGATGAGTTCCATTTCACTGTTTGTAACTATGTCATTGTTATTTCTCTTCAGGTGCCTCTGCACATTTTCATGGTTTCTCCTTTGTGTCGGAAGCATACATACATTTATCTCTACTAAAGTACTTTATGGAAAATAAATATTTACTCTTATTTTCTTTCATAAGGGGCTGAGAGTCCATAATTCATTACATGTGGGATTTAACTCCTGGCCACTAGGAGAAGGCAAAGTTTCCCAAACCTCTCCAGAGCTCTTCATCCCTCCCACTGCACTGGTATGACAGTCTAAAACTTTGCCTCCCAGGAGTTATGTGAATAATTGAGTTAAGATTCTTTGTTAAGATTCTGTGTGAAGAATTGAGTTAAGATTCTTTGTTATGAGGGGTTCTCAGACTTTTGAGGCCTGATTTTCCCTCTCAGCTGATACTGAGAGACAGAGCTGAGAATGGAGTATGGGGTAGTGACACTATTTCTTCCAGTGATAGTTAGTCACAAGCCTACCACAGTTGTTGCAAGGACATCTCCTGTTGGTTCATACACCTTCATTTATATCCTCTGCTGTAATGTGCTCAGAACTGGGTGGGAGCAGTTACTCTACATTGGTAAGCACAGTGTTAGGGGTGCTAGACAGGTAAGTACAGACTTCACTGGCACTCACATAGCCCAAAGGCTATTAGTAGGTACATGGGATATTGTACATCATCACCCGGGGACTTAGCAGAAATTCTTTCTGACACATTAGTCTACCTTTTGGCCACTTATGTGTACTAAACAGTTTAATGCTTTACTTGCCTCTAAAGAAATCTATCCTCCCTCTGTTTGTTCAGTTAGATGGGTTCTTCCGATTTTTCTCTGTTTAAAATTTTCGGCGTTCTACTGTGTCTGTGATGTTGGGCATGACTCCTCCAAGTAAGTGCAAAATAGTCTCTAAAAAGCAGCTTTCATCTGAGGTTCCATGCACTTCTGTAGACATCAATTCAAGTTCCTCAGATACATCTTCTGAGTGTGGAGAACTTTCTGATAATCAGGAGTCCTCCTCCTTTATGTTTAAAATTGAACATCTTAGAACTCTTTTAACCCTTTGAGTGCTAATGACGGCTCTGAGCTGTCAGAGTTTCTCATTCTGGTGCTAATGACGGCTCAGAGCTGTCATGAGCACTCTCCCACCTTGAGGGAAATCTGGGGGCTCCTAACCGCTCCTACCCTGGCGATCGTGCCTGTAGAGTGACAGGCATCGCCGGGTCTTCACGTGATGCGCGGTGATGTCACTGCGCAACTTTATCTATACTTAACAATGTTAAGTATAGGAGAAGGGGGCATGCTGCTTAGAAGCCTGTATCTCAGGCATCTAAGCAGCTACAGACGCCCAAGACCCACTGTTGGAAAGGTAATCGCCTAACCTTTCCAACAGTGTAAGTATTGGGGGTCTGTAAAAAAACAAAACAAAAAAAAACTTTTTTTTCAAAAAATAAAAAAAAACTTAGAAAATATTAGCACCCAGGTGGGAAAGTGCTTAGCACTCAAAGGGTTAAAGGAGGTTTTAAGTACTTTAGGGGTACAGGATTACTACTGAAGAGAAATCAATCAAGCAGTTGGATTTCATTTTCAAACCATTAGTTAAAACCCCAGAGGTTTTCCCGGTTCCTGAGCAAACTACTATCCCTTTATAGGATAGTACCTCCTTTAAAAACCCAATGGACAGAAAATTAGAGCCTTTCCATAGAACATCTTTTCTTCAAGTGGGTTATTTATTTAAACCAGCAATTAGTATTGCTTGTGTGGCGGCAGCTTCTACCCTTTGGTGTGACTATTTATCTGAACAGATCTCAGATTGTGCTGTTAATGAAGATTTTTAATGTTGTCTGGAGCATAATCACTCAGCAAATGCTTTTATTTGTGATGCTATTGTTTACATTATGAAGTTACATGGCAAAAATATGGCATTACGGGTATTTACAAGGAGAGCCTTTTGTCTTAAATCTTGGTCAGTTAACATAGTTTCAAATTCTAGACTTCTAACTCTTCCTTTTAAAAGATTTTATTTGGACATGATGTTAATACTATTATTTGCACTTTTACAGGAGAGCATTTGTTCCATAAGACAAGATGTATAAGGGGAAAATAGATCTTTGTATCTTTTTTGTTCCTTAAATCATGGAACCAAAGATCCTCCTCTCCTCAAAAGTCTAACCCTTCCTAGAACAAAGCTAAACAGTAAACAAAACCTTCTGAAATTAAATTAAATTAGCATGATGATGCAGCCCCTGATCCAGATTTTATTCTGGTAGGGGGGCAGATTAAGTATTTTTTCAGAAGGCCTGGTCTGTGCAGGATCCTTGGGTTCTCACAATTTCTCAGTGGTACTGGATAGATTTCAGGTTTCTTCTCTCCCATGTTCCAAAAATCCCTGTGAAGCTCAAACCTTTTTCATTGTGTTCAGGGAACTAGAGCTCATGGGAGTAATAGTCCCAGTGCCATTTCAAATACAAGGCCAGGGTATTTATTCCTGTTCATAGTTCCAAAGAAAGAGGGCACTTTCAGATTAATTTTAGATTTAAAAACTCTAATTCCTACCTTCAAAATGGAAACATTTCGAACTATTCTTCCCCTTGTCCAACAAGGGCAATATATGTTTACAATATATTTGAAAGATGCTTACCTGCATATCTCTATTCACAAGGATCATCATCAATTGATTTGTTTTACTTTGCAGGACAAATAGTTTCAGTTTGTAGCTCTTCTGTTTGGTTTGGCTACTGCTCTTTTGTCTGTAATTTGAATTCAAGGTATTTTGGTAATTCCTTACCTGGACAATATCTTTGTACAGGCTCCATATTTACCTTTAGCAGTACACATTTTTTGTTGTTTTTTTCGCAATCATGGCTGGAGAATCAACGTTTCAAACCAGAGTTCCCTCTCTAAGAATTATTATAGACTTAAAGACATTTGGACTTGCCTTGACAGATCAAAGAAGAACAAAATTTCAGTCAACATGTGTGAAGCTTCAGTCTCTATCCAATCCTTCTTCAGTTTTTTATATGAAAGTTTTAGGTCTGATGCTCGCTGCATCAGATGCTATTCCTTTTGCTCGGTTTCACATGAGACCTCATAAGTTATGCATACTAGGTCACTGGTGAAAGGACTACACTCAGGTTTCTCAAAGGATTGTTTTGGATCCAACTTCAAAGAATTCTCTAATCTGGTGGATAGAGACCCTGTCCATTCCTCCGGGAGCGTCTTTTGTTGGTCCAATCTGGACAATAATCTCAGTCCAGGAGAGCACAAAGAGTCTCAGGAGGCGAGGTTAGCAATAAACATCCTAGAGCTCCATGCTATCATCAGGGCTCTACATGAGAAAAGAGTCTTACTTAACTTCCATTCAGACAATGTCACAACAGTGGCATAAATCAACCTCCAAGGGGGAACTCACAGTTCTCTAGGGATAAAAGAATGATCTTGTATCATATTTTGTGCAGAAAAGAATCTTTGCAGAATCTCTGCCATCCATATCCTAGGGTGAAAAATTGTGAAGCAGATTATCAGAGTTGTCAACCTTTAAATCCTGGGGAATAGTCTGTACGTCAGGAAGTGTACAATCAGGTAGTAGAACAATGGGGTCTTCAAGAGATAGACCTAATGGCTTCGCGTTTGAACAACAAGCTTCCCAGATATTTTTGCAAGATCCAGAGATCCTCAGGCAGAGTCAGTGGATGCTCTAGCAGCTCCATCGTCATTTTAATTAGCTAACATTTTTCCACCTAAAGTTCTTCTGCCAGAGTGATATCTCAGATCATGCAAAAGCAGTCATCTGTAATTTTGACTACTTCAGCTTGGCCTTGCAGAACTTGGTAAGCTTGTCTGATTCTGATGTCCGGTTGCCCTCTGTGGCCTCTTCCTTTAATGCGTGACCTTTTGTCTCAAGGTCCTTTCTATCATCAAGATATCAAGTATTTCAACTTCAGGGCTTGGATATTGAACACCTAATTCAGAAGCAGATGAGGTTGTAGAAAGATTATTCCAAGCTAGAAAAACTTGTTATATTTGGAAAGTTTTTCTTTTTTTTTTGTGTGAGAAGAATAGTTTCAGTTGGCATTCCTTTATTATAATAGGGTTTGGAAAAATGATTATCTGCCAGATCAGATTTCAGCTTTTTCTCTGTTGTTTCACAAAAAGATTGAGAAACTACCTGATATTCAGATTTTTGTTCAGGCTTTAGCTAGAATTCCTCTTCTTATCAAACCAATTTCTCCTTCATGGAACCTAAATTTGTTTTTAGAATCAAATAACTATCTTGGAAGGTTTTGTTTCTGAGTTATCAGCTTTCCTGTGATCCTCCTTATCTTATTTTTTCCGAAGATAACGCATTCTTGAGGACCAAGTTTGATTTCTTACGAAAAGTTGTCTCTGCTGAGAATATTAATCATGAGATTTTAGTTCCTTTTCTTCGTCCCAATTCTTAAAATTCAAAGAAAATACTTCATAAATTGGGTGTAGTAAGGGTTTTAAAATGTTACCTACATTCTACCAAAGATTTCAGACAATCTTCTAGTTTGTTTATTAATTTCTCTGGTCCACGTAAAGGCCCTCAGCTGTTTTTCTAGCTTACAGGGAGGTTTGACAAGTCTACTCCAAACGCAGCTCACTCCACCAAATCTGTTTCTACTTCTTGGGCTTTAAAAAATGAGGCTTCTGTAGAGCAAATTTGCGTGGCAGCAATATGTCATCCTTACATACTTTTACTAAATTCTACCATTTTGATGTTTTTGCTTTTTCTGAAGAAGCCTTTGGTAGGAAAGTTCTCCAGGCAGCAATGTCTGGAAAATAGATATCTGCCCTTTTATTTTTCTTTAACATTTTTACACGCACTAAATTTCTTTTGAATTCCAAAGCTTGAATAAAGGTTCCCATGCGTAATGGATCGTTGACTCTCACTACCTAATAAAAGAAAGCAAAAAAAATTCCACAAGCCCCGCCCAATGTAAGGCTCCTCTATTTTCACTTTGTCCTTTCCTACCTCTTTTATTTCTATTTTGTCCTTGCTTGGCTATACGTGCGACTGGCATACTAGGGAGGTTGGAGGTTATGAAGTGTTCTTGAGAATTATGGGAAACTTTGCCTCCTCCTCGTGGCCAGGAATTGTGTTTTTTTATTATATATTTTTTAACAACTAATATTTAAAAAAAAATATATATATATATATATATATATATTATTCTTTGGCTATTTTTTATTTGAATACATCATTATATCTAGCATTTATTTACTATTCACCACGGCCACCTTACTCTACTTCAGCAGTTGCAAGGAGTAGATGTCCCTTTAATTTGTAAAGTGTGTTGATTAAATGTTAAATTATCATGTTATCTACTTCCTCTTTCTGAGGTTTTTTTTGGGAGGGGAGTTCCCTCATTGGCATTATACCAAAGCATTTAGAATCCATTTAAATAAATGTGTTTTTCCAGAGTATGTTGCGTGGAACTCATTAACCTTTTTAATTAGATGTTCATGTCACTTTGAAGATACTTTGGCTCCAAATATATTGGCAGATTAAGGGTATTAAAAATATTTATACTAGAAATACCATTGTTTTTCTAAAGATGTGTGGATACACAGGATGCAAAATATGTTTGCCCTAGTATCAAAAAGACACTGAATTTATCAATGGTCCTTGAAAGTTAATGATGTTTAAAGGGGCATAAAACCAAAAATGTTTATCTTGTTATCCAGACAAAGCTTACAATAAAAATAAGTTTTCAATTTTCTTCTGTTATAAAATTTACTTAGTTATTGTGGTATTCTATGTTGAAGAGATACAGGTAGAAAACCCTTTATCCAAATTCCTGGGTACCAGAAAAGGTTTGGATTTCGGAACAGTTTGAATTTTGGAATATTTGCATCTTTAAAATGGGACAATTTGGAGAGAGGATGAAACCAAGTGTAAATAACAATATCTTATGTCATTTATTTACATGTCATAATGCAATTTGTTGCATTCAACCTAAAGGTTGTTTTATATAATTTTTATTGCTTTTGTATACATAATACCCTCAAAAAGAGAATAAATAATAGAAGATAATAAAGGTAATATTTGTTGTTTTAAATAAATGTAGACTATTATTTGCATTTTAAAATACAAAAAAAAAATACATTTATTTAAAAATGCTTATTTTACTATGTACAAACACATTATTATCTGTTAAAAACATAGTTTAAAAAATAAATAAGGAATGTATATTGTAATTAGGTGGCCATGCAACGAAGTTGCAGGACAACCTATTGTTATTGTCAGGATTATTATTAGGTGGCCAGCAACAAAGTTGCAGGACAACCTATTGTTATTGTTCGGATTATTAGGTGGCCATGCAACGAAGTTGCAGGACAACCTATTGTTATTGTCAAGATTATTATTATTTTTTTTATTATTATTATTATTATTGTTATTATTATTCCGCCACTTATTCAAATGCTTATAAAAACAACAGCATAACTCTAAAACTCATGAAACTTGGCACTATGCTAAAGATCTATGCTGTGCATAATCCTATGCAAAATAAATCTCATAGGTCATGTGATCTAGTAGCCATATTGCTTTTTGCGACAAATTTCAACAACCGCTTGAAAATCTTCTTCTCCAGAACCGCTTATGTTACAGCTGTAAAACTTGCTGTGTGTACTGCTGTACTGACCTATAATATAGTTTGTTCAAGAGAAGTGATTTAGTCACATGACCTAGCTGCCATTTTGAATTGTGCGAAAATCTTTAAACATCTTCTTCTCTGCAACCGCAAAGTGCAATGAAGCGCAATTTTGCACATGTGCTCCTTGCAAGGTCCTCTACTAAGTTTGTTCAAACTGCGAATTTTCCATAATCAACATGGCTGCTATGAGCCATTCGCCTTTTTATCGCTGTTTAATTGCGTAAATTTGCACTTTATGCATTATGTTTACACTATTTAACTATATTACAGTGTAGCAGACATATGAGTACACATAGTCATGACCCCTAAAGGCAATATTGCAGTAAAAATTCGCACTGCGCAGTCGCCTTCGTGAAATAAAACATTTGCAAATTTTCATAAAACTTCTGCAAATTGTAGAGGTCTATAGTGAGCATTAGTATGTGCAATTTGAAAGCCATACAATGCATAGCTTGGCGGCAATTTTGTTTCGTATGCGCGTTTTTTAAAAACTACAAAAATCTTCTTCTCCGAAACCGCTTATGGCACAGACTTGAAATTTTGTTTACAGATTTATCTTATGACTAACATTCAGATTTGTTCAAGAGAAGTTGATAGGTCATGTGGTTTGGCAGCCATTTTGAATTGTTCAAAAACGCTTAACAATATTTTTAAATTAATAATAAAACAAAAACCATTTTACAAAAATGCTTTATTTTTGCCATGTTTATTGAGATCTATGGTGACAATTATTGTGCATAATATGGATGCTGAATATCATATGATCTGGCAGCCATTTTGTTTTATGCGAATATTTCGAAAATCTATTTTCTCTGCAACTGCTTATGTTAGAACTATGAAACTTGCTGTATAACCTTATATTGTGACCTAGAGTCACAGTTGTTCATGTTGAAGGAATTGGTCACAAGCTGTGGCAGCCATATTGGTTTACGCGAACATTTCGAAAACGTGTTTTCTTTCCAATCGTTTATGTTAAAGCTGTGAAATTTGCTGTAACACAAAATCTTGTGACCTAGAGTTACATCTGATCGTGATGAAAGTATTGGTCATATGGTGGGGCAGCCATCTTCAAAAACGCAAAAATTTCGAAAATGTGTTTTCTTTCCAACTGCTAATGTTAGAATTGTAAAAACTTCTATACGCGAAAATTTCGAAAATGTGTTTTCTTTTCAACCGCTTATGTTAAAGCTGTGAAATTTGCTATATAACCATATATTGTCACCTAGAGTTACATCTGATCGTGATGAAAGAATTGGTCATATGGTGGGGCAGCCATCTTGAAAAACGCAAAAATTTTGAAAATGTGTTTTCTTTCCAACTGCTAATGTTAGAATTGTAAAAACCTCTATAAAGCTCTATATTGTGACTTAGCTGCTTGTATGCCATTGCAATGTCGATGCGCATGGCCACCTCTATCGCTGCTTGCAGCTATATTTATTATTATTATTATTATTATTCTTTTTATTCCGCCAAGCTTTGTATTCAATTGACCATAACTGCTTAACTATTTTTGCAAAGCTCTTAAAATCAGGTATGCTGGTACAGCCTATTGCTGTGCTACATCTCATGCAAAATTGAACTCATAGGTCACATGCTCTGGCAGCCATATTGCTTTTTGCGACAAATTTTGACAAACGCTTAAAAATCTTTAGCTCTGTTACTGCTTATGTTACAAGTTTGAAACTCGCTGTGCTTAGTGCTACTATGACCTGAAATTGCTATTGCTCAAGAGAAGTGCCTTGGTTACATGATGTGGCAGCCATCTTGCATTTTGCGAAAATATTCAAACATCTTCTTCTCCTAAACCGCTTAGTGCAATGACGCGCAATTTTGCACATATGGTCCTTGCAAGGTCCTCTACCAAGTTTGTTTAAACTGCGATTTTTCCATAATCAACATGGCTGCTGTGAGACATTAACCTTTTTATCGCCATTTAATTGCGTAATATTTCACTTTATACATTAGTTTTACAATATTTAACAATATTACAGTGTAATAGACACATGATTACACATAGTCATAACCCTTAAAGACAATATTGCAGTTAAAATTTGCGTTGCGCAATCGCCTTCGTGAAATAAAACATTTGCAAATTTTCATGAAACTTCTGCAAATTGTAGAGGTTTATAGTGAGCATTAGTATGTGCAATTTGAAAGCCATACATTGCATAGCTTGGCGGCCATTTTGTTTCGTATGCGCCATTTTTAAAAACTATAAAAATCTTCTTCTCCGAAACCGCTTATGGGACAGACTTGAAATTTTGTTTATAGAGTTATCTTATGACTAACATTCAGATTTGTTCAAGAGAAGTTGATACGTCATGTGGTTTGGCAGCCATTTTGAATTGTTCAAAATTGCTTAACGATATATTTAAATTAATAATAAAACAAAAACCGTTTTACAAAAATGCTTTATTTTTTGCCATGTTTATTGATATCTATAGTGAGCACTATTGTGCGTAATATGGAGGCTGTATATCTTACGATCGGGCAGCCATCTTGGTTTACGCGAAAATTTCGAAAGTCTATTTTCTCTGCAACCGCTTATGTAAGAACTGTGAAATTAGCTGTACAGTCTTATATTGTTACCTAAATTCATAATTGCTCATTAGGAGAGAATCGGTCACATGATGCGGCAGCAATATCGGTTTTATTTTTATCGTAATTATTTGTAATTCAATACTTCCTCTTTTGAGTCAATTGCTCACAAAACACAAATTACTTATGCTAAACTCTTGAAATCAGGTATGCTGGTACAGCCTATTGCTATGCTACATCTCATGCAATATTGAACTCATAGGTCATAAGGTTACGCAGCCATGTTGTTTTTTGCAACAAATTTCGAGAACTGCTTAATAATCTTTAGCTCTGGAACCGCTTATGTTGCAACTTTGAAACTTGCTGTGCTTAGTGAAACTATGACCTAGATTTTCCATTGCTCAACAGATGTGACTTGGTCACATGATGTAGCAACCATCTTGCATTTTGCGAAAATCTTTAAACATCTTCTTCTCTTAAACCGCTTAGTGCAATAAAGCGCAATTTTGCACGTATGCTCCTTGCAAGGTCCTCTACCAAGTTTGTTAAAATTGCGATTTTTCCATAATCAACATGGCTGATGTGAGACATTAACCTTTTTATCGCCATTTAATTGCGTAATTTTGCACTTTATACATTAGTTTTACAATATTTAACAATATTACAGTGTAATAGACACATGATTACACATAGTCATAACCCTTAAAGACAATATTGCAGTTAAAATTCGCATTGCGCAGTCGCCTTCGTGAAATAAAACATTTGCAAATTTTCATGAAACTTCTGCAAATTTTAGAGGTCTATAGTGAGCATTAGTATGTGCAATTTGAAAGCCATACATTGCATAGCTTGGCGGTTATTTTGTTTCATATGCGCCATTTTTAAAAACTATAAAAATCTTCTTCTCCGAAACCGCTTATGGGACAGACTTGAAATTTTGTTTATAGAGTTATCTTATGACTAACATTCAGATTTGTTCAAGAGAAGTTGATACGTCATGTGGTTTGGCAGCCATTTTGAATTGTTCAAAATTGCTTAACGATATATTTAAATTCATAATAAAACAAAAATCGTTTCATAAAAATGCTTTATTTTTGCCAAGTTTATTGACATCTATAGTGAGCACTATTGTGCATAATATAGAGGCTGTATATCTTACGATCGGGCAGCCATCTTGGTTTACGCGAAAATTTCTAAAGTCTATTTTCTCTGCAACCGCTTATGTAAGAACTGTGAAATTTGCTGTACAGTCTTATATTGTGACCTAGAGTCGCAGTTGTTCATGTTGAAGGAATTAGTCACAAGCTGTGGCAGCCATATTGGTTTATGCAAAAATTTCGAAACTCTGTTTTCTTTCCAACCGCTTATGTTAAAACTGTGAAATTTGCTGTATAACCATATATTGTCACCTAGAGTTACATTTGTTCATGTTGAAAGTATAGGTCATATGGTATGGCAGCCATTTTAAAAAAACGCAAACATTTCGAAAATGTGTTTTTTTCCCAAATGCTTATGTTAGAACTGTAAACGGTTGTTATACAGCTTTATTTTGTGACATAACTACTTATATGGCATTGCAAAAATAATGCGCTGGCCACCTCTATTGCTGCTTGCAGCTATATTTATTATTATTATTATTATTATGCCACTTTTTCAATTGCTTATAAAAACAACAGCATAACTCAAAAACTCATGAAACTTGGCACAATGCTAGAGATCTATGCTGTGCATAATCCTGTGCAACATAAATCTTATAGGTCATGTGATCTAGCAGCCATATTGCTTTTTGCGACAAATTTCGACAACCGCTTGAAAATCTTCTTCTCCAGAACCGCTTATGTTACAGTTGTGAAACTTGCTGTGTGTACTGCTGTACTGACCTAGAATAAAGTTTGTTCAACAGAAGTGATTTAGTCACATGATCTAGCTGCCATTTTGAAATGTGCGAAAATCTTTAAACATCTTCTCTGCAACCGCTAAGTGCAATGAAGCGTAATTTTGCACATGTGCTCCTGGCAAGGTCCTCTACCAAGTTTGTTCAAACTGTGAATTTTCCATAATCAACATGGCTGCTATGAGCCATTCGCCTTTTTATCTTGGTTTAATTGCCTAAATTTGCACCTTATGCATTATGTTTACACTATTTAACTATATTACAGTGTAGCAGACACATGAGTACACATAGTCATGATCCCTAAAGGCAATATTGCAGTAAAAATTCGCACTGCGCAGTCGCCTTCGTGAAATAAAACATTTGCAAATTTTCATAAAACTTGCAAATTTTAGAGGTCTATAGTGAGCATTAGTATATACAATTTGAAAGCCATACAATGCATAGCTTGGCGGCCATTTTTTTCCGTATTCGCTGTTTTTAAAAACTATAAAAATCTTCTTCTCCGAAACCACTTAAGGCACACACTTGAAATTTTGTTTACAGAGTTATCTTATGACTAACATTCAGATTTGTTCAAGAGAAGTTGATAGGTCATGTGGTTTGGCAGCCATTTTGAATTGTTCAAAAACGCTTAACGATATTTTTAAATTAATAATAAAACAAAAACCGTTTTACAAAAATGCTTTATTTTTGCCATGTCTATGGTGACAATTATTGTGCATAATATGGAGGCTGTATATCATATGATCTGGCAGCCATTTTGTTTTATGCAAATATTTCGAAAATCTATTTTCTCTGCAACTGCTTATGTTAGAACTGTGAAACTTGCTGTATAACCTTATATTGTGACCTAGAGTCACAGTTGTTCATTTCGAAGGAATTGGTCACAAGCTGTGGCAGCCATATTGGTTTACGCGAAAATTTTGAAAACGTGTTTTCTTTCCAACCGCTTATGTTAAAGCTGTGAAATTTGCTGTAAAACAAAATCTTGTGACCTAGAGTTACATCTCATCGTGATGAAAGTATTGGTCATATGGTGGGGCAGTCATCTTGAAAAACGCAAAAATTTCAAAAATGTGTTTTCTTTCCAACTGCTAATGTTAGAATTGTAAAAACTTATATAAAGCTTTATATTGTGACTTAGCTGCTTGTATGCCATTGCAATGTTGATGCGCATGGCCACCTCTATCGCTGCTTGCAGCTATATTTATATTTAATTTTATTTGAATAAATTAAGTAATGGGGAATTGCATTTTGAATTTAACCACTGAAGTGCAGATGCTGATGTGTTCACCCGCAAAATTTGAGGTCACCTGCTCAATCTCGCTGTTCACTTTAATGTAGCTTTCTCCTATGCTGGATAAGGCTGTCTGCTGCTGGATCCAGGGAGAAAGCTCGCATATGTTGCGACTGAAAAACAACTATGTGATATGTTTAAAAAAAAAACTCACCAGGAAAGAGGGTTTTGAGAGCAGCATAAATCTTTATTTTTGCGAAGTGAGAATATCATTGTATTAACTAACTGGGCACATGTTGCACAATTATCATAAAAAATAACATTTACTGTGCCTTTAAAAAATAGGATAACTGTCTGTTTTTCTATCATATTTTGAAATAAATTAGTTCTCTGAATTTGGCTTTACCAAAGTTTGATCTTTTCTTATTGGTTACACATTTATTTATTTATTTAAAAAAAAAAAAAATTGTGTCAATATTTATTAAAGAAAGAGTTTAAGCATTATAACAATAGATACATGCAAATTGTACATCGATAAGTAATAAAGTCAGTACACTTCAAAATTCAGCTGGAAAGGTTGCGCAGCAACCTGAGGGAAGTGATACAGAAAACAATTTGTTATTCATATAAAGATATGTACATGTTTGGTTGTAACATAGGTGATAGGAGTAATATGAGAAACCTGTGTGTTAGGGGAGAATTAACGGTCTGGTCAAGAGGAGAAAGGAAAGAAAACACATACATCACACATCCAGTTACGAGTGGGGGAACTCATGTAACAATGCACCTCCCACAAGTCAGGGGCCCCTTCAGTTTATTTTATCTTTTCCCATTTGGACCAGGCTTGACAGTGTAGAGCTAGTTTGTTGTTGTGGGTGAATATTGGGCACTCCATACTTTCTAGATAACTCATTGTTTTAGAAACATCGCTCCACGTAGGGGGACTTGTTTGTTTCCAGAGTCTGGCAATTGACAGCTTGACTGCCATGTACAAATAGATACAGAGCAAGCTTTTAGGAGTTAAAGGGGGCTTAAACCCTATATGGAAAAGGATGGATTGTGGATTGTTCCACATTAGAGGATCAAGGCTAATGCATTTACATGAGAGTAGATTCCAGAAGGGTGATAGCTCCGGGCATTCCCACCATATATGAGATGGCGCTCCCACCATGCCACACTCCCTCCAACATAGGGGGGAATTGAGAGGTGAGATTTTGAAAACCCTCAGAGAGGTGAGATGCCATTGGGTACATACTTTAAGATGCAACTCCAAAAGGGAGATGCAGTGAAGGGCTTGTTTGATAAGTAATATTGCTTTGGACCACCCATCTTGGTCAGCCTGGAACTGTAAAGCTCTCTCCCATGAGATGACACCAGCTGATTTGTGGACTATGGGTGGGTTAAGTACATCCCGGTATGAGATTGATAGTGCTCTTGGGATTCTTTTAACAGTTGCCCATCTTTTCTCCCAATTAGTTGGTGCTCTTAAGGGTTGATCTAGAAAGCCCCATGAGTTTAGTAAGCTGCGTAAGCTCCAGAACTCGAATCTTAAGAGTTGTGTAGGGTTGTGGGTAGAGCAAAATTGTGGCAGAGTTATTAACCGTCCATTGGAAAAAAGGTCAGCAATGCATTTGATGCCATGTGAGAGCCACAAAGAAGGAAGTGAGTCTTTAAGAGCCTTAAGCAAACCGGAAAGTAAGTGATCTGTGGGAGTGTATGGATTTTTTCCCAGAAACGTAAGGTGAATAAGATTATGGGGTTTGAGATATCAAAGGAAGTCCTAACATGTCTAGGGAGCCAAAGGAGTTTGGAAAGAAGCAGCGGTTCAGGTAAGGTAGCCTGTTCAAGGGTCCACCATTTGCTTTTGGAGGACTCAGCGTTCCAGGGAAGTATGTGAGCTAATCTAATGGCTTCCTAGTAGTAAGCTAAGTTTGGGGCGCCAGTGCTCCCACTTAGAAGAGGTTGTTGCAGTATTCTGATTGCCACCCTTGGATATTTATTTTTCCAAATAAAGCAATTGCAAATTTGCTGGAATTTCCTGATGAGGGACTTAGGTATAGGAATGGGAAGGGTTCAAAAGAGGTAGGTGAGTTTGGGTAAAAGAGTCATCTTGAAGGCAGCAATCCTGCTTAGCCAGGAGATACTGGGGATGTTCCAACTCTCTGTGTTTTTGGAATTGTTGTAGGAGTAGATAGAAGTTGGATTTAATCATGGTGGAGATATTATAGGATAAATAGACTCCCAGGTGCTTGATCCGTTGTTTTGTCCAATTGAACGTGTAAGTCCTCTTAAGTTCTTGGAGTTCTCTGTCAGGAACATTTATGGTATAGGCATCTGTTTTGTTTACATTTCATTTGTAATAGCTGACTTGGCCAAAAGGTGTTTAGGAGCCTAAATAGTGCAGGGAGAGAGCTAGAAGAGTCACCTAGGAAAAAGGAAGGTCTTCGGTGAAGAGCAACGTTTTTTGTAATATGCCTGAGATTTCCACCCCTTTTATATCTGTACTTGTTCTAATTGCCTTTGCCAGGGGTTCCATAATCAGTGCGAATATGAGGGGGGACAAGGGGCACCCCTGTCTTGTCCCATTAGTGATGGGAAAGGAGGGAGAATGAAAACCTAAACCCTGTACGGATGCTGAGGGGGAAGAGTATAGTGCCCTAATGCTTGTGTAAAATTGTGCGGAGAACCCATATTTAGTTCAGACCTCAAACGGGTATCGCCAATTTACCCGGTCGAAAGACTTTTCGGCATCTAGGGCTATAGTGGTGCAGGGAATCCCTGCCCTTTTGGCTTAGAAGTAGATATTGAGGATCCGCCTGGTATTATCTGGGCCTTCCCTCCCTGAGGTGAAAGGGACTTGGTCCCAGTCTATTAGTAAGGGGAGAATGTGATTGAGTCTAGTAGCCAATAGTTTCATAGGGATATGGGGCAAAAGTGTTCACAAACGTTAGGAGTTTTTCCTAGCTTTGGAATTGTCACTATGATAGCTTCTAGGAATTTGGAGGGAAAGGTTCCAATTTATCTTGCCTCTAAGAATACCTGATGATGATGATGATGATGGTGAGGGATACTTTTTTATGTTAAAAGGGGAGTTCAGAATCTTTCTGCTCGTCAGTCAAGTTCGGTAGAGGAAGTGAGTTAAGAAATTTCTGGATGTCTCCCGTGGAGCGAGCTGAGATGTCTGGAGAGATTTCTAGATTGTACAAATTAGAATAGTATTTAGCAAACGCTCAGGCTATGTCAGCTGGTAAGCGCACTAAACCGTCTGGGGTTTTAATGGAGGGGATACAGGCTGTGCGCTGTCTAAGTTTATTAGCTAGTAGTTGGTCTGCCTTATTGCCCTTGGCATAGAAGGTTTGTTTTAATGCTTGTACTTGAATTTGAAGTCTTTTAGTTTCATGGGATTCAATTTGTGTTTTGACTGTTTCTGTTTGTGCAGGTATGTTAGGGTCTAGTGTGTTCATATGTTGGGAGGTTAAATTTCGCAATTGTATATGTAATTGTACTAATAATCCGCCCTGGGTTTTTTTATGTTCTGACTTCACACCCCTAATGTAAACACGCCCCTATTGTAAGCCTTGAGGGCGCCCCAGAGACAAAAGTCGCTGACAGAACTAGTGTCGTTTATCATTAGGAGATGTTTGATTTCATCCTGAAGGTGGTTAACAGTGATGGGGAGGTGAGAAGGAACTTGGGCATTTTCCATGAGGGTCTGGAGCGCATTGTGATGTGGGAGCTGAGTGCCATCTGTTTGGGAGAGTGATTAGACCAGGTGCAGCTAGGTATATGTACACAGTCCAGAAGAAACGGTTCACAAAAGATTAAGTCAATTCTTGTGCAGGTATTGTGGACATTGGAGTAATAGGAGTAATCTCTAGAGGTGGGATGGAGGGAGCGCCACATGTCAAAAAGGTTGTACTGGGCAAGGAGGGTAGAAAACTGCTTAGAAGTCCTAAGCATGAGAGGGTCGCAAATCTTATGGTTAGGAGAGCGTCTATCCATGGTGGAGTCCGAAAGCATGTTGAAGTCCACAGCTAATAGTAGGTTTTTTGTTCTATGTTCTGACAGGTAGCACAGAAACTTTTTAAGTGCTTTCATCTGTCCTGTGTTTGGACCATAGTAGCACACCAGGGTAAAGGGGACATCGTCTAGCTTGCAATTAAGAAAAATGAACCGACTGGGGGTCTGAGAATGAGTTAATTTTTTCATATACAATATTTTTATGAATTCGCATTGCTACTCCTCTGAATTTTCCTATATAGGACGCAGTTTCTACTATTGGAAAATGTTTTGATTTTAGAGGTATAGGGGATCCTGCTACCCAGTGCATTTCTTGTAAGAATGCCACTTGTGATTTGGCATGCGAGAGGTAACGTTGAAGTCTACTTCTTTTATAATGGGTGTTAAGACCCCTAACGTTGTGGAAAGTGCACGCCAAGGTCATAGTGTTGGAAAGGAAAGAGAGAGAGAAAAAAATAAGAGTGAGAGTAAGTTATAGGATTGACTCTTTTTTTATGGAGTGGGGGTTATATTTGAGTGGGTGGTAGAGGGTGTGGTATTGTCAAGATAAACCACGTTGGTAGTCCTCTCTAGGGGAGAGGCTCGTTAGCAGGGGGGCTGGATGGAGTGATTGAGTCTAAATACAATTCTGTCAGTTGTTGAATTTTTACAAGGGTGGGCTAGGTTGCTTGAGGTATAGGAGGATGGGTAAGGATCAGAATGATAGGAGGGCCGTTTTGCCTGTCAACCCAGAGGCAGAACTTTTTTTCATTTTCTGCAATGAGATTTTTTTTAGTGAAAATTTTTCTACAGTGTCTTTAAGAAACTGGTGTTGCTGTGTTTGTTGTCCTTACTCGGTGTGCATGAGGACAGGTTCATGTACAGTTTGTGTATACACCATATGCACACATACACACCATATACACACATCATATACACACACACCATATACACACACGCCATACACACACACACCACATATAACATATACACACACCACATACACCATATACACACACCACATACAACATATACACACACACCACATACACACACCACATACGCACACACACACCATATACACATATACACACACATACACCATATACACACACACACCACATACACACACCATATAAACACACCAAACACATACAACATATACACACACCATATACACACACCACATACGCACACATACACACCATATACACCTATACAAACATACACACACACACACCACATACACACACACCACATACACACACACATACACACACGCACCATATACACACACACCATATACACACACACACCAAACACATAAAACATATACACACACCACATACACACACCGCACACACCATATACACACACACACACCATATACATACACATATACACACATATACACACACACCATATACACACACACATAACATACACAACATACACACAACACATACACACATAACATATACACACACACAACACATACACACATAACAAACACACACACACGCACCATATACACACACACATACCATACACACACACATACCATACACACACACCATATACACACACACACCATATACACACCATACACATACAACATATACATACACCACATACACACACACACCACATACACACACATATACACATACACACAACATATACACACACACCATATACACACACACCATATACACACACAACATACACACACACCATATATACACACACACAACATACACACACACAACATATAGACACACAACATAAACACACACACACACTTATTAAAGAACAAAAAAAAATCTGTCTAAGTATTTTTGTTGGCTCCTACACTCCTAGAATACATTTGTTAAGCCCTGACTTACCTTTTCTGCAATGTGCCGTTACCCTGTACCGCACTGGAGTTCAGGAAATGGAAGGAAATTAAAAAGAGAGGAACATAGCAAATATTTCCATTGAGATAGAACGGAACAGTGACACCCGCAGGCAGAAATTTTAAAAAAAATGTTTTAACTGCCACTGCCGTTCTTTCTGCAGAGACCCTTCAGTTTCTGCGATATGAACGCAGATCGCACAGTGTTCTGCCTTGGGGCCTGTCAAATGGAAAAGAGTAATGATAAGGAAAATAAAAAATGTTGAGCAGTGTTCAAATGGAAGAGGTACATTGGTCTCTCTATCAGCAAATACATGTAAATCATTAGCTTGTAGTGTAAGCACTAGTCTTGGTGTTCGTAAATCAGTAGAAATACAAAGCAAAAAACATTTATAACCTAGAAGAGAAGTATTGTACAATGTTCAAATAATGGAGGCCCAGTGGTCTCAATCGGTAAATACTTGCATAATTTTAGTATATACAGTTGGCATTGGTCTAAACATTAGTAGATACATAAGAGTATACACTATTCAATTTCAATCTCTATAACATCTTCTCTTAGTGTAGTTACGTATTGATGAGCATGATGTTTATGAGTTTGGGGATTGAGTTGAGTGTATCGTGAATCTTACTGGGTTATGTGTAGGGGATTATGTGAGATATTAGTTGTAAAAATATAAGAGGCTTTATGTGGTAGGTCTTGAAGACAGTTTGAAGGTGTAGCGTACAATTAAGTATCTGCTTTTATGATTGTAATTCTGTTGTTATGACCTCTTCATCAGTATCTTTGTACACATAGAAGTATCAAGACAATTACAGAAAACACATAAGCATTTTAAACTTTAGATTAAGAAAGAACTAGTAATAAATTGAAAAAATGTCAAGCTATTAATAACTTATGATTATAACATTAAACTGTGCCATCATGGATAGTGAATACTAAGAGCTTTTCTGTAAGTTCATATATTTAGATTAAGTATTATATAACTAATAAGGGGTTTTCCTATATTTTGGAACAACCTCTTATTTATTTGTAGAATCCACTATATAATTATATATTTTTGATGTTCACATGATGTACTTTGTATGTAGAATAACGTAACAGCTGGATATTTTATTTTGTCTGTTCTTATGAGGTATATAAGGTCTCTCCGGTAGAATGCAGACAATGATAGACAGATATATTTATATCTTACACTTTATTTTATATATATTTTTGGGGTTTATTGTTTATATAACTTGTTCCCATTTTTTTCGAATTTCAGATTTGATTTGTATTATCACTCACGTCTATTGGAGTATAATTTATTTAGAACGATATCTACCTGCCTCCTTATTGTGAGAATCGTATATACGCATGCATATTTCGCAATAGGAAGCTGGTAATTCCCTTACTATCATTAGTATTGATATGTTCATCAATGTTAAATGTATATATGTGTTTTCTTGTTGATTTGGCTAGTATGTACATCGTTGTTCCTCAGTCGGGTGTGTTATGTGTGGGCCAATTTTTTGATGCCTCTGACCAGTTCGAGTAAAGATTATAATAAGGTCTCTATGGGCGTGTAATCTGACACGCGCATGTGCATTTATTTGAGGACGCCAGCGATCTTTAAAAGCTCGGCATGTTACATTGTACATTTATTCACCTGAGGAAACAGTGTATCACTGAGAAACGTGTTGGGATTTTATCCTATGTATGTTGTTTTAATACAGTGCTTTCATTCTAATGACACGGTGAGTCCACGGATCATCATAATTACTGATGGGAATATCACTCCTGATCAGCAGGAGGAGGCAAAGAGCACCACAGCAAAGCTGTTAAATACCACTCCCCTACCCACAATCCCCAGTCATTCTATTTGCTTGTATCAGTTGCAAGGAGGTTGTAAAGTTAGGTGTCTGATTCTTCAATCAAGAATTTGTTATTTTTAAAGCAGAGCAGGTTTGCTCTGATCTTTTTATGGTGTCTATCCGTAGTCCATGTCAGTCTCTTCAGTAGAGCAGTGGTGGCTTTTAAGCATTTGGAACTTGTGGGGTATAATCCTCACTGCCCCTCCCAAACAGTTGTTGCTGCCCTGTTGTTAAAAAGTAGGTTTATTCAGTCTTTTTTGTATTCCACAGGTCCATGTGAGGAGGGTGCCTCTCAAACCAGATGAGCTGTCCTCCTGCCGGACGGCTAGATACAAGTAAGTGCTCTGTCTTCTTTTATTATGGGGGACTTGCACTTCAGAAAATAGACTGCATTTCTTGGCACATTTATATATCCTGGGGAAGGATATTTAAGGCAGGCTGCAGGCACTGGTGACTGGGAGACTAGGGGATAATACGTTATAGAGTATTCCCTGTTTATGATATATTGGCTCAGTAGGGTTTAAGGGCTAGAGTGCAGGGTCTTTCACAGTCCTGCTGTTAAGTCTGTGAAAATGCTAGGTTGCTATTTCTAGTAGGAGCACGCTCTTTCATTGCTAAAGGCTGTTATTTGTAGAGCGTCGCTGTGTTGGGCTTCCTTCAGGGTTTATTTTTCATGTGTGTAGTGTTTCATGTTCACTCAGTTTTTTTCTGACTGCCTGAGCAGTTACATTAATGGGGCGGCTATGTCAGGATGAGGGGCAAGATAATTAGACTGCGCACTAAATCTCTGCCCCCTCTCGTGTGCAGCTGGGCAAAAGTCTGTCTTAGTCGAGTTCTGCCTTCTTCCTTAGTTGTGGTGGGGAATCGCCATTTTCGGCTCTCCTTCTGAGCCGGGTGTTGGCCACGCCCACTTGTTTCCTTAAGATCGGAGCGAGGGTTTGTTAGTGCGTTTCCTCTGATATAATGTGGGGGGCTCATGATATGCAGGGACCAGCTATTGCTGCGTGCCTTCTGTTTTCTTCTGATTCATTCAACTGCCGTTTTCATTTTTAAAGGTGTGTTTATTTTTGCTGGGGTTTATATTCTAATAATCTCGCAGCTCTTATTCTTATGCAAGGTTTTCCTCCGGAAGTCCTATCATATATTTCTGATGCCATTTTAATTTGCCACTCATCTGTTAACTCCCTCTCTGAGTAAATAGTGTTACAATGTGAGGGAATTGTGCATATGTAAATATGCTCTGCATATGCCTTGTTGAATTAAAGCTCTTATTGAAACAGTGCTAGCATTTACTAGTTGCATTTTCCAGACTATTAGGGGTTAAGGACAGCTTGCTTTTCAATGAGGAAGTATTTAATTTTTGTGCTCTTCCAGCCTATGTGACATATGTCTGTTTGATGGGCAGGTTTTTAATTCAGATTTCTACTCCTATGTAATTTGGATGTTTTGAGTTACAACGTGCAGCTGTCATTCATTCCTTCCTGACAGTTATAATATATTAACAGGACACGGGTGTCGTGGGATTTTTTCTAAGCTTTAGTCTGATCTGTGACAAAAATTTGATATTTAACCCCTGGGCGCAATGTCTCCTTTGGATGATGCTGTTCAGAGCAGCTTCTCTTTTAGCGTCCCAAGTGTCACTGGCTTCACATTCATTGCCTTGCGGTTCCTCTCAATCTCCTGAGGGAGTATATTTGCCTGCAGATCTGCAGCCCAGTTTTTTTTCCACTGCTTTTCTGTGGTTTTACCCGTTTTTTCCCCTTACCTTTAGGGAAAACGCAAGAGGATTTTAAATATTTCAGATAGTAAGGTTTCTGCTTCTGTTTCTCGATTTGGTCTCTCCCCTAAGTCGGGTAAGAAGAGAGGGTAGAATTTCAAATTCGGATGGTATAATTCCTTCATTTGATACTGAGGTGGTATCCTTCAGTTGTATGCTTATGAACCTTGTGTACTGTTAAAGGAGTTTTCTCCAACATAGGTGTGTCCGGTCCACGGCGTCATCCTTACTTGTGGGATATTCTCTTCCCCAACAGGAAATGGCAAAGAGCCCAGCAAAGCTGGTCACATGATCCCTCCTAGGCTCCGCCTTCCCCAGTCATTCTCTTTGCCGTTGTACAGGCAACATCTCCACGGAGATGGCTTAGAGTTTTTTGGTGTTTAAATGTAGTTTTTATTCTTCAATCAAGAGTTTGTTATTTTAAAATAGTGCTGGTATGTACTATTTACTCTGAAACAGAAAAGAGATGAAGATTTCTGTTTGTAAGAGGAAAATGATTTTAGCAACCGTTACTAAAATCGATGGCTGTTTCCACACAGGACTGTTGAGAGGAATTAACTTCAGTTGGGGGAAACAGTGAGCAGACTTTTGCTGCTTGAGGTATGACACATTTCTAACAAGACTTGGTAATGCTGGAAGCTGTCATTTTCCCTATGGGATCCGGTAAGCCATTTTTATTAAATAAGAATAAAGGGCTTCACAAGGGCTTTAAAGACTGGTAGACATTTTTCTGGGCTAAAACGATTGATATATAAGCATTTTTAATACTTCATAGTTTTGAGGAGTTATTTTATTCTTGGGAATTATGTAAAATAACCGGCAGGCACTGTATTGGACACCTTTTTCACTGGGGGCCTTCTCTAATCATAGGCAGAGCCTCATTTTCGCGCCTCTATTGCGCAGTTGTTTTTGGGAAGCAAGACATGCAGATGCATGTGTGAGGAGCTCAGATACATAGAAAAAGCTTACTGAAGGCGTCATTTGGTATCGTATTCCCCTTTGGGCTTGGTTGGGTCTCAGCAAAGCAGATACCAGGGACTGTATAGGGCTTAAATATAAAAACGGCTCCGGTTCCGTTATTTTAAGTTAAAGCTTTCAAATTTGGTGTGCAATACTTTTAAGGCTTTAAGACACTGTGGTGAAATTTTGGTGAATTTTGAACAATTCCTTCATACTTTTTCACATTTTCAGTAATAAAGTGTGTTCAGTTTAAAATTTAAAGTGACAGTAACGGTTTTATTTTAAAACGTTTTTTGTACTTTGTTATCAAGTTTATGCCTGTTTAACATGTCTGAACTATCAGATAGACTATGTTCTGTATGTGGGGAAGCCAAGGTTCCTTCTCATTTAAATAGATGTGATTTATGTGACACAAAATTTAGAGAAAATGATGCCCAAGATGATTCCTCAAGTGAGGGGAGTAAGCATGGTACTGCATCATCTCCTCCTTCGTCTACGCCAGTCTTGCCCACACAGGAGGCCCCTAGTACATCTAGTGCGCCAATACTCCTTACTATGCAACAATTAACTTAACGGCTGTAATGGATAATTCTATCAAAAACATTTTAGCCAAAATGCCCACTTATCAGCGAAAGCGCGACTGCTCTGTTTTAGAAAATACTGAAGAGCATGAGGACGCTGATGATATTGGTTCTGAAGTGCCCCTACACCAGTCTGAGGGGGCCAGGGAGGTTTTGTCTGAGGGAGAAATTTCAGATTCAGGGAAAATTTCTCAACAAGCTGAACCTGATGTGATTACATTCAAATTTAAATTGGAACATCTCCGCGCTCTGCTTAAGGAGGTGTTATCTACTCTGGATGATTGTGAGAATTTGGTCATTCCAGAGAAATTATGTAAGATGGACAAGTTCCTAGAGGTCCCGGGGCCCCCCGAAGCTTTTCCTATACCCAAGCGGGTGGCGGACATTGTAAACAAAGAATGGGAAAGGCCCGGCATACCTTTTGTCCCTCCCCCTATATTTAAGAAATTGTTTCCTATGGTCGACCCCAGAAAGGACTTATGGCAGACAGTCCCCAAGGTCGAGGGGGCGGTTTCTACTCTAAACAAACGCACTACTATCCCTATAGAAGATAGTTGTGCTTTCAAAGATCCTATGGATAAAAAATTAGAGGGTTTGCTTAAAAAGATGTTTGTTCAGCAAGGTTACCTTCTACAACCAATTTCATGCATGGTTCCTGTCACTACAGCAGCGTGTTTCTGGTTCGATGAACTAGAAAAGTCGCTCAATAAAGATTCTTCTTATGAGGAGATTATGGACAGAATTCATGCTCTCAAATTGGCTAACTCTTTTACTTTAGACGCCACTTTGCAATTGGCTAGATTAGCGGCGAAAAATTCAGGGTTTGCTATTGTGGCGCGCAGAGCGCTTTGGCTAAAATCTTGGTCTGCGGATGCGTCTTCCAAGAACAAATTGCTTAACATACCTTTCAAGGGGAAAACGCTGTTTGGCCCTGACTTGAAAGAGATTATTTCTGATATCACTGGGGGTAAGGGCCACGCCCTTCCTCAGGATAGGTCTTTCAAGGCTAAAAATAAACCAAATTTTCGTCCCTTTCGCAGAAACGGACCAGCCCCAAGTGCTACATCCTCTAAGCAAGAGGGTAATACTTCTCAAACCAAGCCAGCCTGGAGGCCAATGCAAGGCTGGAACAAAGGTAAGCAGGCCAAGAAACCTGCCACTGCTACCAAGACAGCATGAGATGTTGGCCCCCGATCCGGGACCGGATCTGGTGGGGGGCAGACTTTCTCTCTTCGCTCAGGCTTGGGCAAGAGATGTTCTGGATCCTTGGGCGCTAGAAATAGTCTCCCAAGGTTATCTTCTGGAATTCAAGGAGCTTCCCCCAAGGGGGAGGTTCCACAGGTCTCAATTGTCTTCAGACCACATAAAAAGACAGGCATTCTTACATTGTGTAGAAGACCTGTTAAAAATGGGAGTGATTCATCCTGTTCCATTAGGAGAACAAGGGATGGGATTCTACTCCAATCTGTTCATAGTTCCCAAAAAAGAGGGAACATTCAGACCAATCTTAGATCTCAAGATCCTAAACAAGTTTCTCAAGGTTCCATCGTTCAAAATGGAAACCATTCGGACAATTCTTCCTTCCATCCAGGAAGGTCAATTCATGACCACGGTGGATTTAAAGGATGCGTATCTACATATTCCTATCCACAAGGAACATCATCGGTTCCTAAGGTTCGCCTTTCTGGACAAGCATTACCAGTTTGTGGCACTTCCATTCGGATTAGCCACTGCTCCAAGAATTTTCACAAAGGTACTAGGGTCCCTTCTAGCGGTGCTACGACCAAGGGGCATTGCAGTAGTACCTTACTTGGACGACATACTGATTCAAGCGTCGTCCCTACCACAAGCAAAGGCTCATACGGACATTGCCCTGGCCTTTCTCAGATCTCACGGGTGGAAAGTGAACGTAGAAAAAAGTTCTCTATCTCCGTCAACAAGAGTTCCCTTCTTGGGAACAATAATAGACTCCTTAGAAATGAGGATTTTTCTGACAGAGGCCAGAAAATCAAAACTTCTAAGCTCTTGTCAAGTTCTTCATTCTGTTCCTCTTCCTTCCATAGCGCAGTGCATGGAAGTAATAGGTTTGATGGTCGCGGCAATGGACATAGTTCCTTTTGCGCGAATTCATCTGAGACCATTACAACTGTGCATGCTCAGTCAGTGGAATGGGGATTATACAGACTTGTCTCCGACGATACAAGTAGATCAGAGGACCAGAGATTCACTCCGTTGGTGGCTGACCCTGGGCAACCTGTCACAGGGGATGAGCTTCCGCAGACCAGAGTGGGTCATTGTCACGACCGACGCCAGTCTGGTGGGCTGGGGCGCGGTCTGGGAACTCCTGAAAGCTCAGGGTCTTTGGTCTCGGGAAGAATCTCTTCTCCCGATAAATATTCTGGAACTGAGAGCGATATTCAATGCTCTCAAGGCTTGGCCTCAGCTAGCAAAGGCCAAATTCATACGGTTTCAATCAGACAACATGACGACTGTTGCGTATATCAACCATCAGGGGGGAACAAGGAGTTCCCTGGCGATGGAAGAAGTGACCAAAATCATTCAATGGGCGGAGACTCACTCCTGCCACTTGTCTGCAATCCACATCCCAGGAGTGGAAAATTGGGAAGCGGATTTTCTGAGTCGTCAGACATTTCATCCGGGGGAGTGGGAACTCCATCCGGAAATCTTTGCCCAATTTACTCAATTGTGGGGCATTCCAGACATGGATCTGATGGCCTCTCGTCAGAACTTCAAGGTTCCTTGCTACTGGTCCAGATCCAGGGATCCCAAGGCGACTCTAGTAGATGCACTAGTAGCACCTTGGACCTTCAACCTAGCTTATGTATTCCCACCGTTTCCTCTCATCCCCAGGCTGGTAGCCAGGATCAATCAGGAGAGGGTATCGGTGATCTTGATAGCTCCTGCGTGGCCACGCAGGACTTGGTATGCAGACCTGGTGAATATGTCATCGGCTCCACCATGGAAGCTACCTTTGAGACAGGACCTTCTTGTTCAAGGTCCGTTCGAACATCCGAATCTGGCCTCACTCCAACTGACTGCTTGGAGATTGAACGCTTGATTTTATCAAAGCGAGGGTTCTCAGATTCTGTCATTGATACTCTTGTTCAGGCCAGAAAACCTGTAACTAGAAAAATCTACCATAAAATATGGAAAAAATATATCTGTTGGTGTGAATCTAAAGGATTCCCATGGAACAAGATAAAAATTCCTAAGATTCTATCCTTTCTTCAAGAAGGTTTGGAGAAAGGATTATCTGCAAGTTCTTTGAAGGGACAGATTTCTGCTTTATCTGTTTTACTTCACAAAAAGCTGGCGGCTGTGCCAGATGTTCAAGCTTTTGTTCAGGCTCTGGTTAGAATCAAGCCTGTTTACAAACCTTTGACTCCTCCTTGGAGTCTCAATTTAGTTCTTTCAGTTCTTCAGGGGGTTCCGTTTGAACCCTTACATTCCGTAGATATTAAGTTATTATCTTGGAAAGTTTTGTTTTTGGTTGCAATTTCTTCTGCTAGAAGAGTTTCAGAGTTATCTGCTCTGCAGTGTTCTCCTCCTTATCTGGTGTTCCATGCAGATAAGGTGGTTTTGCGTACTAAACCTGGTTTTCTTCCGAAAGTTGTTTCTAACAAAAACATTAACCAGGAGATAGTCGTGCCTTCTTTGTGTCCGAATCCAGTTTCAAAGAAGGAACGTTTGTTGCACAATTTGGATGTAGTTCGTGCTCTAAAATTCTATTTAGATGCTACAAAGGATTTCAGACAAACATCTTCCTTGTTTGTTGTTTATTCTGGTAAAGGGAGAGGTCAAAAAGCAACTTCTACCTCTCTCTCTTTTTGGCTTAAAAGCATCATCAGATTGGCTTATGAGACTGCCGGACGGCAGCCTCCTGAAAGAATCACAGCTCATTCCACTAGGGCCGTGTCTTCCACATGGGCCTTCAAGAACGAGGCTTCTGTTGATCAGATATGTAAGGCAGCGACTTGGTCTTCACTGCACACTTTTACTAAATTTTACAAATTTGATACTTTTGCTTCTTCTGAGGCTATTTTTGGGAGAAAGGTTTTGCAAGCCGTGGTGCCTTCCATCTAGGTGACCTGATTTGCTCCCTCCCATCATCCGTGTCCTAAAGCTTTGGTATTGGTTCCCACAAGTAAGGATGACGCCGTGGACCGGACACACCTATGTTGGAAAAAACAGAATTTATGTTTACCTGATAAATTACTTTCTCCAACGGTGTGTCCGGTCCACGGCCCGCCCTGGTTTTTTAATCAGGTCTGATAATTTATTTTCTTTAACTACAGTCACCACGGTATCATATGATTTCTCCTATGCAAATATTCCTCCTTTACGTCGGTCGAATGACTGGGGAAGGCGGAGCCTAGGAGGGATCATGTGACCAGCTTTGCTGGGCTCTTTGCCATTTCCTGTTGGGGAAGAGAATATCCCACAAGTAAGGATGACGCCGTGGACCGGACACACCGTTGGAGAAAGTAATTTATCAGGTAAACATAAATTCTGTTATTGGCTACTTGGACGACATCGATTGTCAACCTTAGTTAGGCCCACTACATTGTTCATCTCTAAGATGAAGTGTCTAGATGGGCTGCGGATATTTTCACAGGAATTTTTGGGAATACTTGTCTCCCTGTCTCCTGTATGTCCTAGTGGACTGTGCTTTTAGGGCACAGAGTATTTGGATCTCTAGGAGAGATGGTTGCTTCTTTTGGATCCATGAGATACAAAGATGGAGATCTTTCTGGACAAGAGCGGCATCTTTTGATGCAACGCTTGATTAAATTCCATAGTAGGGCTGTTTGGCCATTTTTTTATTTCTGTTACTAAGTTTCGTTCCTTCTTAACTTCATCTCTTTCATCTTCCAAGCAGGAGTATTTCAAGTCCTCTTGGATACCCTATCAGTCTTGGATCAGGGGGAAGTAATTTAGGAAACCTACAGCTAACTCTCATTTAGTATGAAGGGTTTACCCCCGAGCCAGGATCGGATTCTATGGGGGGCAGTATATCTTAGGATTTGTCCTGCCTGGATACGTTCCTTGTAGTGCAGGAGTCTTTTCCTTTAGCTTCCAAGCAAGAGCAGTCCAAGTCCTCTGGGATATCCAGTAGTCTTGTATCAGGGGGAAGTAGTTAGAGAAAGCCGCAGCTATTTCCTTTTCAGCATGTAGTTTTGTCCCAGATCCAGGACTGGATCCTGGGAGGGGGGCAGTCTTTTTCAGTTTTTTCTCTTGACTGGTTTCGAGATTGCCTAGATCTCTAAGGGGCTATAGATATAGTTTCCCAGGGTTACTAATGGATTTTGCTCCTTTCCAAGAGTAGGTTTTTCCTTCCTAGTTTTTCGGTAGCCCAGTTAAAGAGAAAGGTGTTCAGAACTTTCCTCCCTGGGAGGGATTGTTCCTATTCCAGTTTAGGAACAAAGTTTTAGTTTTGCATTCCGTTGCAAATTTTCTCTAATTTAGACATGTAATGTCTAAATAGGTTTTTTCTGAGTTCCATCCTCAAGATGGAGACTATAGCTCCATTCTTCCTTGGTTCAGGAGGGTTAATTTCTAATGGCCTTAAACCTAGAAGATGAGTGCCCTCAGTTTTCCATTCAAGCGATCATCTCAGATTTCGGAGTTTTGCTTTTCCAACAAACTGTTTCCTTTTGTGGGCCAACAATGACTTTTTATTAGTTCCCAGAGTTTTCTCCAGGTTTTTCTGAGCCGCAATTTGGTTCCGGTATTGCAATGGTGTCCCTCCTGGTCACCCTATTGGGCCAGGAGCCATCTTTATTCGATCACAATCTCTTTGGAGGTTTTGTTGTCTGTCTTCTTTCCACGAATGGAAGTGGAACTGTGAATGGACTTCCTTGTCCCAGCTACATGGGATTCTGCTTTGGAATTTTTATTGAATCTTTCAATGAGGGTTCTCTGCTGGAGGTCAGGAAAGCCTAAATCCTTTCTCTTGGTTACCTCTTTTGTCCACTGTTCGGCCTTCGTGACTTAGGGTCCGAGTCTGTTTGAGAGCTAAGCAGTTCTGCATGCTCATTCAGTGAAATAGGAATTATCCGGATGTCTAAGAGTATCTAGAGCTCTCGTCAATAGTCTCTTTTTTCCTGTGGTGTTTTCACGGGATCTTTAGCTTCAGGACTCAAGTTATGAAGGGCTTCCTGGGCATTTTGATCGCAGATTCCAGCCCTTCTGGACTCGTTAGTCTCACTGGGGTTTAGCTCAATTGGTTTAGTGCTCGCTTATTAGGCGAGAGGTAGCGGGATCGCTGCCTCATTTTAGGACAGGGACTTTGATCCTGGGAGAAGTCTCCTCTCCCCTCCAGTTGGAGTACATAGTGTTTTTCTATGCTCTGATGGTTTAACCTCAGTTGTCTTTACCCTACTTTAGTAGGTTCTAGTCAGACAACATAGTTTCTGTGTTTTTACATCTACTTCCAGAAAGGAATTAATGTTCTTTAGTCATGTAGGAGGTGTTTCAGATTTATTTTATGTGATCACAGTTTCTGTCCAATTGTCATCCTCAGTTCTGGATTGGACAGTTGGGAAGAGGATGGGTTTTCAAGGTTCTCTACCAAGTGGGTGTTCCCAGATTTGGTTTTGATGAGGTCTTGTTGGAACGCCATGTTCCCTAGCTCGGTTTGAGGTCAAAGAGGTCCTCAAGTTTTTCTAATAGATGCTCTGTCAGTTCCTTGGAACTAAAGGTGACTCATCCTCCTCCGTTTGTTCTCCTTCCACGACCTAACGCTCGGATCTTGTAGGAGAGAGCATTGGTTGTCTCCTACCTCCTGCATGGCATCGCAGGATCTGGTAGTCGGTCCTAGTAGAGATTGTTCGTGGGTGTTTGAGTCCACGATTCAGGCTTGTAAGCCTATTTCTAGGAAGATTACTATAAGATATGGCAGGTTCCCGAAGTTCTTATCCTTCTTCGGGTAGGCCTTGAAAAATGGGTTTTCTGTTGGTACCCTCAAGGTTCAGCTTCGGTTCTTTCGTTCTGCTGCTCTAGCGTCTGGCGGGTGTGCCGGATGTACAATCCTTTTATCGGGTTCTGGTACGAATCAGCCCTGTATTTGGGTCAGTGGCTCTCTTGGAGTTTTTTTCCTTGTTCTTATATTTTTTCTTTAGGCTCTGTTTGAGCCTATGCATGCATAGATATTAATTTATTATCTTGGAGAGTTTTGTTGTCTTCTGCTCAGAGAGTGTCAAAACTCTCAGTTTGCAGTGTGGTTTTTCTTATCTCGTATTTCTGTCAGATAAAGTATTTCCGTGCCAAAGTTGATTGTCTCCCTAAAGTGTTTTCGGGCTGAGATTTTGATCAGGAATTGTTGTTCCTTCTCTCTGTCTTAATATTTCTTCTTATTATGATCATTTGTTGCACACTTAGATGTTGTGCAGGTCTTTAAATTTTATCTACAGGCTACAGGGGACTTTCGTTGGTCTTCTGTATTGTGGGTTGTTTTTTTCTGGTTAGGTAAAAAAGCTAGTAAGCTTCCGCCACTTCTCTTTCTTTCTGGTTGAGAGCTGTTATTAGTGGGGTTTTGAGCCTACTGGGCAACAGTCTCCTGAGAGATGGGCCTTTAAGAAGGAGGCCTCTATAGATCAGGTTTGTAGACGGTGACATGGCCTCTTTGTTCTCTTTTTCTATTGTATAAGTTGGATGCTTTTTGCCTTGATTGAGGTTTCTTTTGGGAGAAAGGTTCTTCAAGCAGTGGTGCCTTCTGTTTTGGCTAACTGTCTTGTCCCTCCCTTATCATCCGTGTCCTCTGGCTTGGGTATTGGATCCCATCAGTAATTATGATAATCCGTGGACTCACTGTGTCATTAGAAAGAAAACAAAATTTATGCTTACCTGATCAATTTATTTATTTCTTGACACGATGAGTCCACAGCCCGCCCTATATTTTTCAGTCAGTTTATTCTTCTATAAACCTCAGGCACCTCTGCACCTTATATTACTTCCTTTCTCCTTTCCCTTTGGTCGAATGACTGGGGATTGTGGGTAGGGGAGTGGTATTTAACAGCTTTGCTGTGGTGCTCTTTGCCTCCTCCTGCTGATCAGGAGTGATATTCCCATCAGTAATTATGATGATCCTTGGACTCACCATGTCAAGAAATAAATACATTTATCAGGTAAGCATAAATTTTGTTTTTACAACAATATCTCCTACTTGTGGTTTATTGGTATTTGAGGCTTTGAGTTGAGATTATCCTTTGTTCCATCAATCTTGACATATAGGTTTAAGGCTCTTGGGGTGCATCTCTGCGACACCTCTTACTTTGACCACTGTGAGATCAATTTGTATGCACTTTTTTAATCATACTCCTAACCCCAAGAGGTCAAGCTATTGGTGATATTTGGCAACTATCTGCAACAGATATTGAGGAGTGAGCTTACTGGACGGCTTGTATAAGGTCCAGACTGCGCATTTAGCACTTTGTTAGTGCTAGGAGACTTGAGTAATTTTTGATTACTGTTTGAAAATTAAGTTTACTTCAAAGTACTACACCATTTGGGGTGCCTTTTCCTTTTTACCTTCTAGATTTTATCTGTGGTGAGGACGCCATTTTTTCGGAAACCAGGCAGCCAGACGTTCCCCTCCGGGACTGATCGCATTGCTAGTACTTCCAGACTGTACATATTATATCATCTTTTGGAATTGGAACTCCTAACAATAGGAGGCACATCTACTTCGAACTTTTCAATTTGCTCGTTTTTTAATGATTACAACATTAAAATGTGCCATCATGAATAGTGAATAGTAAGAGATTTCCTGTAAGTTCAGGAGCCGTCGCAGGGGGGCATCCAAGAGTGTGTAGTGGCGCTTCTTGTGGAGATGGTGCGAGTGTAATAGACTGTTCCTCAGCCGAGGTCGGCTAGCTCCTGGGCACCCCCCCCCTAAAAAAAACAGAGATCATGAGATAAATTCAGGAATGTAATTAACTAGCTCAAATGCCTAAACCACAAAGTATATAAAGTGGAACAGTTGCAACATAAATAGCAAGGCCTATTCCCTATGATAGGGCATAGGGGAGACAAACCGTATACTTATCAGACAGTCCTAGGTGATCACTGATGGGAGGTCCCTAGTCCTCAATAAACCAAAGGTCCATCATTTTCAAAGGCAGCTTTGTATATCAGATTTTTCTGCTAAGTGCTTGGGAGAACTGGATTTACGATGTTGTGGAAGGGCTTACCAGTCTGGGGCAGTAGCCCCCAGCTGGCTTGGCTGTTTCTGCGCATTGGTCAGTTGATCACTGGGTAGGTTCCAGGATTGCAAGAGTTCCATTCCTTGGGAGGCTTTCATTACTGTGAACATTTGATTGTCTTTAAAGATCAGCAACTTGATGGGATAACCCCATCTATATCTAATGCTATTTTTCCTTAATGCAGGAGTGATTTCTGAGAAGGTTTTCCGTTGTTGCAGAATCCGCATAGAAAGGTCGGGAAAGATTTGCAAGTTCTGTAACTTTTCTGGCAGAGAAGGTCTTCAGAAAATTTGCTCTCTGGATTCTCTCCTTATAAGTAAAATAGTGTAACCTGACTATGACTGCGTGTCTGGGAGACCCTTAGGTTTAAGTGAACAATGTGCACGATCAAGTGTGTCCTCCAATTCAGTGGTAACTGGGGCAAGATGATGGAAGAGCTCTTTCAGGAATGATGGAAGATCTGAGAGAGAAACAGATTTGGGCACTCCTCTGATCCTAAGGTTATTGCACTGAGATCTGTCCTCGATATCTGTTATCTTGTCCTCCACGTTGTCAAGATAGTCCGATAGATGTTGTGTGAAATTCAGAACGTTATCCTGCTCGGTTGACAGGTCTTCGTATTTCCTTTCTAATGTGTCTAGACGTTCGTTGGTAGAGGAGATTTATTTTTTTAGTTCCACAGTTGAAGCGGCAAGTTTAGTCGAAAAGGATGCGTGATGAGAGTCCAAGAGAGATTTCAAGGAATCAAGTATAAAGGACGGGTAACAGCCGCAATAAAAGTTTGATGAATATCCTGCATGATGGGTAATATAAGATCTGCTGATTCAGATCTGGGGGAATCTGGATGTTCAGATTGTTAATCAGAAGTGATAGTCTTTATTGTGGTTTGTCTTTCTTATGGCATAGTGGGTCTGTGTCGGCTTTAGTCTTTTGCTGAGGGGATTGGTGTGTCTCTCACTTATATCCGTGGGACTACTTGTGCAGCAGGAGTTTGAGGTCTTGGCCAAAGTTAGACCTCCCAGGAGTTGCGGCCCTTGAAACGCGCCAAAAGGAACTTCCCTCACACGGCATCAATCAGTCTCTACTGCCGTTGCGTATAGAGTTTCCACCGGTGATTCAGGTATGAGACGCAGTTCTCTCACAGCTGCCTCGAAGTTTGTCTGTTTGCCTTCTGTGTGCCTGAGTCGCTGTTGGATGTCGGAGCGAACTTCTAGTCTGCCGCCTGTTCGGCTCTTGAGATAAGTCTCTCTCCGCTCCAATCTGAGACTTATTATTCCAAGCAGCGATATTTTAGTGCTGTAGGGGGTATTTAGGGTATGGAGGGAGAGGAACCAGGTGGATTTTAGGGCTAAAATAGAAGTATTAGGGGATTTTTGAAGAGGAGCTTCTGCTACATGCGTCCTAGCTCTCCTTGTGTTGGCTCCGCCCCATGAGGTTACACATTTTTAAATAAGAATATCTCAAAAACTTTTGAATTGATTGACTTAAAATATTTAACTTTAGTTGTCATTTGCATTTACTGTCAAGACATTAGATTTTAGCCAGATATCTTACAGTTCACATGACACATCACAAATTATGAACCTTTAAACTCATTAATCTATTTCAAGCTAGTTCTATATCTATTACAAATCTGTATTAATGCTAAAATTATTACTCACCACTGGCAAGCTGCTAGGAAATGGACTCAGTTTATGAATATGCCTGCTTTATCCTGTTCATTGTGTTTAACAATTTCATGTCATATATTGTTCTAATTTATTTATGTGAAATGGCAACTCTATCTAAAGATTTGCTATCTACTGCTAGTTACAAGATTAAAATTGCATTGATAGATAATGTTTTATTATCTAATAAAGTGTCTTGTAGCATAACAACAAATGTTGTTGATAAGTCAAAATAATTGCAAACTGTGTATATGTAAGTGTGTGTGTTTTACAGGATTCCTATAACTATCTTTTGGCTAAAATTATACTTTTCTGAAAACAAATCAGGACAAAATATATATATTATTTTGGGCATTTAATGTTTGTTAGTTTTTTTTTGTTCAGGATCATGATAATTTATTTATTTGTTTATTTTTATATACACGTGCTTTATACTGAAATTGCTGACTAAGCAGTAACTGTTCTGTGATATCTAAAGTCTTGATCAGCATTTACAAATGGCGTGAAGAAATACGAAGACAATTTCTCTAGCATAACCTGACTCAGGAATTAGAAGGAACCAACTCTGAAGCTTATGTCAGATTTCCAACGTTTTTCGGCATATGGCTCCCAGAAATAAGGCTGGAGTTTTATTTCTTTCGTTCATCAGGAGTCTCTTTCATGTTTCCTAATTGAAAACGTGTGTGTTCCAGTGTGGAGCTTTGGATGTGTATGCCCTCTGGCACTCCTGTTTCTAATTTCCTGACTTAAAAGCACAGTCCATCAAAAGAAGGGAACTGCAATAATTTCTTTCTTACATGCTGCTAGTAAGCTCTAATCCACAGAAGTTCCCTTTCTGTTTGGTCACTTCAGTCTCAATTCAAAACCCCTGAAAAGCTATACAGTAGAACTCCGCACAGCTTCACTTACATCTTGCATTGTTTTCTTTTTTTTATGCTTCTTTACCGGCGCCCAAAATAATATGGGGGCTGTGTCTCATACAATGCTGCATTTTTCTTCTTTTGTTGTGGTTCTCTTTTGGCACAGAAGAAATGCTGGTGGTTGGAATGTTTTTGCTTTAAAATTCCTGTTATGTGGCTTTAAATATTATTACCATTAGACAAGCATAGGAAATATTGTTTAGAGAAGTAGTAGGCAACAGCCAGCTTTAAGAGGTCTCTCCTGCATATTGGCCATTATGTTACAAGGTGCAAGAGATTGTTCTATAGCCATAATGTTCCCCACCAGAAACACCATTTTTCCCCTCACAGAATGCTTTTCTGTACAGTAAATATTATAGCCAGGGTTTTGGAATTTTAGTGACAGAATTAATTATTTTTATTATAGAGATAAAGTGCTAGAGCAAAGGAAAATATCATAAAAGGGACATAATAACTAAATGTTGAAGCACTTTAAAGTGATGCAGCATAGCTGTAAAAAGCTGACTAGAAAATATCACCTAAACATATCTATTTAAAAAAGGAAGATATTTACCTTAAAATGTCCTAAGTATTCACTCCCCACTGTAATGAGACTTTAAGCTGCCCATTTAGGATGCTTGTCCCAGGACTAGCTAGGGAATGTGTATCTGGCATGTGCAGGCACAGTCATGTTATTTTCCTATTCAGTTTACTGGAAGTTTAGTGTGGAATCTCATGAGATTACTGCAAAGTAATGCAAGACCTAAACTGATTGGCTATTGTGTGTGTTTTTTTTTTTTTTGACTTGCAACTTTACAGCAGCTCTAACTGTTCACAGAGCACTTTCTCTGGTGAGCTTAAGAAATTTTTAGGTAAAATATCTGCCCTTTCTAAATAGAGATGTTCAGGTGATATTTTCATGTCAGCTTTTTACAGCTATGCTGCATCACTTTTAAGTGATTTAGCATATGAGTATTATGTCCCTTTAACTGCTCATTCAGACATAGAGCCTTGTCAGTATCGCATGTATAGTAAGTTATCCTTTTTTATTATTCTTTTACTATTTTAACTAGTGTGCAACACTTATTGATTATATACCCCATATGAGGTGGAATGGGGATAGACACAAAAGACTATTACAGATTGAGGCCAAATGGATATATCGTTTGGAGACTGTGGCCCCCAAAGGACTAAATACAATGCTGGGCTACAGTGTTTTTTTGTGATGTCTAAATGAATTTACAATTAAAACAACCTTTTGCAACATAAAGGAAGATAATTTAGTGTTGAGATTGACAGTGTTGTCTTTTTGGTCCTAGTAAAAGTTTCTACCATTTTACCAGACTATTTTACCAGAGATGTGAATAGTTTATCATTTGAATGTTGTTATGACTATATACTTTTTTTATTAAGTAATTTTTTTTGTATTTCTTCTATAATGTACTTCTAATTTTATAGTGTCACTATAATCACTTCTTGATTTTGGCATTGATAATGTTCATTTGAATGGACAATCTACTATCTATTATACCTCGCTTGTATGAGCAGTCACTTCACGCGCTAGCTTAAAGTGATGGTAAATTTAACAAGGTTTTATAGTGGCATTCGATGCAGCTACATAAATTACTATGAGTTTCATTGATGAAAACTTTCAATAATCCAATTTACTGTTGTAGTCTAAAACAAACCACTCTGATTGTATTGAGCGCTCCAGCAGCCACGCCACTAAGTGCCTTTTTTTTTTATGACGTTATTGCTGTTGTCCAATCAGAATTGTTGCATTTTGGCATGTTTGCTTTTAGAAACAAAAAACTAGTTATTTTGCGCATGCGTTCGCTACTTTATGGATCTTCTCAGTTGATGAAACCAATGCCCACAGCTCATTAGATACGGAGCTCCCATCACAATTGCGCTCTGCAAAAGCCAGTAAGAGCAAGGGGCGGAGCGAACAGATGCCACAAAACAATAGTAAGAATAAAATTATATAAATACCTGTGACGTTTTTAAGCATAAAAGTTAGCAACTCTATTAGTTATCATCTATATTATTAGATTTAGGCTTCTAAAACTGTATGAATTTCCATCACTTTAACTTATGCGGCGCTATGCGTGACAGTGTTTACATACAAAGCGATTGGATATGCTAATTAGCCATGCAGTGTTTTTTTAATATGTCTGTTGACATTAGTTATACCGTGTGACGTAATCGGCCCCTACGTGGGAGCGGTAACGCACTTGGTGCATATAAATAGCTGGAATTATTTGTATATGATACACCACTGTCTCTGCTTTGACCATTGAAAAAGGTGTCAGTATGGACACTTGAACGTTTCATGGTTTTTAACTGAATAAAATAAAGGTGAAGTTGTTTTATCTTATTTTGATTAAAATAGTGAGTGTTGTGTCTATCTCCAAGCTTTAATGTGTGTGTGTATATATGTATGTGTATATATATATATATATATATATATATATATATATTTATATTTATATTTATACACACTTTATATATATTTCATTTTTGTTTTGTGTATTTTTTTTTCTTTTCTTAAATGGAAAGAGTCCATAGCTGCATTCATTACTTTTGGGAAATAAGAACCTGGCCACCAGAAGGAGGCAAAGACACCCCAGCCAAAGGCTTTAAATACTTCTCCCACTCCCCTCATCCCCCAGTCATTCTTTGCCTTTCGTCCCAGGAGGTTGGCAGAGAAGTGTCAGAATTTATTTTGTCTCTTATTTAGGGTAGTGCTCTTCGACATAGGACAGGAGTTTTAAGTAATCCTATCAGTCTCTCAGTGAGGGCTTGGATGAAAGTTAGAGTCTGGAGATGCAGGGAGAGTCTTTCTGCGAAACCATCCCGACTCATTTTAACAGCTCCTCAAGCAATTGGTGTTGTCGAACTTTGCTCTGCTGCCTGCTTTCTTCTCTCAAGTCCATGGCGTAGGCGATGCTACTATCCGTCACACTTGAAGGGCCGTGTTCCTGTTCCACGGCGTAGTTTCCGGTAAGATCATTTCATTTTACTTTCTTTGTGAATTTATTGTAATTCAGAGGTTTTCTCGAGAGGCTACCAAAAACCTTGCGGGTCTAACTATAACATAAGGGTCTCAGTGAGTCGCCTTTAGTATCTTGGAATCAAGGGTTAATATCTCCTGAGCGGGGTTATTGAACAGGGGGGAAGTTTAATCATGTTTATTATGTGATTCAACCTGCTTATGTGTGGCGTTACTCTGGCTCATGGTTTGGAACATTTCGGCCTCTGGAAGTGACGCGACCTTATGGTTGGGCGTGCTTTTTTTGGACTGTACATTCCGTCTTCCATTTCCGCATTCCTGACTGTGTTGCGAAGGAGAAATTCTAGTCCGCAGGGGTCTGGTCCATAGGAGGTGGTGAGTTCCCCAGCCATTGGGGGTGTCGGGTGCCGTTTTTTATTTACTCCTAGTCCATATTTGCATATCCTCTACCCAGTTATGGAGGATTCTGATGCTGAGACTGTCCAAATTTCAGATTCAGTTATGGAGGATTCTGATACTGAGACTGTTTTAAATTCAGATTCTGTGTCCGGTGACGAATCCGGATTGGCCTCGTTGGCACATGTCATCCATTTATGTTCTGTATACCATATGAGAGCGCCTTGTTCCTCGGGCTCGTAAAATCAAGAGTCAGCTGAGCCATCCGCATCAGGGGGTCCCGTCCCCCGAGAGTCGAGTTCCCTACCTTTCCATACTTCTGCACATGCGGGTAACCCAGTTTATAATTATTCCTCCATGCATGGTGGCGTGTGCCCCCCGGAGGTTGCAGCACAATTTAGCTTCCATGTATTTTTGGCGATTATTCGTCTGCAGAGTCCAGACGTTTATTTGCAATTGTGCTCGTGCCCTATTGTCCCGGGTCTCCCGCCTTGTGGAGGGCCTCTACAGTTCCCTGCGGGTGTGACTGTCCCTGAGTGTTGTGCCTTTCGTTACAGAATTGTGCGCCTTCGCCTATTACTCAGACATATTTTTCAGTTATTAAATGACCCTATTCTTCTCGGGTATGGGAATTTTCAGTCTGCTAATTCGAATGGTGCACCTCATTAGGCATGTGGGGATGATGTCATCCTCTGATTGTTATTTTATTGAGATCTTTCCCAGTTTATGGAAGATCAGGGCTCCGCTCGGCTGGTCCTGCGGGTAGGCCTGTGTCTTCTTGGGCATTAACCTCCGGGTGGCCTTATATTTTCTTTTTATCCGTTAGGATGTCTTTTATTTTGTTTATTGTTTCCTTCGGGAACCTTCTGGGATCGATACTCTGTGTTACTTCTTCAGAAGTTGTTTTGGACATGTTAGTCCTATGTTTAAAATGTCTGTTTTCCTTTCTTCCCCTCTGAGGGAGGATTTATGCAGCTTGCCGGTTAGGACCCTGGATGCAGGCTGGTCCTGTTGGGTTCATTCTGTCTTGTGGCTGTTCAGACACGTGGAGCTGTTCTGCTCGGCTGGTCCGGGGCGAGACGCTGAGTGCTCATGTTATCATTGTTTTACATGTTTCAAGTAAGCATTCAAGAGGACCTGTGGGTCCGTGAGGCGGGAAGGATTGTTTCAGTCCTTATAGCCTTCCATCATGGATGACTGGGTCAGCAGAGCTTCCGCTGTGTCACTCTCTCTTACGTCTGGTATTATCGGACCCTAGAGTTGTCGTCCCCACCCTGTGGTGGGTTGGCAGGCGTAGCGCCCTCTTACTGCTGTTTGAGCGGTTTGGCCTTCGTTTTTTTGAGGCTCTGGATTGTCCTTTTGGACTTGGTCCTTCAACAGCTAGATGAATAGCTTTCTAGCATCCAGAAGGCTTGCAGTTCGAAGCCAGCAGCAGCTGTTTGCACCTTGAATGTGAGCTTGTAAGCTGTTTGCAATGCATCCAGCTGCAGCTCTTGCACTTTGACCGTGTACTGTCTGGCTGAGTTATAAGACCTTTTGGTCTTCTTCCATTGTCTCCGGGCGATATAGGCCTCCTTTTAGGGGTCTGGGTTCCCGGAGATGGTTGATCCCTGTGGGGTCATTGGGTTTAGCACAGGGTTTCCAGGAGCTGGGAAGGCTTTGCGCCTTTTTTCTCCATGTATTCCTCTGTTTCTTTGAAGGTGATGTGGAGACTTGCCCTGCTCGGGGGATTTTTCCCTCGAGGTATCCTTGCTTGCTGTTCTGAGGCTGTTTGAGAAGTCTAGGGTCATATCGACTTCTCACCTTGCTCTTTGGAGCGTAGAACTTTAGCAGGGGGTAGCAGGTCAGGACTTACAAGTTCTTCTCTCTATCCGGATTGTTCTGGATATTGCATCCATATCCCTGGTGTCTGTTTTTTTGTCAGATGGGTTGTTCAGTTCTTGGGTACTGTTTGACTGAACCTTTGGGTGTACGGCTCTGTTTCCTTCCTGAGGCTTCCGGTTGTGGAGGCTTTGTTCTGAGTTTTTTCCTTGTGGACCCAGTTATGGGTCGTTACTGGAGTCTTGGGCCTCGGGCTGGTTTGGGAGGTAGTGGAAACTTGGGCTATGTCCTTTGCTCCATCTACCTGATCTTGTCATGGTTTGCCAGGTTTTTCTGAGTGTTTATTACTCATAAAGGGCTTGATGCGCCTTAGGGTTGCATTCCCTAGGTCAGCTTGCTGGGGTAAACCTTGGATTCTCTGCTCTGCAGGTGAGTGGGTTGGCAGTGATTCTGCTGCATCCGTTACACAGGGGATCTGTTTTGGCAAGCTTCTTTTAGGGTGGTCCTTTTCAAGGACATCTGTGTTGGGGATGGATCTCTCCTTAGCCGGTGGCTTCGTGCCTTGAGGACAGAGGTTGCCCTTCCGGCTAATCCCTTTTCTTAAGGGGTTTTTCTCCTTCTTATGGAGATGTAGTCCCTTTCTTGGGGCTTCTCCTGGATCAGGAGGTTAAAACTATGGATTGTTACGTTCCATCTGGAGTCTTGCTGGCTCCAAGTGAGACTTTGTTGGGCTCTTTTGTTAGATCCTTTGGCCCCAATTTATCAAGGTCTGTCGGACCTGATCAGACAGTGCGGATCAGGTTCGACAGACCTCGCTGAATACAGCGAGCTATACGCTCGCCGTATTCAGCATTGCACCAGCAGCTCACAAGAGCTGCTGGTGCAACGCCGCCCCCTGCAGACTCACGGCCAATAGGCCGCCAGCAGGGGGGTGTCAATCAACCCGATCGTACTCGATCGGGTTGATTTCCGGCGATGTCTGTCCGCCTGCTCAGAGAAGGCGGACAGGTTATGGAGCATCGGTCTTCGTGACCGCTGCTTCATAACTGCTGTTTCTGGTGAGCCTGCAGGCTCGCCAGAAACACGGGGGGCATCAAGCTCCATTCGGAGCTTGATAAATATGCCCCTTTGGGTCTATGGCCTTGTTGTCTGTTTTGGAGTATGGTTGTACCTGTGCTCTGTGGGGATGGCTGTGGCCATCCTTCCGCTCGTTCTTGAGCTGGTTTCAGGGTTCCTCTGTTTCTCTGTGTTGGCTCAGCTGATGCTGGGTTGGTCCGGCTGGGTGTAGGTTCCGAGAGTTTTTGTCCTTTTCAGGATCTTGGTGGGCATAGTTGAGAGCTACCCTGTTGGCTAAGAGCTAGGATATAGATTTAGCTTTTAGGAAACTCCCTAGGTTTACAGGCAGAGGGCTTTCACTTCCTTCGTGCTCTGGGTGTACCCTCTCCTTCTCGGGGGGCCTCGATTTAGTTCTGTGTTCCCCTTTTGGAGACCTGTGTGTAGGTCTGGCGGCTTAGCTTGCCTAGAGCATGCACTCTGTATGGGGGTTGCTTTTGCATTCTGTTTTCGGATGGCTGCTTCTACTTCCTAGTAAGTATCCTCTGTGTTATCCTGAGGCGGACTTTGTGTCCTCGACTCAGGGTTTTTCATCTGGGCCTGTTACACATTTTTTTGTATCTATGTTCAGACGGTGAGGTCTCTGTCTTCAGTTGTCTTCAGTGCTTGCAGGATGTTGGAGAAAATACTTTTTATTTATCTATGCCCGGTCTTATCCTGGGTTCAGCTTGGTCTAGGAGTAGCCTCCTTTCTCTGTTTGGGCCCATTTGGGTCTTTGTGAGCTGAGCTCACTATTGGTGGTTTCCTTCTATGTATGGGGGTGACCTTTCGGTTTCCTTCAGTTTTCCTTGGCCTTGTCCCCTTGGGAGTTTAGGCTGGTGTCCCCTTCATTAGTGTTGGGTGCGTGGTAGGGGACCGATTGTTGGGTGACGGTGTCTCCTGGAGGACTGTTGACTCAATTGAGTCCGTTTTGGCGGTATCTAGCTTGGTTTCTGGACTATCTGCGGGTCAGTGTCCTTGGGGCCTTTCCGTTTAGGTTTTTCTCTGCTTCGGACGAAGCAGGGTTTTTTGTTGGGTAGAGGTTCAGGCCTGGTTCCCTCAGTATGGGCCGCCTATTGTACCCTCCCGTCTTGGCATTCAGTGTCCTCTATAGCTTGGGTATTGTTTTCCCAAAAGTAATGAATGCAGCCGTGGACTCTTTCCGTTTAAGAAGAAAAACATAAATTATGCTTACCTGATAAAAGTCAGGAACTCTCAGTCCAGTCTCACAATGGTGGTGTCAAGTGAAGATGGTAATGTAAAAAGGAATAGTGATGTATACAAAATAGATCTGGCAGCAACTTTTTTACTAAGCCTGATGAAACAGCCACTGGTTGGCTGAGAAACGCGTTGCCACTAATTTTACCTTTTAAATAAAGTAAGTTTTTTAACTTACCACTTGCTGCCAGATCTATTTTTTATACATCACAATTCCTTTTTACTTTACCATCCTCACTTGACACCACCATTGTGAGACTGCACTACTGAGAGTTCCTGACTGCCAGAGACCTACTCTACTGGGTGACTATATTGATCCCAGCTTGCCTCTACTGCACCAAGGGAGGTGCTCTTCTAAATGTGAGTGAAACATTTTTTACTCTATTTTTGTTATCATTTGCACCAGCAATACTAGGCCATATAGGCACACCTTTGTGCTTTATACTCCACAGATTACAAACACATCCACCGGAGGTCATTCTTCTGGGTGACTGTTATGGATCCCAGATTGCTCCTTCTACACCACTAGGGGTGTAATACCACATGTGAGTTCTATTATCACACTTATAATTTCAACTGTACCCTACTATATTGGACCATGTGGCGCTTCTGTCTTCTTTTATCCACTGCAGATCACTGACTTTGGATCGTGGCCTTGATCCTCTACAGATAGCTGTCTTGATTGTATCTACTTGATCTATCTATATTGATATCACACACAAGTTACTCAAGGACTTTTTACTATGATATATTTTTTATTTTTTATTGCCTTTATTTACAATTGTATGCCACTGGCACATCTTTAATGTTTGTGTTTCACTGTTAATTATGTGTTCACTGTTATATCACTGATATAGCACTATCATATGCTTTGAGTCTTTTCTGATTTAGTATTTATCACATGTTAGATGTTATGGGTTACACCTATTGTTATATTCGCTGTTTAAATATCTTTACTTGTTTATTGATAGTGTCACTAGTCATTAGTTACTGGATCACGCACTAAGGGCGCCCCCTATCATCTCTTTTAAAATTGAAGTAAGATGGCTGAGTTGGACTGGGTTATTTTACACAGATGAAGCTGTCAGTATTGTGCATTTGCTGCTGCTAAGGTCCATCCACCCACTAAATGTTGGGGTCCCCATCAATCCAGGCATACAGGCGTCCTCATACACTTAAGTTGATCCATAGACTTTCCCCAGTGGATTTTTGGACTGTGGCTGTGTCACCTGCAAGTTACCCTTATTTATACAGTGTCTTCATGCAGTTTAGTGAGAAAGATTCTCCAGGTTGTTTTTTATTTATATTGTGCTTCCTGTCTGCTTTATCATGTCCATATTCAGATGGCCCAATCATGCAGTTGCTGACTAAGCATTTACTATGCTATAGTATCTCGATGGAAAAACTCAGGACTTAGAAATAACTAACTAGTTCTTTTCTTGCATTTGGCTAGTTTTTTCCACAAATCAGGGGTGACTGATCGTTTCAGAAAATGATCATGGCCTAGTTGAGGACACAAGCAAATTCCAACTATAGTTTACAGAGCTACAGTAAGTGTGAGGTGGAGCTGTACTGGTTAGTACATTAGAGTTACTTAAACAGAACACAACTACAAATGCCCTCAAGAAGAAATAATTTAGTTTAGCTGGATAACGAACCTGGGGTCCTAGTGGTGACAATCCTGTTGGAAGCTGGGTAAGTGTGTGCAGCATCGTCTGAGCTTGAAGAGATAGTTCTAAAATGGGCTCAAAATTTAATTTCCGATAAAAAATGTGTTTATGTGAAGTGAAAATCTTTGTGACACACTTTCATTATCTATTTTGCCTGCTTTTCTTGCTATTTATATCTGAAAATTGAAGTTTTTCCACTCCCCAACAGAGCCTGGAGTGCATTTTATGGAATTCAAAACCCTAACTCTACTACATGCTGTGATTGCTTAAAGGGACATAATACTCATATGCTAAATCACTTGAAACTGATGCAGTATTACTGTAAAAAGCTGACAGGAAAATATCACCTGAGCATCTCTATGTAAAAAAGGAAGAGATTTTACCTTACAGCTTCCTCAGCTCAGCAGAGTAAGTTCTGTGTAAAAAGTTATACATCAGCTGCTGCCCATCTGCAGGTAAAAAAATAATAATTAAGAAATGAACTGAAGCCAATCAGCATCAACAGTGCTGAGGTCATGAACTCTTTTACTGTGATCTCATGAGATTTCACTTAACTCTCATGAGATTTCATAGTAAACCTCCTTAAACAGAATAGGGAAATAAGATGAGTGTGCACAAAAGCTCACTCCCTTAGCTGTCCCGGGACAGACATACTGATTTGCTGCTTAAGAAGTCCTTTACAATGGTTGTGGCTACAATGATGTGGCTACTGATGAATTTTTGAGGTAAAATATCTTTCTTTTCTCCAACATAGGTGTGTCCGGTCCACGGCGTCATCCTTACTTGTGGGATATTCTCTTCCCCAACAGGAAATGGCAAAGAGCCCAGCAAAGCTGGTCACATGATCCCTCCTAGGCTCCGCCTACCCCAGTCATTCTCTTTGCCGTTGTACAGGCAACATCTCCACGGAGATGGCTTAGAGTTTTTTAGTGTTTAACTGTAGTTTTTATTATTCAATCAAGAGTTTGTTATTTTAAAATAGTGCTGGTATGTACTATTTACTCAGAAACAGAAAAGAGATGAAGATTTCTGTTTGTATGAGGAAAATGATTTTAGCACCGTAACTAAAATCCATGGCTGTTCCACACAGGACTGTTGAGAGCAATTAACTTCAGTTGGGGGAACAGTGTGCAGTCTCTTACTGCTTGAGGTATGACACATTCTAACAAGACGATGTAATGCTGGAAGCTGTCATTTTCCCTATGGGATCCGGTAAGCCATGTTTATTAAGATAGTAAATAAGGGCTTCACAAGGGCTTATTAAGACTGTAGACTTTTTCTGGGCTAAATCGATTCATTATTAACACATATTTAGCCTTGAGGAATCATTTATTCTGGGTATTTTGATATGATTATATCGGCAGGCACTGTTTTAGACACCTTATTCTTTAGGGGCTTTCCCTAATCATAGTCAGAGCCTCATTTTCGCGCCGGTATGGCGCACTTGTTTTTGAGGACAGCATGGCATGCAGCTGCATGTGTGTGGAGCTCTGATACATAGAAAAGTCTTTCTGAAGGCATCATTTGGTATCGTATTCCCCTTTGGGCTTGGTTGGGTCTCAGCAAAGCAGATTCCAGGGACTGTAAAGGGGTTAAATATAAAAACGGCTCCGGTTCCGTTATTTTAAGGGTTAAAGCTTCCAAATTTGGTGTGCAATACTTTTAAGGCTTTAAGACACTGTGGTGAAATTTTGGTGAATTTTGAACAATTCCTTCATACTTTTTCGCAATTGCAGTAATAAAGTGTGTTTAGTTTAAAATTTAAAGTGACAGTAACGGTTTTATTTTAAAACGTTTTTTGTGCTTTGTTATCAAGTTTATGCCTGTTTAACATGTCTGAACTACCAGATAGATTGTGTTCTGACTGTGGGGAAACCAAGGTTCCTTCTCATTTAACTATATGTATTTTATGTCATAAAAAAAAATGATGCCCAAGATGATTCCTCAAGTGAGGGGAGTAAGCATGGTACTGCATCATCCCCTCCTTCGTCTACACCAGTCTTGCCCATACAGGAGGCCCCTAGTACATCTAGTGCGCCAATACTCCTTACTATGCAACATTTAACGGCTGTAATGGATAATTCTATCAAAAACATTTTAGCCAATATGCCCACTTATCAGCGAAAGCGCGACTGCTCTGTTTTAGAAAATTCTGTAGAGCATGAGAACGCTGATGATATGGTTTCTGAAGGGCCCCTACACCAGTCTGAGGGGGCCAGGGAGGTTTTGTCTGAGGGAGAAATTTCAGATTCAGGAAACATTTCTCAACAAGCTGAACCTGATGTGATTACTTTTAAATTTAAGTTGGAACATCTCCGCGCTCTGCTTAAGGAGGTGTTATCCAATTTGGATGATTGTGATTATCTGGTCATTCCAGAACCACTATGTAAAATGGAAAAGTTCTTAGAGGCCCCGGGGCCCCCCGAAGCTTTTCCTATATCCAAGCGGGTGGCGTACATTGTTAGTAAAGAATGGGACAGGCCCGGTATACCTTTAGTACCTCCCCCCATATTTATAAGATTGTTTTCCTATAGTCGACCCCAGAAAGGACTGATGGCAGACAGTCCCCAAGGTCGAGGGGGCGGTTTCTACTCTACACAAGCGCGCCACTATACCCATAGAAGATAGTTGTGCTTTCCAAGATCCTATGGATAAAAAATTAGAAGGTCTGCTAAAGACGTTTGTTCAGCAAGGTTCCCTTCTACAACCAATTGCATGCATTGTCCCTGTCACTGCAGCCGCGTGTTTCTAGTTTGATGAGCTAGGAAAGGCGATTATTAGTAATTCTTCTTCTTATGAGGAGATTATGGACAGAATTCGTGCTCTTAAATTGGCTAATTCTTTCACCCTAGACGCCACCTTGCAATTGGCTAGGTTAGCGGCGAAAAAATTCTGGGTTTGCTATTGCGGCGCAGAGCGCTTTGGTTAAAATCTTGGGCAGCGGATGCGTCTTCCAAGAACAAATTGCTTGACATTCCTTTCAAGGGGAAAACACTCTTTGGCCCTGACTTGAAGGAGATTATCTCTGATATCACTGGGGGCAAGGGCCACGCCCTTCCTCAGGATAGGTCTTTTCAAGACCAAAAATAAACCTAAGTTTCGTCCCTTTCGCAGAAACGGATCAGCCCCAAGGGCTACGTCCTCTAAGCAGAAAGGAAAGCAGGCCAGGAAACCTGCCACTGCTACCAAGACAGCATGAAATGCGGGCCCCCGATCCGGGACCGGATCTGGTGGGGGGCAGACTCTCTCTCTTCGCTCAGGCAAGAGATGTTCTGGATCCTTGGGCGCTAGAAATAGTCTCCCAAGGTTATTCTCTGGAGTTCAAGGGGCTTCCTCCAAGGGGGAGGTTCCACAGGTCTCAGTTGTCTTCAGACCACATAAGAAGACAGGCATTCTTACATTGGGTAGAAGACCTGCTAAAAATGGGAGTGATTCATCCTGTTCCATTAGGAGCACTAGGGATGGGGTTCTACTCCAATCTGTTCATAGTTCCCAAAAAAGAGGGAACGTTCAGACCAATCTTAGATCTCAAGATCTTGAACAAGTTTCTCAAGGTTCCATCGTTCAAGATGGAAACCATTCGAACACTTCTTCCTTCCATCCAGGAAGGTCAATTCATGACCAAGGTGGATTTCAAGGATGCGTATCTACATATTCCTATCCACAAGGAACATCATCGGTTCCTAAGGTTTGCATTCCTGGACAAGCATTTCCAGTTCGTGGCATTTTCTTTCGGATTAGCCACTGCTCCTAGGATTTTCTCATAGGTACTAGGGTCCCTTCTGGCGGTGCTAAGACCAAGGGGCATTGCTGTAGTACCTTACTTGGACGACATTCTGATTCGAGCGTCGTCCCTTCCTCAAGTAAAGGCTCACACGGACATTGTCCTGGCCTTTCTCAGATCTCACGGATGGAAAGTGAACGTGGAAAAGAGTTCTCTATCTCCGTCAACGAGGGTTCCCTTCTTGGGAACTATAATAGACTCCTTAGAAATGAGGATTTTTCTGACAGAAGCCAGAAAAACAAAACTTCTAGACTCTTGTCGGATACTTCATTCCGTTCCTCTTCCTTCCATAGCGCAGTGCATGGAAGTGATAGGTTTGATGGTAGCGGCAATGGACATAGTTCCTTTTGTGCGCATTCATCTAAGACCATTACAACTGTTCATGCTCAGTCAGTGGAATGGGGACTATTCAGACTTGTCTCCGAAGATACAAGTAAATCAGAGGACCAGAGACTCATTCCGTTGGTGGCTGTCCCTGGACAACCTGTCCCAAGGGATGACCTTCCGCAGACCAGAGTGGGTCATTGTCACGACCGACGCCAGTCTGATGGGCTGGGGCGCGGTCTGGGGATCCCTGAAAGCTCAGGGTCTTTGGTCTCGGGTAGAATCTCTTCTACCGATAAATATTCTGGAACTGAGAGCGATATTCAATGCTCTCAAAGCTTGGCCTCAGCTAGCGAGGGCCAAGTTCATACATCAACCATCAGAGGGGAACAAGGAGTTCCCTAGCGATGGAAGAAGTGACCAAAATCATTCTATGGGCGGAGTCTCACTCCTGCCACCTGTCTGCTATCCACATCCCAGGAGTGGAAAATTGGGAAGCGGATTTTCTGAGTCGTCAGACATTGCATCCGGGGGAGTGGGAACTCCATCCGGAAATCTTTGCCCAAGTCACTCAACCGTGGGGCATTCCAGACATGGATCTGATGGCCTCTCGTCAGAACTTCAGAGTTCCTTACTACGGGTACAGATCCAGGGATCCCAAGGCGGCTCTAGTGGATGCACTAGTAGCACCTTGGACCTTCAAACTAGCTTATGTGTTCCCGCCGTTTCCTCTCATCCCCAGGCTGGTAGCCAGGATCAATCAGGAGAGGGCGTCGGTGATTTTGATAGCTCCTGCGTGGCCACGCAGGACTTGGTATGCAGATCTGGTGAATATGTCATCGGCTCCACCATGGAAGCTACCTTTGAGAGACCTTCTTGTTCTAGGTCCGTTCGACCCACTCCAGCTGACTGCTTGGAGATTGAACGCTTGATCTTATCAAAGCGAGGGTTCTCAGATTCTGTTATTAATACTCTTGTTCAGGCCTGAAAGCCTGTAACCAGAAAAATTACCACATAATTTGGTATATCTGTTGGTGTGAATCTGCAGGATTCCCTTGGGACAAGGTTAAGATTCCTAAGAGTCTATCCTTCCTTCGAGAAGGATTGGAAAAAGGATTATCTGCAAGTTCCTTGATGGGACAGATTTCTGCCTTGTCTGTGTTACTTCACAAAAAGCTGGCAGCTGTGCCAGATGTCTAGCCTTTGTTCAGGCTCTGGTTAGAATCAAGCCTGTTTACAAAATTTTGACTCCTCCTTGGAGTCTCAACCTAGTTCTTTCAGTTCTTCAGGGGGTTCCGTTTGAACCCTTACATTCCGTTGATATTATGTTATTATCTTGGAAAGTTTTGTTTTTGGTTGCAATTTCTTCTGCTAGAAGAGTTTCAGAATTATCTGCTCTGCAGTGTTCTTCTCCTTATCTGGTGTTCCATGCAGATAAGGTGGTTTTGCGTACTAAACCTGGTTTTCTTCCAAAAGTTGTTTCTAACAAAAACATTAACCAGGAGATAGTTGTGCCTTCTTTGTGTCCTAATCCAGTTTCAAAGAAGGAACGTTTGTTGCACAACTTGGATGTAGTTCGTGCTCTCAAATTTTACTTAGCAGCTACTAAGGATTTCAGACAAACTTTGTCTTTGTTTGTTGTTTATTCTGGTAAACGGAGAGGTCAAAAAGCAACTTCTACCTCTCTCTCCTTCTGGATTAAAAGCATTATCCGATTGGCTTATGAGACTGCCGGACGGCAGCCTCCTGAAAGAATCACAGCTCACTCCACTAGGGCTGTGGCTTCCACATGGGCCTTCAAGAACGAGGCTTCTGTTGATCAGATATGTAAGGCAGCGACTTGGTCTTCACTGCACACTTTTTCTAAATTTTACAAATTTGATACTTTTGCTTCTTCTGAGGCTATTTTTGGGAGAAAGGTTTTGCAAGCCGTGGTGCCTTCCATTTAGGTGACCTGATTTGCTCCCTCCCTTCATCCGTGTCCTAAAGCTTTGGTATTGGTTCCCACAAGTAAGGATGACGCCGTGGACCGGACACACCTATGTTGGAGAAAACAGAATTTATGTTTACCTGATAAATTACTTTCTCCAACGGTGTGTCCGGTCCACGGCCCGCCCTGGTTTTTTTAATCAGGTCTGATAATTTATTTTCTTTAACTACAGTCACCACGGTAACATATGGTTTCTCCTATGCAAATATTCCTCCTTAACGTCGGTCGAATGACTGGGGTAGGCGGAGCCTAGGAGGGATCATGTGACCAGCTTTGCTGGGCTCTTTGCCATTTCCTGTTGGGGAAGAGAATATCCCACAAGTAAGGATGACGCCGTGGACCGGACACACCGTTGGAGAAAGTAATTTATCAGGTAAACATAAATTCTGTTTTTTACATAGAGATGTTCAGTTGATATTTTCTAGTCAGCTTTTTACAGCTATGCTGCATCACTTTCAAGTGTTTAAACATTTGGGTATCATGGCCCTTTAATATATGCAGGAACTAAATTATATTTGTCCCTAGCCGGCCACAGCAATTGAGGTAAAATAAACATAAAAACTCAACAGGCTTTTCAGGGTTAGTGTCCCTGCACTGAAAAACAATGCAAATTTTACTAACAAAATAACAATTGTAATATATAAAAAAACAGCGGATTAAGCGCTTACTATCTAAAAGCTGTATTATAACTGAATTTAAAAGTCCACAACCAATAAAGGTAATCTTGTCAAATCCCATGGAGGTATATATACTTGTAGACACCGGTCTCCTCCATTTCCCTGTCACTGTAAAACATAAGTGGGGCACCTTATAGCCTACTCTGTGCAAAACATCAAAATCCCATATCGTGACCTCGCAAATGCTACTCACATATGGCTGGACACCACCTGTCCTCTAGTATCCGGACAACAAAGGGTGAAAACACTGCAGCCGTGTGAATATTAAAAAAAAAAAAAGTTTTATTTAAAAACAACACAGTTTGCTACTATACTTGTAGCATATGTCTCTGTACAGAGCAACACGTTTCAAAGACTTTACAGATTATTCTGCCTGATTCATCTGGCTCTTGAGAAATATCAAAGGATATCAAGAGAACTAAACAAAATTGATAAAAGAAGTAAACTGGAAAGCTGTTTAAATGTTATTCTCTATCAAATCCATTAAAACTTTATTTTTGAGTTTACTGTTAAATGGGAAGGTAGGAAAACTAGGAAAATAGGTATAGCCAGGAACCATATGGAACACAGGTGCAATATAAGGAGCACAGCATATAAAGGGGTTACTAATACTTGTAGTCTTCACAAGATTCAAATGTCAGGGAGCACATAATAAAGCCAAACAATTATCCAGATGCCGCACAAAATGACACGCCACATTGCAACTGCCCAGTGTAAGCACAACGCTTAACACTGGCATTAACATTAAGCAATAATGTATAAAATCAACAAGTGAAGAGCAATCTAGTAAAGTTACTTTCCCACAATCATCTACCTCCACTGCTGCTGGGTCACGTGATACTATTGTTCAATGTCAATGCACCTTTCATTGCCACAAATACATCGCGGGGGTGCATTGTATGTTGACATTGGATAATAGTATCACGTGACCCAGCAGCGGAGGTGGATAGTGTGTGACCTGTTGAAGTAGGAACCTTAGCTTTATCAGAAAGTAACTTGGCTAGATTACTCTTCACTTCCCGATTCTATACATTATTGCTTTTTTAGGATGTTTTTTGTACTGTAAATGTATTTCTTTCTTCATCATTTTTTGATTGATTGCTATAAAAGGGTCTACACTTAAATACACAGTCTTGTCAAAATTAAACTTTCATTATTCAGAAAGGACTTGTAATTTTAATCAACTTTCCAATTTACTTTTATTATCAAATTTGCTTTCTCTTGGTATTCTAAGTTGAAACTAAACCTAGGTAGGCTCATATGCTAATTTCTGAGCCCTTGAAGGCTGCCTCTTATCACATTTTTTAAATTGCATTTCACAACAAGAGACTTGTTAGTTCATATGGGCCATATAGATAACACTGTGTTCAGGCACAGGGGGTTATTTAAGATTTAGTACAACACAGTACTAAATGCAAGTCAAAAGATAATAAACAGTCATGTGATCAGGGGGCTGGCAGAAGATGCTTAGATACAAGGTAATCACAGAGGTAAAAAGTATATTAATATAACTGTGTTGGTTGTGCAAAACTGGAAAATGGGTAATAAAGGGATTATTCTTTTAAAACAATAAAAATTATATTGTAGACTGTCCCTTTAAATTTATAAAAAAAAATATATATGATTATTGAAAATTGCTCACTTCACTCTATTTAGTTAAACTAGCTTTAACCATTTATGTGTTAAAATGGTCAATATGGCTGATTCACCCCTACTAATGAAGTGGACCTTGAAGACAGCATTTCTAAGAAAGTATCTTTTTGTCCACAAGTCAAACAACACAACACCAGAGATCTTCTTTTGTCAGATCTCATCTGGATACAGGGTCTTTATGTACAATTTAATTTTTTTTTTTTTTTTCGAAGAAGAATCCTTTCTTGGAATGAGACATGTGTAACACTTTATATATTTAACAAGCAAATAAGGGCTATATTACGAGTGGAGTGCAATACTGCACTTATGCGAGCGCAGTATTTGCGCTCCACTCAGTAATACCAGCGCACGTAAATGAGATTGTGTTCGCATTGCCTGGAAGCCAAGTGCTCACGAGAGTGCACTTCCGTAGGCTTCAATGGAAGCCTCGTTTTCATGTTGACAGATATGGCAAACCACCTAGTATATTGCAGGGGGCAAATCGCACAGCGTTGGGCAGCAATAAATAAATATATATGTATATGGCAATATACATATATATCAATGTGTATATACACATATTAACACATAAATATATATGTATATAAGCATATACATATATATTTATAGTGAAAACACAGTCCCCCATTGACATCCATGTTTTTCTTACACCTCTGATCCCCTTATAACTGTTTTGTGCAGTTTTTTATTAAAAAAAAAATAATAAAGATGCTCATATTTTCATTTAATGTTACTCTAGTGTCCTCTTTTTGGGGGGAGGGGCAAATGGGGCAACTTTTTTTTCATTAACCAGAGATCTGATCTCAGGTTAATGATTAATAGCACAAAGTAAAACTGCAAACTTTCAGTCACATTAATCAGTCACATGTAATGGCTGCTTATTTAACATGCACCCGTAAATGGGCAAATTTGCCCCTTTACGGGTGCACGTTAAGATAGCGCTCCACTCGTAATCTGGCCCTAAATATGTTAGAATATTTTGTCCGGCATGCGTTCATTTCTGGAACAAACCAAATAACCAAACATATTGTTTATTTATTTATTTCATTTATTTATTTATTTATTTATTTCTATCTAATAGATAAGTTGAATGAACAAACTTTGTATTTACTAATTTGGTTTGTTCCAGAATGTTGTTTGAATTATTGAACCTTTATTTGTTGTTCCAAAAAAAAGAATGGAGTTTTCCTTCCATAAGGCAGGGAGAGTCCACGACCTCATTCCTTACTGTTGGGAAATAGAACACTTGGCCACCAGAAGGAGGCAAAGACACCCCAGCCAAATGCTCAAATATCCCTTCCACTTCCCCTATCCCCCAGTCATTCTTTGCCTTTTGTCACTATAGGAGGTGGCAGATTTGGATAGTCTTGTAATTGGTATGTTCCTTTCAAGAAAGGACTGGAGTTTTAAGTAATCATGTCAACCTCTCAGTGAGAGTATTGGTGAAAGTTAGAATCTGGAGATGCAGGGAAAGTTTTTCTGCAAACCCATCCAGACTGTCGCTAACAGCTCCTGAGCAATCAGTGTTGACGAGTTTCACGGCTTGCTGTTACACACTCAAGCCCATGTCAGAAGCGCTGCTGCAAGACTGTCACACTTGAGAGGCTGTTCCTGTTCCACAGCATGGATCCTGGAGGGTAAGACCGTTTTTTATATAAACACTTTAAAACGCTATACAGGGTCACAGTGTGGCTCCTTTATACCTCGATAGGATCAAGGGTTAATATCTCCTTCAGGGAGATTATTTGAACAGCTTTGGGATTTATATCTGCTTAATGTGAGAGTTTTTTGGGGCTCATAGACTGTGTGTTTTTTTGGCTTGGAACAAACAGGTTTCACTTTCTTTTTGAAGTGTTGCGCAGCTCATAATTGCTTAGTGCCCTTTTTCATAGCAGGGGAAGTCCTGTCTTATGCACAAGATCCTGCTGCAGACATCATTCCTGAGGAAAGCGTTTTACTGTTAGATGCTAACTCCTTCATCTATGATGCGAATATGTGGCTCCTTCATCTGTGACGCGAATATGCAGATTATTCGCATAAATGCAAAGGCTGGTCTAGGAGGTGGTGAGTGCCCCAGCCATTGGGAGTATTAAGGTGCCGTTTTTTAAATAAAAGCGTTTCTTTTTGTTTGTCCTTCTGTGAGTATATACAAAGCTATGGAGGACTCTGATACTACATTAGAAGGCTCCGCTCCTCTGTACTGATGAATTATTCCTGTTTATATTGTGAGGATCCTGTGGTTTGCCGGCCTGCTCAATTTTGTTCTATTTGCCTAAACACTGTTCTAAAGTCTAAGAAGGGAGACAAGCCTGCTAATACTTATAGTGCTATTAACCCTTCTGAGCCATCTACTTCTCAGGAATCTGAGTCCAGAGAAATGACTACCCTTTCTACATTACCCGCTCCACATGCAGTTCCCTGCGGCTCAATTAATCCTCCATCTGGAGGGGGCCTTTTTCCAGCGGAGTTTACTGCGCAGTTACAATCAGCAGTGTCTGCGGCCCTAAGTGCCTTACCTCGCTCTAACAAACGCAAGGGAAATGTTAAACATAGTTCTCCTGACCTAGAGTCATCTAAATAAATGTCGGATTTAGCTACTATATCTCAGCTATCCGAGGATTAGTTTACCTCTGTAGCTATAGAGGGTGAACTTTCTGTGTCGGAGACTTCAGTTTCTGAAACTCCTTCAGCGGAGGAACCCTCCTTTAGATTTAAAATTGAGCATCTGCATTTTTTATTAAAGGAGGTCCTGTCTACACTAGAGGTTCCAGAGGCTACACTCCCTGAAGAACCTAAGATCCCTAAATTAGACAGGGTTTATGAAGATAGGAAGGTCCCTCTGACTTTTCCTGTGCCAGTTAAGATGGCGAACATTATTAGTAATGAATCGGAAAGAGTAGGAACTTCTTTTAACCCCTCATCTACTTTTAAACAATTATTCCCGGTCGCTGACTCTCAATTAGATTTGTGGGGCTCCATCCCTAAGGTGGATGGCGCTATGTCTACACTGGCTAAGCATACTAATATCCCTCTGGGGGATAGTTCTTTTAGAGAGCCTATGGATAAGAAAATGGAAACTTTTCTGAGGAAGATGTTTCAACAAACAGGGTTTTTATTTCAACTAGCGGCAGCTGTAGCCACGGTTGCTGGAACAGCTACCTACTGGTGCGACACTCTGCCAGTGCTCATTGAGGTGGAGACTCCCCTCAAGGATATTCAGGAGAAAATTAAAGCACTGACAATTGCTAACTCCTTCATCTGTGATGCAAATGTGCAGATTATTCGCATAATGTCAGGGTGCCAGGAATCAGACTGAGACAAGAAGTGCAAAAATAATCACACCTTTATTAATAACAAAAATAATAAAAAGTCCACAAGTCAATTAACAAGCCAGAGCTGGTAGTCAGACGAGCTGAGTCAGGAGCCAAAGCGAGTAGTCAGATGAGCCAGAATCAGGAAAAGAAGAACAGCAAAGTCAGGAACAAGCCAGGGATCAGGAACCAGAAGAGAGGTCAGACTAGCCAGGTAATACACAGGAACTCACAAACAGGTCTGAGACAACGCAAGGGCAAAGCATACTAAACAGAGGCCCTTTAAATAATAAGTGATGACATCACAATTCTGAGACTGCAACCTGTCTCAAACGGATGATGTACAACAGTCTGGCCATAAGAGGGCGTGCAGGAAATGAGCAGCATCACACACTCTGAACCAGATTCAGCAAGAAAGGTGAGTAAAATGGCTGCCAGCAGCACATGGCAAACAAAGCAGGGAAAAAACCCTGACACATAAATGCAAAGGCTGCTGGTTGAAGTTGTGGTCTGCTAATAAATCCAGACTCCTTTCTGTTCCCTTCAAGGGGAAGATTTTATTCGGTCCAGGGCTGGACTCCATTATCTCTACGGTTACCGGAGGGAAGTTGCCTTTCTACCGCAGGATAAGAAGAATAGGCCTAAGGGAAGGCAACTGTCTAATTTTCTTTCCTTTCGTGCTGACAAGTCACAACAACAGCAGTCCTCTTCCAAGTCTGAGCAGCCCAAGAGTACTTGGCAGCCGGCTCACTCCTGGAATAAGTCCATACAGACTAAGAAGCCCGCCGAAAACAAATCGGCATGAAGGGGCAGCCCCCGATTCGGGATCGAATTGAGTAGGGGCCAGACTGTCTCTTTTTTTCAGACGCTTGGTTCCAAGATGTACAGGACCCTTGGGTCCTGGAGGTTGTATCTCAAGGATACAGAATAGGATTCAAGTCTCATCCGCTCAGGGGCAGATTCCTTCTCTCCAGTCTGTCTACAAGACCAGAAAAGAGGGCTGCCTTCTTAGGATGTGTACAGGATCTCTCTTCTCTAGAAGTAATTGTCCCGGTACCTACAGCAGAAAGAGGTTTGCAGTTTTATTAGTGGTTCGTGGTTCCAAAGAAGGAGGGAAATTTTCATCTAATTCTGGACCTAAAGTGTCTAAATAGGTTTCTGAGTGTCCCCTGTTTCAAGATGGAGACAATACGGTAAATTATTCCTCTGGTTCAGGAAGGACAGTTTATGACCATAATAGACCTGAAGGATGCATACCTTCACGTCCCGATTTACAGGAACCATTTTCAGTTCCTGAGGTTTGCTTTTCTGTACCAGCACTACCAGTTCATAGCTCTTCCGTTTGGCCTAGCTTCTGCTCCAAGGATATTTACAACGGTTCTATGGGCTCTTCTAGCCGTTGCCAGAACACGAAGTTTTGCAGTACACCTTACCTGGTCAATATCTTGGTACAGGCACCATCTTTTCGTCTAGAGAAGGAACATTCGGCGCCCCTTCTCAATCTTCTTCGATCACATGGATGGAAGATAAACTTGGAAAAGAGTTATCTTACTCCAAGTACAAGGGTACATTTTCTGGGAACTATAATAAATTCCATATCCATGGGAATATTCCTCACAGTTTAGAGACGTTGCAAGCTAACCTGCATGTCTTTCCCTCCAGGCCTCCTCGAGACCCTCAGTGACTCAGTGTATGGAGATAAACGGACTTATGGTGTCCTGCATGGACATCATTCTTTTTGCCAGATTCCATATAAGACCCTTACAACTGTGCATGCTGAGACAATGGAATGGCGACCATTCAGATCTGTCTCAACAGATCGTGCTGGACAGCCTGTCGAGAGACTCGCTCTCCTGGTGGCTCTGTCCAGATTATCTGTCCCAATGCACGTGCTTTTTGAGACCGTCCTGGGAGATTGTAACTATGGACGCAAGACTTTCTGGCTGGGGAGCTGTTTGGGGTGCCAAGAAGGCACAAGGTCTGTGGACTCTGGAGGAGTCCTCCCTTCCGATCAATATTTTTGAACTCCGGTCAATCGTCCCAGTTTATCAGATTCCAATCAGACAATATAACCTTGGTTGCCTATATCAACCATCTGGGGGGAACGAGAAGTTCCTTGGCAATGAGAGAAGTATCTCAGATACTAGAGTGGGTAGAGACTCACAAATGTACGCTGTCAGTGATCCTGATTCTGGTTGTGGACAACTGGGAAGCGGACTTCCTCAGCAGGCAATCCTTTAACCCAGGGGAATGGTCTCTTCACCCTGAGGTGTTTACAGAGATATGCAGCGAGTGGGGGACGCTTGAGATCGATCTCATGGCATCCCACCTCAATACTAAGCTACCCATGTAAGGGTCAAGGTCGAGGGATCCTCAGGCGGAACTGATAGCTGTCCTATCAGTACCATGGAGGTTCAGACTCGTATATCTTTTTGCTCCATTACCGCTTCTCCCTCGTGTGGTGGCTCGCATCAAGCAGGACCTAGCATCTGTGATTCTGATTGCTTCGTTGTGGCCGTGAAGGACGTGGTTTGCGGATTTGGTGGGGATGTCCTCATCTCCTCAGTGGAGGTTATCTTGTCGCTGATGATCTGCTGATACAGGGTCACTTCGTTCATCAAATCTAGATTCTCTGAGGCTGACTGCGTAGAGATTGAACGCTTAGTCTTATCTAAGAGAGGGTTCTCTGAGAGTGTTATCGACACTCTGGTTCAAGCTCGTAAGCCAGTTACTCATTGTATCTACCATAAAGTGTGGAGGACTTACTTGTACTGGTGTGAAGAGCGTATCTTTACTCCAGGATGGACTGGAGAAGGGTCTATCTGCTAGTTCCTGGAAGGGACAGATATTGGCCTTGTTGGTGTTACTGCACAAAAGATTGGCTGAGCTTCCGGATGTGCAGTCCTTTGTTAAGGCTGGCTAGGATCAGACCCGCCTCCGCCTTGAAACCTCAATCTTGTTTTTAGTGTTTTGCAGCAGGCTCCGCTTGAGCCTATGCATACTGTTTACATTAAATTGTTATCTTGGAAGGTTCTTTTTTTGTTGGCTATTGCCTCTGTGCGCAGAGTTTCTAAGAGTTCTGCTTTTCAATGGGATCCCCCTTATCTGTTTTTTACGCACTAAACTAGGGTTCCTCCCTAAGGTGGTGTCGAATTGTTGTTCCTTCCTTGTGTCCTAATCCTTCTTCAGCGAAGGAACGTTTGCTTCACAATCTAGATGTGGTTCGTGCCTTGAAGTTCTATCTTCAGGGTACTAAGGAATTCAGACAATCCTCCTTTTTGTTTGCCATCTATGCAGGGAAGCGTTAGGGGCAGAAGGCTACTACAACTTCTCTATCTTTCTGGTTGAGGAGTGTCATCCGCTTGGCTTATGAGACAGTGGGACGGCAGCCTCCTGAGAGGATAACGTCTCATTCCACTAGAGCAGTGGCTTCCTCTTGGGCTTTTAAGAACGAAGCCTCAATGGATCAGATTTGTAATGCAGCTATCTGGTCCTCCTTACACACTTTTTCTAAATTTTATAAGTTTGATGTGTTTGCTTCGGCTGAAGCAGCTTTCGGGAGAAAAGTTTTGCAGGCTGTGGTGCCCTCAGAATAGGGTCCGCCTCTTTTTTTTATTCCCTCCCGTTATTCATTCAGTGTCCCCTGGAGCTTGGGTATAGTTTTCCCAACAGTAAGGAATGAGGTTGTGGACTCTCCCTGGCTTATGGAAGGAAAACATAATTTATGCTTACCAGATAAATTCCTTTCCTTCCTGGCAGGGAGAGTCCACGACCCCGCACGTAATTTTATTTTTTTGATAGATGGCTCCCTTTTTTATTTCTTCTTGCACCTTTTATACCCTGATGTTTCTCCTACTTTTCCTTGTTCCCTCGGCAGAATGACTGGGGGATAGAGGAAGTGGGCGGGGTATTTAAGCCTTTGGCTTGGGTGTCTTTGCCTCCTCCTGGTGGCCAGGTGTTGTATTTCCCAACAGTAAGAAAAGAAATTTATCTGGTAAGCATAAATTATGTTTTTCAAATGCCTGTTAGGGAAACATTCTATATGCTCAAAGAAAAAACTGCAAGTTGCTCAGTTACGTTGCCAGAAGTGAGAATCCTCAAGCTTTTGCTATAAATGGAAATTTTGGTAACGTTCAGACTAGTTTTTGTGTTTACACCAGGCTGCTTCTTTGTGAAGCTCAGAAGGTTAGAGAAGCAAGCAGAAAAAAAATGATTTTTCAGCCTAGATGAGAAAGACTTGTATCCCTCCTTATTTCTCTTTACTGCCCTTATTGTCCCATGGTGCAGTTCATTACCATATGTAAAAGTCACTGCACTGGTACCTTGGATAACAAATTATTAACTCCAAAGAGCCAAGGATATTTAAAGAACTCCTCTTTTTTCCGAGGCATCTTGTTCCCTATGGGGCTAGCATTAAACTTTGCTGTTCGTTTTTTGCTGCATCCCCTTGAACAACTGAATAAGTTGCTTTTAAAGTTATTCACAGTTTTAGACTTTTTGCTTGTGCCTTTCTCCAGATCTACATTTCCTCTCCCAGTAACAGTGACCCTCCTTGTCTGTAGTCCATTAGAGCCCCACAGTGCACGCTGTGCGTGATGACATCAAATGAATTAAGGGAGAGCGTCATTTTCTGATTGCTATTTACAATATATAAATGGAGGTACATCTATCTTGGTACTCGCACTGCCTAGGAATACATGAAAACATGTGGATGTTATTCTCAGGCTAATTTTTGCTTTAAATACATAATTCTATGTAGCAGTTATTAGAGTGATGGTAAACTTTCCACTTTTTATAATCCGCCCGCCCACTTGCAAAAGTAATATTTTTTGCGAGCTAACGGTCTGAACTGTTCTCCAATCAGCGTTCTAGCTACAACAAAAGTGCCATATGGATATAGCGCTGATTGGAGAACAATTCAAACCGTTGGCTCACAAAAAATATTACCATCATTTTAAGTGGTTAAAGGGACAGTCAAGTCCAATAAAATCGTTCATGTTTCAAATAGGGCATGTAAGTTTAAACAACTTTCCAATTTACTTTTATTACCAATTTTGCTTTGTTCTTTTGGTATTCTTAGTTGAAAGCTAAACCTAGGAAGGTTAATATGACAATTTCTAAGCCCTTGAAGTCCGCCTCTTATCACATGCTTTTTTATTTGCTTTTCACAAGAGGGGAGAGCTAGTTCATGTAAACCATATAGATAACATTGTGATCACGCCCGTGGGGACACTGCACTAATTAGCTAAAATGAAAATCAATAGATAATAAATAAAATGTCATGTGATCAGTGGGCTGGCAGAAGATGCTTAGATACAAGGTAATCAGAGAGGTAAAAAGTATATTAATATAACAGTGTTGGTTATGCAAAACTGAGGAATGGGTAATAAAGAGATTATCTATCTTTTAAAACAACAACAATTCTGGTATTGACTGTCCCTTTAATTAGATTAGAGCATAAGCTCGTATACATCTGTCAGTAAATTGCCTCAGTAAAGGATTCAAAGAACATAAAAAAAAACCACACCAGGCTTTTCAATAATGACATTGTTTAAAAAAAATAATAATATTATTTTGTGTACAGATCATTTGCATTTCAGTTCTTAATGGCTGAAATATCCCTCTGTAAGTGTTTAAAATACTAATTAAAAAACATTTTACATATAAACAAAAAAGAAAATCATTAAACACAGTAGAATAGCATAGTCGACACATGCATAAAAAAAACTATGTAAAAGCACTTTGTTTGAATTTTAATGTTGGTTAAATTTTCCTTATCACTGCATCACGTGACAGCCTCAGCCAATCACAAAATACATGAATGTATTCTTGCACATGCTCAGTAGGAGCTGGTGCCTCAGAAATTGAGCAAATAAAAAGACTGGGCACATCTATATGTTTGAAGTGAATTGGTTATGTTTTTTAACCCTTTGAGTGCTTTTATTTTCTTCAGATCCCTAAGACTTACACTAGCGATTACCTTTCGGTGGGTCTTGGGGGTCTGTAGCTGCTTAGATGCTTGAGATACAGGCTTCTAAGCAGCATGCCCCCTGCTCCTATACTTAACATTGTTAAGTATAAATAAAGTTGTGCGGTGACGTCACCATGCATAACGTGAAACCCCGGCGATGCCTGGCACTATGCAGGCCCAATCGCCGGGGTGGGAGCCCCTAGATCTCCCTCAAGGTGGGAGAGTGCTAGCGACTGCTCTGAACCGTCGTTAGCACCAGAGTGGGAAACTCTGCGACGGTTTAGAGCCGTCGTTAGCACTCAAGGGGTTAAAATTGTGTGCTCTATATGAATCATGTTGACTTTAGTGCTCATTTAACTGATAAAATACATAGGGCCAGATTACGAGTGAAGGCAAAAGTTTGTGTGATAGCAATAAGGAGTTTATTGCGGGGGGGGGTTGCGCTCGTTGGGGCTTACCGCTGGTATTACAAGTTGAAAGTAAACGCGTTCGCTTGAGCGCAATAACGATTTACGCTAGAATTATTACTGCGACTTCAGAGATCAGGTTAACTGTTTCATAAAACTAAAAATTTGCACAAAATACATCAAAAATACATTACAACGTGTAGTTATACTCATAATAACACTGTCTAATAAAAATTATTCACAAAAAATATTACACAAAAAAGTTCTAAGATCTCAAAGATATAAGATCTCAGGTGTTAGAAAAAAAAGGCAGGCAAAGAGCTTTAACATAGAGATACATTCAGTACATATACATGTCTAAAGATGTGTGCGTGTGTATATATATATATATATATATATATATATATATATATATAGTCTCCCTATGGGAAAAAGGGGAAACCAGACGTGGACTCCTTGCTCAGTGTGCTTTGAGGAATATGGCTATACCTCACTGATGAGGCCCAATGAAGGCCGAAACGATCATCTGGGGTTGCTGTGTTCCTTGTTCAGAGAGGAATTGCCTGGTATTTCGATGCTGGACTGACCATAATAGGTAGGATCAGACTAATATGCTACAGGAAAGTTCTACTCTGTGAAAAGCATTACTGGGCTAAAAGAACCTGCACCCAGCTGGTAAATCGCCATAGAACAGGCTAACAATGGTATTGACCCAGTTGTTCGTTCCTGTGAGTGTGCTTCTCTGTGCGTGTATATGTATATATATATATATATATATATATATATATATATATATATATATATGAGATAAAGTTATACCAGCTTAGACAGGATCTAATTAATTGCTGAGCACAGATGAACCTAAGTAGCGATTAACATCCGGTGCACGGAGGTAAGACAAATTAAATGAGAGAAAAAGAGAACAGCACCTAGCTATACCTTTTACCAGCACACGCTCATTAAGCAAGTATATAAAACATGAGGCCCAGACCAAAAAGTCAGTTGCAGAGACTGAAAATGCAATTAAACCACATCCTTTAATAACCAACTAATATATTTTTACAATAAACATAAAGGCAAAAAACAAAAACAAAAAAAAATTAAAGTGTTAAAGAGTGTATCCTCCTCTGTAAATAAGTCCTGCTAAGGTAGCTACCGAAGCATGTTTATCAACACTGTGCACAGTCGAACTGGGTTAAGCTGTTGCAAATTGTAGCCCATAAGATATTTGCAGAGGGGACTCAGATATAAGAATCACACTAAATTTGTAATTAATCTATTAAAATTTGTCTTGGAAAAAAACTATTTTAAGTTTGATTCAAAGTTCTATAGACAAATCTTGGGGACAGCCATGGGGGCAAGCTGTGCCCCCACGTATGCCTGTCTCTATTTGAGCAAATGGGAACTTGAAACAATTCTGAATATTCCTGAGTGCTTTGAAAATAAGGTGCTACTGTGGACTAGATTTATAGACGATGTCTTGATGCTCTGGGAAGGCTCGATAGAATTATTACATGATTTTGTAAAATTTCTGAACACTAATACTAAAAATTTGAAATTTACCTATGAATATAGTTTCCAGGAAATCTCTTTCCTTGATTTGAAACTATTGAAAATAAATAACACAATTGTAACTGAGAGTTACCGTAAACCAACTGCAGCGAATACATTATTGGCAGCAACTAGTCATCATCCTATAACCCTAATCAAAGGTATTCCTATAGGTCAATACCTACGACATAAAAGAAACTGTTCAGATGAAACCCTCTTCAAGAAACATGCAAATGATTTAAAATCTCATTTTTTGGAGCGAGGTTACAGCGGAAATTGGATTAAAAAGGGGTTCCAAAGAGCATCCCAAATAGATAGGAATACTCTACTTTATCAATTGAATGATAAAAGTGAAGAGCAATTGATAAGAATGATTACTACATACAACAACCAATGGTCTGATGTGCGAGCTATACTATCCAGACATTGGCATTTACTCACTCTAGATAAAGATATCCATAATTTGGTTGGAGATTATCCACTATTAACAGCTAGAAAGGCACGATCCTTGAAAGATTTTGTTGTACATAGTCATTATGTAAATCATGACTCTAAAATGTGGTTAGGGAGCACAAAACCAAAAAATGGTAACTACCCATGCAACAAATGTAAAATGTGCAAACACATGATCAGTGGCAACACTTTTGAGGACACCAAAGGGAGAATACATAAAACAAAAGGCTTTATCACTTGTAAAACATTTGGGGTAGTCTGTCCTATCTTGCTCGTGCCCAAAACAGTATGTCGGAAACTCCTATAGAGAGTTCAAGGAAAGGATGAAGGAGCATAGGCGCGACATTGTTAATAAGAAAGTTAAGACTAGTGGCATAGCAAGACATTTTGCTGACTTTCATGACAGTAGTGATGAATGTTTAAAATTTATAGGAGCTGAATACATTGGAATTGGAGAAAGAGGCGGTGATTGGGATAATTTGCTGCTAAAAGCAGAATGTAAATGGATATTTAATTTAGACACTGTACAACCAGGAGGTTTAAATGAAGAATTGAATTATGCTCCATTTTTATCATGAGAGGGAAAAAAAATGTCTATTATTCTTCGTCCTCCATCCATTTCTCCTACTTTGTATAACTTCATTCACTTAAAATAATTGTTCCCCATATATATCATAGACTGATGACTGTGTGGGAAATGAATGGAAATATTGCCCAATTCATTAGTGTAATATTTATAATTTTTATATAACTAAATATTTATATATTCAGTGGATAGATTGGGCACACCATATAAAATTAATTTGGTTTGCTGTGGACATAGGCGTAATGAAATTTGGGCACCAGCTTCTTAATTGAATATATAAACTGACATCATCACTGTCAACAATGATTATCGTTATGCCGTTCTGCTTCATACATTTTCACTCTTCAAGTCAATTATAAAAGTTTAACAACTGTGTATTTATTGACTATGTGGGACTACTTGCCATTGCTGTCATAATTCAAATCCGTGTACCCTTTTTTACTTATTAAAGAAATTATTTAGTGGTAATAATTTTAGTTAATTTGATAAGGCACAGAACGAGTTAATTCACCGGGATCCGCTTCAATAAAAGGCTTAGCTGACGTAGTAAGGCATCACAAGCCTGAGGAAGCCCAATCAGAACATTCGTTTGGGTGAAACACGTGTTGCTGTTCTATCCCCACGCCCACTGGAGCTCCGTGAGCGTGGCAGTGTTTGGACGCTCTGCTTGGCTGACCGGTTAGGCAGAAAGGATTCGTTTTGAGTCGAGAGGGTGAAGATACTGGAGACTGTCTAAGAGGATTCGGGTATGTATTCGGTCTTGCGGTGGTAGTGAGACGTCACTCCCTCAAGCAAGGTATTTGACAGCTGACCTTTATTGTTTAAACGCATGCCCTCCATAACGACTCTGTTTGAACTAACACCTAACATAAGACCTACCGATCAGCCACTAGCGTCCGGAGTGTACCGACCTGGTTCAACTTTAGCCTGCATGTGGCTACACTAAATTAGCTTACCAGATAACAATGCTGAACTTCAGGGACTGCTAAATTAATTTGCTTACTAATTAAGACCGGCCTAACAGACTGCAAATATCTTATGGGCTACAATTTGCAACAGCTTAACCCAGTTCGACTGTGCACAGTGTTGATAAACATGCTTCGGTAGCTACCTTAGCAGGACGTATTTACAGAGGAGGATACACTCTTTAACACTTGAATTTTTTTTTTTTTTTTTTTTTGCCTTTATGTTTAATGTAAAAATATATTAGTTGGTTATTAAAGGATGTGGTTTAATTGCATTTTCAGTCTCTGCACCTGACTTTTTGGTCTGGGCCTCATGTTTTATATACTTGCTTAATGAGCGTGTGCTGGTTAAAGGTATAGCTAGGTGCTGTTCTCTTTTTCTCTCATATATATATATATATATATATATATATATATATATATATATATATATATATATATATATATATTAGGGCTGAGTTAGACTAGTCGACTAATCGATTGTTCGACTAGTACGGCATTAGTCGATTACTGATATATAAAATTTCGCTATATTTTGATAGTCAAAAACAGCCCGTAGCCAGCCTACCAGCCCGTAGCCTTAGCCTAAGCCTACTACCGATTGCGGATTGTCTCACTTGGCTGCAGTTATGATGACATGTTATTTTGTACTCGTAGTAGGCGAAACACATTTTGCAAAAAATTGCATCTTTTACAAAAAGTCCTGCTTGGAAATATTTTGAAAAACGACATGAAAAGGCAGTTAAGTGCAATATTTGCGGCGTGCAATTGCAGTACAATAAATCCACACCTTCCATGTTAAGCCACCTAAAAAACAAACACCCGTCTGCATTGGTAGCAACAGAGAAAGAAAAAGGACAGCAACAAACATCCATTGCAGCTGTTACATTAAGACAACGGCAATGTGACACTGTGCGTGCTGAAACAACGTCGACTCTGATAGCTAATATGGTAGCAAAGGACATGCTTCCTATAAGTTTTGTTGAAGGAGAGGGTTTTCGGGAGTTAATGAAATATGTTGAGCCCGAATACACGGTCTCTGCACGAAAAACAATTACAACTCGGCTTGAAAAAATGCACGTAGATTCGGCTAGTTCTCTCCGCAACACCTTGGCAAAAGTCGAGAAGGCTGCAATTACAACTGACGCATGGACAGCACTTATTTAATCGCATTTAATACCTATTTTCTGGCAAGAGGGGGTGCTTTCGACTAGTCGATTGTAAAAAATATTAGTCATGCACAACCCTAATATATATATATATATATATATATATATATATATATATATATATATATATATATATATATATACAGTATATATATACAGTATATATATATATATATATATATATATATGTGTGTGTGTGTGTGTATGTATATGTGTTTGTGTGTGTACATATGTATTTATATATGTATTTATAGACATATATACACATATGAACACATAAATACATATGTAAACGTAAAAAGAAGTGCATTGGAGCCCTTTGCAGTTAAAGGGATAGAAGTCCAAATTAAACTTTCATGATTCAGATAGGGCATGCAGTTTTAATCAACTTCCTAATTTACTTTTATCATCAAATTTGCTTTGTTCACTTGTTATTCTTAGTTGAAAGCTAAACCTAAGTAGGCTCATATGCTAATTTCTAAGCCCTTAATGGCCGCCTCTCATCTAAATGCATTTGACAGTTTTTCACAGCTCGAGGGCGATAGTTCATGTGTTTCATATAGATAACACTGTGCTCATGCACGTGAAGTTATTTAAGAGTCAGCACTAATTGCCTGGAATGCAAGTCTGTTAAAAGACCTGAGATAAGGAGGCAGTCAGCAGAAGCTTAAATACAAGGTAATTACAGAGGTAAAAAGTATATTTCTCCTGTTAAGTGTAGTCAGTCCACGGGTCATCATTACTTATGGGATATTAACTCCTCCCCAACAGGAAGTGCAAGAGGATCACCCAAGCAGAGCTGCTATACAGCTCCTCCCCTCTACGTCACACCCAGTCATTCTCTTGCACCCAACTAATAGATAGGATGTGTGAGAGGACTGTGGTGATTAAACTTAGTTTTTTATATCTTCAATCAAAAGTTTGTTATTTTAAACGACACCGGAGTGTGTTGTTTCCTTCTCAGGCAGAATTTGAAGAAGAATCTACCTGAGTTTTTATATATGATCTTAGCGGACGTAACTAAGATCCGTTTGCTGTTCTCGGCCATTCTGAGGCGTAAGGTAACTTCAGATCAGGGGACAGCGGGCAGGTTCACCTGCAAAGAGGTATGTTGCAGTATATTATTTTCTAAGGAATGGAATTAACTTTGAAAATACTGCTATTACCGATATAATGTAAGTACAGCCTTAAATGCAGTAGTAGCAACTGGTATCAGGCTGACATGTATATATGTTAACACTTAAGTATTTCTGGGGAATGGCACTTCACTGGGAAAATACTGTATGCATATATCTTTTAGCCTAACTTGCAGTGGGAGCGACTAGCAACAGGCTTTTTAAAGACATTTCATATATTTGATTTTAAACGTTTGCTGGCATGTTAAATCGTTTAATTATCTGAGGTACTTGGTGAAAATTGTTTGGGCTTTATTTTCCACATGGCTGTCGTTGTTTTAAATTAAAACAGTTTACTGAGCTCCCCTCACTGTTGTAGTGTGAGTGGGAGGGGCCTATTTTGGCGCTTTTACTACGCATCAGAAATTCAGTCACAGTCTGTCTTTTTCTCCCTGCATGATCCAGGACGTCTCCACAGAGCTCAGGGGTCTTCAAAACTAGTTTTGAGGGAGGTAATCACTCACAGCAGACCTGTGAGACTGTGCTTGACTGTGATAAAAACGTTTATATTGTCAATTGTTATACGTTTTATTCTGATATTAAGGGTTAATCATCCATTGCTAATGTGTGCAATCCTTTGCTAATTTTGGTTTATATAACTAATCCGGTTCATTGTTATTCAACTGTGACAGTTTTTGTGTGCTTCTTAAAGGCACAGTAACGTTTTTTACATATTGCTTGTAAATTTAGTTGAAAAGTATTTCCAAGCTTGCTAGTCTAATTGCTAGTTTGTTTAAGCATGTCTGACTCAGAGGAAACTCTTTGTGCAATATGTTCAAAAGCCGAGGTGGAGCCCAATAGAAATTTATGTACTAATTGCATTGATGCTACTTTAAATAAAAGTCAATCTGTACATGTTAAGCAACATTCACCAGACAACGAGAGGGAAGTTATGCCGACTAACTTGCCTCACGTGTCAGTACCTGCATCTCCCGCTCAGGAGGTGCGTGATATTGTAACGCCAAGTACATCAGGGCGGCCATTACAAATCACTTTACAAGATATGGCTAATGTTATGACTGAAGTTTTGTCTAAATTGCCAGAACTTAGAGGTAAACGAGATCACTCTGGGATGAGAACAGAGTATACTGATAATGCTAGGGCCATGTCTGATACTGCGTCACAATATGCAGAGCATGAGGACGGAGAGCTTCATTCTGCGGGTGACGGATCTGATCCAAATAAATTGGATTCAGACATTTCAAATTTTAAGTTTAAGCTGGAAAACCTCCGTGTGTTGCTAGGGGAGGTGTTAGCGGCTCTGAATGATTGTAACACAGTTGCAATCCCAGAGAAAATGTGTAGGTTGGATAAATATTTTGCGGTACCGACGAGTACTGACGTTTTTCCTATACCTAAGAGACTTACTGAAATTATTACTAAGGAGTGGGACAGACCCGGTGTGCCTTTCTCACCCCCTCCTATATTCAGAAAAATGTTTCCAATAGACGCCACCACACGGGACTTATGGCAAACGGTCCCTAAGGTGGAGGGAGCAGTTTCTACTTTAGCTAAGCGTACCACTATCCCGGTGGAGGATAGCTGTGCTTTTTCAGATCCAATGGATAAAAAGTTAGAGGGTTACCTTAAGAAAATGTTTGTTCAACAAGGTTTTATATTACAACCCCTTGCATGCATTGCGCCTGTCACGGCTGCGGCTGCATTTTGGTTTGAGTCTCTGGAAGACACCCTTGACTCAGCGACATTAGATGAGATTTCACTTAAGCTTAAAACCCTTAAGCTAGCTAATTCATTTATTTCTGATGCCGTAGTACATTTAACTAAACTTACGGCTAAGAATTCCGGATTCGCCATTCAGGCACGCAGAGCGCTGTGGCTAAAATCCTGGTCAGCTGATGTAACTTCTAAATCGAAACTACTTAACATACCTTTCAAGGGGCAGACTTTATTCGGGCCCGGTTTGAAAGAAATTATCGCTGATATTACGGGAGGTAAAGGCCATGCCCTGCCTCAAGACAGAGCCAAACCTAGGGCTAGACAGTCTAATTTTCGTGCCTTTCGTAACTTCAAGGCAGGAGCAGCATCAACTTCCTCTGCTCCAAAACAGGAAGGAGCTGTTGCTCGCTACAGACAAGGCTGGAAACCTAACCAGACCTGGAACAAGGGCAAGCAGGCCAGAAAACCTGCTGCTGCCCCTAAGACAGCATGAAGTGAGGGCCCCCGATCCGGAAGCGGATCTAGTGGGGGGCAGACTCTCTCTCTTCGCCCAGGCTTGGGCAAGAGATGTCCAGGATCCCTGGGCGTTGGAGATCATATCTCAGGGATATCTTCTGGACTTCAAAGCTTCTCCTCCACAAGGGAGATTTCACCTTTCAAGGTTGTCAACAAACCAGATAAAGAAAGAGGCGTTTCTACGCTGTGTACAAGACCTTTTACTAATGGGAGTGATCCACCCAGTTCCGCGGTCGGAACACGGACAAGGGTTTTACTCAAATCTGTTTGTGGTTCCCAAAAAAGAGGGAACCTTCAGACCAATATTGGATTTAAAGATCCTAAACAAATTCCTAAGAGTTCCATCGTTCAAGATGGAAACTATTCGGACAATCTTGCCCATGATCCAAAGAGGTCAGTACATGACCACAGTGGATTTAAAGGATGCTTACCTTCACATACCGATTCACAGAGAACATTAATGGTATCTAAGGTTTGCCTTCCTAGACAGGCATTACCAGTTTGTAGCTCTTCCCTTCGGGTTGGCTACGGCTCCAAGAATCTTTACAAAGGTTCTGGGCTCTCTTCTGGCGGTACTAAGACCGCGAGGAATTTCGGTAGCTCCGTACCTAGACGACATTCTGATACAAGCGTCAAGCTTTCAAGCTGCCAAGTCTCATACAGAGTTAGTACTGGCTTTTCTAAGGTCGCATGGGTGGAAAGTGAACGAGGAGAAGAGTTCTCTCTTACCACTCACAAGAGTTCCCTTCTTGGGGACTCTTATAGATTCTGTAGAAATGAAAATTTACCTGACAGAGGACAGGTTAACAAAGCTTCTAAATGCTTGCCGTGTCCTTCATTCCATTCAACACCCGTCAGTGGCTCAATGCATGGAGGTAATCGGCTTAATGGTAGCGGCAATGGACATAGTTCCTTTTGCACGCCTGCACCTCAGACCGCTGCAATTGTGCATGCTAAGTCAGTGGAATGGGGATTACTCAGATTTGTCCCCTACGCTGAATCTGGATCAGGAGACCAGAGATTCTCTTCTATGGTGGCTTTCTCGGCCGCATCTGTCCAGGGGGATGCCCTTCAGCAGACCAGACTGGACAATTGTAACTACAGACGCCAGCCTTCTAGGTTGGGGCGCTGTCTGGAATTCCCTGAAGGCTCAGGGATCATGGACTCAAGAGGAGAGTCTCCTTCCAATAAACATTCTGGAATTGAGAGCAGTTCTCAATGCCCTACTGGCTTGGCCTCAGTTAGCAACTCTGAGGTTTATCAGGTTTCAGTCGGACAACATCACGACTGTGGCTTACATCAACCATCAGGGAGGGACAAGAAGCTCCCTAGCGATGATGGAAGTATCAAAGATAATTCGCTGGGCAGAGTCTCACTCTTGCCACCTGTCAGCGATCCACATCCCAGGAGTGGACAACTGGGAGGCGGATTTCCTAAGTCGCCAGACTTTTCATCCGGGGGAGTGGGAACTTCATCCGGAGGTCTTTGCCCAAATACTTCGACGTTGGGGCAAACCAGATATGGATCTCATGGCGTCTCGCCAGAACGCCAAGCTTCCTCGTTACGGGTCCAGGTCCAGGGACCCGGGAGCGGTCCTGATAGATGCCTTGACAGCACCTTGGACCTTCAGGATGGCTTATGTGTTTCCACCATTCCCGATGCTTCCTCGTTTGATTGCAAGGATCAAACAGGAGAAAGCATCAGTGATTCTAATAGCGCCTGCGTAGCCACGCAGGACCTGGTATGCAGATCTAGTGGACATGTCATCCTGTCCACCTTGGTCTCTGCCTCTAAGACAGGACCTTCTAATGCAGGGTCCTTTCAAACATCAAAACCTAATTTCTCTGAAGCTGACTGCATGGAAATTGAACGCTTAATTTTATCAAAGCGTGGATTTTCAGAGCCAGTAATTGATACCTTAATACAGGCTAGGAAACCTGTTACCAGGAAAATTTACCATAAGATATGGCGTAAATATTTACACTGGTGCGAATCCAAGGGTTACTCATGGAGTAAGGTTAGGATTCCTAGGATATTGTCTTTTCTACAAGAAGGTTTAGAAAAGGATTTATCTGCTAGTTCGTTAAAGGGACAGATCTCAGCTCTGTCCATCCTTTTACACAAGCGTCTGTCAGAAGTTCCAGACGTTCAGGCTTTTTGTCAGGCTTTGGCCAGGATTAAGCCTGTGTTTAAATCTGTTGCTCCGCCGTGGAGCTTAAACTTAGTTCTTAACGTTTTACAGGGTGTTCCGTTTGAACCCCTTCACTCCATTGATATCAAGCTGTTATCTTGGAAAGTTCTGTTTTTAATGGCTATTTCCTCGGCTCGTAGAGTCTCTGAATTATCAGCCTTACATTGTGATTCTCCGTATCTGATTTTTCATTCAGATAAGGTAGTTCTGCGTACTAAACCTGGGTTCTTACCTAAGGTAGTCACTAACAAGAATATCAATCAAGAGATTGTTGTTCCATCATTGTGTCCTAACCCTTCCTCAAAGAAGGAACGACTTCTGCACAATCTAGATGTAGTCCGTGCCCTGAAATTTTATTTACAGGCAACTAAAGATTTTCGACAAACTTCGTCCCTGTTTGTCGTTTATTCTGGACAGAGGAGAGGTCAAAAAGCATCTGCTACCTCTCTATCCTTTTGGCTTCGTAGCATAATACGTTTAACCTATGAGACTGCTGGACAGCAACCTCCTGAAAGGATTACAGCTCATTCTACTAGAGCTGTGGCTTCCACTTGGGCCTTTAAGAACGAGGCCTCTGTTGAACAGATTTGCAAGGCTGCAACTTGGTCTTCTCTTCATACTTTTTCCAAATTTTACAAATTTGACACTTTTGCTTCTTCGGAGGCTGTTTTTGGGAGAAAGGTTCTTCAGGCAGTGGTTCCTTCCGTATAGAGATCCTGCCTGTCCCTCCCGTCATCCGTGTACTTAGCTTTGGTATTGGTATCCCATAAGTAATGATGACCCGTGGACTGACTACACTTAACAGGAGAAAATATAATTTATGCTTACCTGATAAATTCCTTTCTCCTGTAGTGTAGTCAGTCCACGGCCCGCCCTGTTTTTTAAGGCAGGTCTAAAAAATTTTAATTATACTCCAGTCACCACTGCACCCTATAGTTTCTCCTTTCTCGTTTGGTTCCTGGTCGAATGACTGGGTGTGACGTAGAGGGGAGGAGCTGTATAGCAGCTCTGCTTGGGTGATCCTCTTGCACTTCCTGTTGGGGAGGAGTTAATATCCCATAAGTAATGATGACCCGTGGACTGACTACACTACAGGAGAAAGGAATTTATCAGGTAAGCATAAATTATGTTTTCTATAACAGTGTTAGCTATAGAAAACTGGGGAATGGTAAATAAAGGGATCATCTATATTTTTAAACAATAACATTTTTGGTGTTTACTATCCCTTTAAGTAGATGAAAACATGAAAAATCATATTTATGCAATATTTATTTTTAATAAAGGTTTTAACTATGTATTTTGTGTAAATATTTGATATTCCAGTGTTCAATGTTTTTAAATAGATATTCCTATATAATTCATATTTTCAAACAAATTTCGGCTATATACTTAGCAATACAGAGAGCTAAAACCACCTCTAAATCCCCTTTGATGGAGAAATGGGAAAGGGAATTACACAAAGTATACTCTAAGGAAGAATGGGAAACAATATTATACACAGCTAGTAAAGGATTAATCAGTGCAGACTTCAGAGAAAACTGTATTAAAACATCTTTTAGATGGTACCTAACCCCCATAGTCACCTCCCACTATACTCAGAGGGGCAACAAACTTTGCTATAGAGGTTGTGCGGAAACGGGGACATATATCCACATGTGGTGGGAATGCCCACAGGTCAAACAAATATGGTTTAAACTCTCCGAATTACTTAGCTAAGTATTATCTGAAACTATCTCTTTAACACCATCACAAGCATTATTAAACGAACGCATAAAGCCTTTTAATGCACCTATCAATACGTTCATACGTACCTTATGTACGGCCACAAGGATATGCGTAGCAAGATATTGGAAATCAGGAGTACCCTCATGGGGGGAGGTGATAGACAAGATTCAAGCCACATATAGAATGTCGGAAACGACAGCCCACATTAAAAATAACTGTGAACAATTTTTAAAAATATGGAACTTCTGGATCCTGACAGGACATTAGATGTGCTGGAGGCGGGAGCAAATTGCTCTAGCAACAGGAGAGGTTGACTACAGACAGGGTTTATAGGGCGACTCACAAAGCTGCTTAAGTGACTGCGATTTGAACTATGCTTAAAAACTGGTGGGGGACCTTTTTCCGGATCTGCTGCAAAGAGAGAGAGGCGACAGGCAAGTTGTTGATAATTTAATTTTATGTTGGTTTATGTTTGGTTTTTGAGAGGTTGGGGGGAGGGGGAGTGGGGGGAAAATGTATATAAAGTAAATATGTTGGGTGCGGAGAAGGGAGAAGAGAGAACTTGTCTGATTTGTTTCCTTTTGCTGTTCCCTTTGCCGCATTCTCAAAAACTTAGATGTATAGTTAGTCATTCAACAACACAGGACTGAAGATTTTTGCTACAATAGTTCTATTTGATCACTTTCATGTGCTAATGGACTTTTAGATAACTTCTACAGAGCGGAGCAATATGTGATGGACTCAAGCTTCTGTTAAAGGGATGGAGGAGGGGATTCGATTTGTACTAAATGAACAATGTGACCTGTATTTGTTGTACTTACTGCAATAAAAATCATTTCAACTATAATTCATATTTTCTTGTTGGGTTAGCGCACATTGAGAATATGTGATTGGGTTTTCGTGCGAGTAGGGTGTTTTTTTTCCCCCCACTTTTTTTTGCTCCATTAACTTCCATGGGGAGTACGTGAACATGCATGCAATATTCTAACCAGCTTTTTGCGCAATTCCAGGTGATAAGTGTGGAATATTGAAAGTGATAAGTGGTAGCCTGAGAGGGCCTCTAACATAGGTTTAGCACGCAAATGAAAATGGTTTAATTTCCAGTCATAATACAAACGCAACCCGACAAGAGCAAAAAGCTTACTTCTAGCACAATTAACGCTTGCGCAAGATATATATATATATATATTATTATATTATTATTATTATTATTATATATTATTTAGTGCTTCACTTGTAATCTGGCCCATAGTATTTCCTAAAGATAATAACATTGAAGGTCAACAGCCAAAAACAAAAGCTGGTCATTAGAAACATTATTCTTTCTACAGTTCACCAGGCCAGCAGGGCTGCTGCCAGAGTCTAATCTTCTGTTTACGACACTAATACTGCTTATAGAGAGGACATTAATTCACTGTCCACACTTATTTACTACTCTCTATCATTAGTGCCAACAAAATATTTGAAGTGGAAAATGAGTAAATAAGAACTACATAAAATGTGACATAAATCAGGAGACTTAATACCTCTAAAGATGATAGTTAAGTTGTACTGTTTTAAGAATAATAAATGCATGCAGTATCAATGTCCGATTATTAAAGGGGCAATAAACACCCCTTTATTTTATTTTTTAAAATTGTGCTTTGTCTCACGCTTCCTAGAGTGACCAAAAAGCAAAATCTGTAACCTACTAAATTTCCTAAACCGGCTGGTGATTTGCGGCATTTTCAGGTTACAGAATTAGCTTTTTGGCCTTTCTAGGACAGACATTTCATCCCAGGGAGTGGGCTCTTCATCCGGAGGTGTTCTCCAGATTAACCCTCAAGTGGGAGGTGCTAGAGTTGGATCTGGTGGCATCTCGGCAGAACGCCAAGCTTCCAAGGTACAGTTCAAGGTCAAGAGATTTGCAGGCCGCTCTAATTGATGCTCTGGCGGTTCCTTGGGATTTTGGTCTAGCATACCCGTTTCCTCCGTTTGCGCTCCTTCCACGAGTTATTGCTCGTATCAAACAAGAGAGAGCATTGGTAATTCTAATAGCTCCTGCATGGCCTCACAGGATCTGGTATGCAGACCTAGTGAAGATGTCATCTCGGCCACCTTGGAGGTTGCCTCTGAGGAAGAACCTTCTAACTCGGGGTCCATGCCTCCATACAAATCTTGTTTCTCTGAAGCTGACTGCTTGGAGATTGAACGCTTAGTTCTTTCTAAGCTTGGATTTTCTGAGACCATGATTCAGACTCGCAAGCCTGTTACTCGAAAGATTTACCATAAGGTATGGCGTAAATACCTTTATTGGTGTGAATCAAAGGGCTACACTTGGAGTAGGGTTAGGATTTCTAGAATTTTGTCTTTTCTCCAAGAAAGTCTGGAGAAAGGATTGTCAGTTAGTTCTCTAAAGGGTCAGATTTCTGCTTTATCTATTTTATTACACAAGCATCTGGCAGATGTGCCAGATGTTCTATCTTTTTGTCAGGCTCTGGTCAGAATCAGGCCTGTGTTTAAACCTGTTGCTCCTACTTGGAGCCTTAACCTTGTTCTTAAAGTTTTGCAGCAGGCTCCGTTTGAGCCTATGCATTCCATAAATATTAAGTTGTTGTCTTAGAAGGCTTTGTTTTTTGTTGCTATCTCTTCTGCTCGGAGAGTCTCAGAACTCTCGGCGTTGCAGTGTGAGTCACCTTACCTTATCTTTCATGCGGATAAGGCGGTTCTTCATACTAGGTTGGGTTTTCTTCCTAAAGTGGTTTTGGATAGAAATATTAATCAGGAAATTGTGGTTCCTTCTCTATGTCCTAATCCTTCTTCTCATAGAGAAGTCTGTTGCACAACGTGGATGTTGTGCATGCTCTAAAGTTCTACCTACAGGCGACTAAGGATTTTCACCAGTCTTCTGCCCTGTTTGTTTGTTTCTCTGGAAAGCGTAAGGGTCAGAAGGCTACTTGTACTTCTTTTTCCCTCTGGTTTAGAAGAAGTGCCCCAGACCCTTTCCCGGCTACGCATGCAGTTGTCCCTATGGCCTTTACTCCTTCTCCGGAGGGTGGCTTGTTTCCTCCAGAGGTCACGGCACGGTTCCGCATGACCATTTCTATGGCGCTGACTCATTTATAGCTCCCAAGTGAAGTATTTCTAAGATACTGTCTGTGTTCTGTTAACCAAGGCCCGTCGAGCGTGGGATCGCCTGATTCAGTTCGGCCTTCTGGGGAAGCGTTGGCCCCTGAGGCTTCATGTTTTGGCAATGTTGGAGGATCCCAGTCCTAGTGGGCAGAGGGATCCGAGGCCTTAGACGCTGGATGGCAAAATGGATATGACTTTTGGGGATGAAGCCAATCTCCTTAACGTCTCAGTCTTATTTTTTCTTTATGTTTTCGGTTCCAGTTCTGAGCTTGGGTGAATGGGGCTTCTAATCGTCTGGTCCTGCTGTCGTTTCATTCACCTTGGGCGTTCATCCAATGGGTGCTGCCTTCATTTTATTTTCTGATCCGAATGGATGTGTTTTATTTGTTTTCCTTAAGCTCATGTCTGTTAGATTTTCGTTTTATGAACATTCTTCTCTGGAGCCGATACTTGCGATCTAGTTCATTCATCGATCCTTCGGGATGAATTTTCTTGGACCTTGAGCAGTTCTGGGGTGTCTTTATGCCAGGCTGGTACTGGTCGGATGCTTTTTAGGCTGTTACCAGGGTTCATGTCACCTTCGTGGTGCTGATTAAATCCAGTTGGATTCTGAATGTTACTTGGCCTATTCCATGGACTCCGGGCTCGGATCCTACCGAAGTATGAGGCCTGTGGTATATATGCAATCCCTCCGGACGGAGGGTTGTCAGTGTCAATCTAAGGTTTGTTGATTTGGGCTTCTCGCCTGGGATACGGATCTGTTTTTGCAGACAGCATCATGGTTCTTCTGGTATCTGGGGACTTAGAACCTTTATTTCCATTTCTTGGAGTTGGGAGATGTGTGTGACCTTTTTTGGTCTAGTGTGCCGAGTGATTAATGGTTTGAGTTTCACTCGAAGTTCTTCCGGACGCTGATTCTTTAGCCTATTAAGCTTTTGCTTGCGGTGGCGGAGTTTCATTCCTTCCTGCCTTGGGTGGATCATCTGGTCTGGATATGCGGGCATGTTTTTCTTCCTCTACCCCGAGTTGTGTTACTCTTGGAGTTGGTGTGCAGGGGTTCCCTGCCTTCTGTGGGGGGCTACGGCTCCCGCGTTGCCTGCTTAAAGTAGTTTCTTGGAAGATAGATCCTTCAAGGATCTCTGGCTGTTGTGTCTTCCATTTTATACCCTTGGTCTGAGCACGGTCTTCGACGTTCGGGTGTCTTGCGTACTCGACGCAACTCTAGCCTGGAGGCTTGTCAGTGAAGAGTCGAGGTGGGGTACGAATAACCGCCCTTCTGGGGGTCAGTTAGTTGACCATTTATCATCGATGCCCCGTTAGGGGTTTCGTGGGCGGTGCCTTATTTTAAACTCTCTGTGATGGCGAGCAAGGTCCAGGGTTATCATTCGCCTTCGGGTGTTGTTTGCTACCCTGCCTGTGTTATCGCTTGCCTACGAGATTTCCTTGCGACCCATTTACACTGGGTGCGGAATCTCAGACCATTCTGGAGTTCTTCGTGGCTCTGGGTTTGGGGCTATTGCTAGATCGCCAAGTCTTCGGACTTTAGAGGTGCACTCCTCCTTGTAGGAGGCCATTTAGGGTTCCTCTGGAAGTTGGCTCTTTCGATCGACTCCTTTTCGAGGACCCTGGCCTAGGTCCATGTCTCTCCTTGGATGGGTGTGGACGGTTCGGTCTCACACTAGATGTTTGTGGTCCCGAGGGTCTCTCTGGTAGGGGCCAGGGCTCTGTGAGAGATGCCTATCTGACTGTGGCTTAGACTTTAGGTCCTTCTGACGGGTCCCTACTGGTATTCTGGTGCATTTAAGATGTTCCTGTAGACTCCAGGTGTCTTTCAACTGGGTTTGTGATATGGCCGAGGGGTCTCGACTCTATGGTAGGGTGTTTTTCCGTTGTTTTCAATCCCTTCTCTTCTAGAGTGGGGGTTGGGTTCTCCGGGTTCTGAGTTACCTTAGCTCTTCTTGCGCTTCAAGATCCTGGAAGGGGAGCTGCAATGTAGTGTCTGGTTGCTCTGTTCATGCAGCGGGAGGCTAAGGGTTTGCACCCTTTGGGGCTTCTGCTATGTATTGGTTTACTATATGGACGCTGATGGTCTGTGGGCCTTCTTCCCTTGGGATGTGTTCCTTTTTTTGGACGAAGACAGCGTTTAGGGGGTTTCGTACCCGAGCACAATGTCTATCCTGTCTCCCGGTAGCATGCCGTTGGTAGCAGCGGTCTAACCGGGGACTTTGTTCTTCATTGATTCTTCCTTTCTCTTCCAGAAGTCTTTGACTAGCCTTGGGGCTGGGACCATTATCCTGAAGGGAAGGTTGGGGATCGGTTACTCTATGCAGTGTTGACCGTTTTCTTAGTGTTGGTCCTCTCCTTTGTGGGAGGAATTTGATTGTCCTCCTCTTTTCTACTGGTGTTTGGTCTACCACCACACTACTCTGAATGCGACCCGTCTGATCTGGGAAGGTCAGCAGGGTCCAACACGATCAGTACCTGGATGGGAGTCTGTCTGGGAACACCGGGTGCGGTAGTGCTGGGAGGGGGTGCTCCTTGGAGCCTGCTTTTTGGAAGGCTGTAAGCCCTTGGAAGGTTTTCAGTTGGAACCATCTACAGCTATTTGCTCTGTGATGGTGTATCAAGCTACAGCTAATTGCTCTTGACTGTATGCTAACAAGCTTTGAAGCCCCTTTCGGTGGTTTGGGTTAGCATTGGTGAGTCAGCTTTCCTCCTGGAAGCTGGTCATTGAGAGTCCCTGTTCAGGCGGTTTGAGGTTCTTTTTGGAGAGCTATTTTCTATCTGCTGTGATAGTTATCCTGTTTCTGCTGTTACCTGTCTAGCCTGCGGTCTAGATATGTTATGAGGCGACGGGGGACTCATGTTTCCTGGAGTACCTTATGGTATGGTACAGGATCAGGGATATGAGGGTGTTCCTCGAGTCCTTTTTGGGACATGTTTCCCTGTGTTTGAATCCTCTTTTTCTCTGTCCTTGTGTTTCTAGGGAGCTTGTTCCCTGGGCGTTATTGTAAGACAACCATGGGTTGTTTTATATGTGTTGAGTGGGGAAAGTTCCTTTGGATTTTTCCTGGACTCTGGTTTCCCTTTTGGGGGCAGATGCTGTCTTTGTCTTTGGCCGGGTACCTTCTTGGGAGTCGTGTTCCGCAGGGCGGATGTCTCGGAGGTTGTTTGGGCTTGACAGACTCTGGGACTGTGTGGTCTTTAGTTCGGCTTTGCCGGCGGGGTAACTAATGTGCAGTTACCTGGGCTCGGCTTTTCTCCCGTGTCGTTTGTTCTTAAATTTTAGGGTGTTGAGTAATTCAGGCTGTGGTGCCTTTCGAAGGGGCCGCCTTTTGTACTCACCCGTTGTTTGCATTCAGTGTCCTCTAGCTTGGGTATTGTTTTCCCAAAAGTAATGAATGCAGATGTGGACTCTTCCCTTTTAAGAAGAAAAAAATAAATTATGCTTACCTAATAATTTAATTTTCTTCTGAAGGCAAGAGTCCACAGCTCCCGCCCGCGTTTTTTCTCTATGAGGCGGCTGTACTTTTTTTGTTCTTCTGGCACCTTTTTTTACCCTGATATTTTTCCTACTGTTCCTTGTTCCCTTGGCAGAATGACTGGGGGATGAGGGAAGTGGGGGAGGTATTTAAGCCTTTGACTGGGGTGTCTTTGCCTCCTCCTGGTGGCCAGGTTCTGTATTTCCCAAAAGTAATGAATGCAGCTGTGGACTTTTCCCTTCAGAAGAAAATGAAATTATCAGGTAAGCATAATTTATGTTTTTTTTATTCTTTCTGAATACTAAAAAATAAATCCAACATGAATTTCAATCATCATTTTAAAAATACAGGGAGTGCAGAATTATTAGGCAAGTTGTATTTTTGAGGATTAATTTTATTATTGAACAACAACCACGTTCTCAATGAACCCAAAAAACTCATTAATATCAAAGCTGAATAGTTTTGGAAGTAATTTTTAGTTTGTTTTTAGTTATAGCTATTTTAGGGGGATATCTGTGTGTGCAGGTGACTATTACTGTGCATAATTATTAGGCAACTTAACAAAAAACAAATATATACCCATTTCAATTATTTATTTTTACCAGTGAAACCAATATAACATCTCAACATTCACAAATATACATTTCTGACATTCAAAAACAAAACAAAAACAAATCAGTGACCAATATAGCCACCTTTCTTTGCAAGGACACTCAAAAGCCTGCCATCCATGGATTCTGTCAGTGTTTTGATCTGTTCACCATCAACATTGCGTGCAGCAGCAACCACAGCCTCCCAGACACTGTTCAGAGAGGTGTACTGTTTTCCCTCCTTGTAAATCTCACATTTGATGATGGACCACAGGTTCTCAATGGGGTTCAGATCAGGTGAACAAGGAGGCCATGTCATTAGATTTTCTTCTTTTATACCCTTTTTGCCAGCCACGCTGTGGAGTACTTGGACGCGTGTGATGGAGCATTGTCCTGCATGAAAATCATGTTTTTCTTGAAGGATGCAGACTTCTTCCTGTACCACTGCTTGAAGAAGGTGTCTTCCAGAAACTGGCAGTAGGACTGGGAGTTGAGCTTGACTCCATCCTCAACCCGAAAGGCCCCACAAGCTCATCTTTGATGATACCAGCCCAAACCAGTACTCCACCTCCACCTTGCTGGCGTCTGAGTCGGACTGGAGCTGCCCTTTACCAATCCAGCCACGGGCCCATCCATCTGGCCCATCAAGACTCACTCTCATTTCATCAGTCCATAAAACCTTAGAAAAATCAGTCTTGAGATATTTGCCCAGTCTTTGCCTAGTCTTGACGTTTCAGCTTGTGTGTCTTGTTCAGTGGTGGTCGTCTTTCAGCCTTTCTTACCTTGGCCATGTCTCTGAGTATTGCACACCTTGTGCTTTTGGGCACTCCAGTGATGTTGCAGCTCTGAAATATGGCCAAACTGGTGGCAAGTGGCATCTTGGCAGCTGCACGCTTGACTTTTCTCAGTTCATGGGCAGTTATTTTGCGCCTTGGTTTTTCCACACGATTCTTGCGACCCTGTTGACTATTTTGAATGAAACGCTTGATTGTTCGATGATCACGCTTCAGAAGCTTTGCAAATTTTTTGCTGCATCCCTCTGCAAGATATCTCACTATTTTTGACTTTTCTGAGCCTGTCAAGTCCTTCTTTTGACCCATTTTGCCGAAGGAAAGGAAGTTGCCTAATAATTATGCACACCTGATATAGGGTGTTGATGTCATTAGACCACACCCCTTCTCATTACAGAGATGCACATCACCTAATATGCTTAATTGGTAGTAGGCTTTCGAGCCTATACAGCTTGGAGTAAGACAACATGCATAAAGAGAATGATGTGGTCAAAATACTCATTTGCCTAATAATTCTGCACTCCCTGTATACTTAAACATTCATCATCTTTAAATATTAATTAAAGGGATATGAAACAAAAAATATTTTATGATTAAAATAAAGCATGCCATTTTAGACAGCTATTTAAAATAATACGCAGGTGGACTCAAAAACAGCAAAGCACTTCTAGGAGCTAGCTGCTGATTAGTGGCTTTACATATATGCCTCTTGACATTGTTTTACCTAATGTGTTCAGCTAACTCCCAGAAGTACATATAAGTACATATAAATATAAATTAATTGGAAAGTTGTTTAAAATTGTATGATCTATCTGAATAATTAAAGGGACACTGAACCCAAATTTTTTCTTTGCGATTCAGATAGAGTATGCAATTTTAAGCAACTTTCTAATTTATTCCTATTATCATTTTTTCTTCATTCTCTTGCTATCTTTATCTGAAAAAGAAGGCATCTAAGCTTTTTTTTTTTTTTTTTTTTTTTTTTTTTTTTTTTGGTTCAGTACTCTGGACAGCACTTTTTTATTGGTGGATGAATTTATCCACCAATCAGCAAGAATAACCCAGGTTGTTCACCAAAAATGGGTTGGCATCTAAACTTACATTCTTGCATTTCAAATAAAGATACCAAGTGAATGAAAAAAATTTGATAATAGGAGTAAAATAGAAAGTTGCTTCAAATTTCATGCTCTATCTGAATCACAAAAGAAAAAATTTAGGTTCAGTGTCCCTTTAAACAAAAATGTTGGGTTTAAAATCTCTTTAATCATGGAAACCTTTTAGCTTATACTTAATTTACCACTCATATATCTTATTACACCAAGATAGCAACACCTCTACATTTTGTATAAATATCTGTCAGTTTAGTAGTCTGTTGGGGATTTGTGCATCATATTGTAAATAGTAATAGAAAAAAATATATTGAGAGAACACACAGACACATACTGTGCAAATGTATAAACCAGAGACCTAAAATATCTTATGACATAGACCTTAGTCAACAAAATACCACACCTTAACTCCCACCTATACAGCAGTCAACTGAGAGGATCAATGTATTTGAAAACTCCTACAGATTTTTTATCAATCATCTTTTCGTTTTTCCCCCAACATTAGCTTGGATGGTTTCCGGTTCTTTGTTTAGTGACAAAGTAATATTAACCAGCTTTCAGAATATATCTTATTTTGAAAAGCAATCATTGCCAAAGTTATAAGTTTGACTGGTATGGGGAAGCAATACAAACGTATCACGCATGCTCCAAACACTACATTTAACTTCCAGAATAAACAATCAGACCTGACTTATGGCCCACTGTCTTTTTCAAGTGCTGCATATAGTGGTTTGTACTTTTCCCCAAACAGCAGCCACTTAGCTTATATATTAGGGACTTAATATTCATCTGTGTAAAATAAGTTATATGTCTCCATGAAATATATTAGGAATCATACTCAAATTCTCCAGGATGGAGATGGATTATGCAAATTGCTACATGGGCGGCTTGGCTATACAGTTCCATTGCTATCAGCATACCATGCATCATGTCATCTCCCAATGGGGTTTTCCCTCTCATCCCTATTTGACTTGTAGACCTGCAGATATAAACTTTATGAACCAGAAATTGAGAGCACAAAGAGAGAGCGCCTAATGGTGTAATATCGTCGAGATCAAAATGATACAAACAAAAACAGTATCTGCCAAGTGGATACTCACAAAGAAGTTGGCACTCGCAAGTAGTGCATATAGGCGGGCTGACCTTTGTACAGCAGTCAGTACGCTGAATGTGTGGAAGTCGTATCGGGGATCTGTTGTGATAGAAAGGAAAACACAAAAGACCAATGGTGCAATATCGTCTGAACCCAGAGGGACACGAAAAAGACACAGTATCAGCAAGATGTGTACTCACAATGGAGTTGGCACTCACAGGTAGTGCATTCAGGCAGGCTGACCGTATTTAGCTCCAAATAAATTCCCTTTTAATTATTTTTACCCAGCATTTTGTCCGCTGACTTCCTTTCTTTGTACCGGTGCCAACAACCGGTGCGAGTGCCAACTTCTTTGTGAGTATCCACTTGGCAGATACTGTTTTTGTTTGTATCATTTTGATCTCGACGATGTTACACCATTAGGCGCTCTCTCTTTGTGCTCTCAATTTTACAGTTTACCCGACTTACCACCGGTTTGGAGTGGAGCAGCCTTCCAGAATTACAGATTCTGACAGCGTTTATTTCACCTATCTCCTATATACTGTGGACTTTACTGTGAAATCAAATTCGTTTGTATTTTTATTTCTAATTTTTAATATAATTTTTTTATTATATTATTAATATTATATCACTCCTTCTTTGCACAGTCTATTGGTTGACATTTAATTGGAAGTCATTTTCGAGTACACACCATATTTTTTTGTGAATATTTTATTTATAGATTCAGACACACAAGTTTCTTCGATTTTCACCAAAGAACGTTTTTGTAACGCCAAATTTTATTTTTATTTTTTCACATAAGTGCTAACACAATCACAATATGAACATTGTATGAGCACTAGCAGATTCACGATTTCTATTTATTTTTGCAGACACACAAGTATATAAAACACGCACAATTTTCCTTGCACAACATAGCGCACCCTATTGTATGTTTCAATATCATACTTTTTTACTTTTATGAACCAGAAAACTGCCCTAAATGAAGAAAAGAAACAAAAAGATAATAAATCTCCATCGTTTAAAAATACATAGTTTCTCAGTTGATTATGGTGTAATTGTCTCACTGCTGTACAGGAGTGAGGTCATCTCTAGTCAATGTGTTGTATTTATTTTTTCAGAGCTGCAACAACTAATCAATATAATCAATAATAATCGATTATGAAAATAGTTGTCAACTAATCTCATAATCGATTAGTTGGTTTGCTATCAGTTGGTCTGTGCACGGCACCAGCTGTTTCACTCCAATGAGCTCCTGCAAATGGTATTGTGTTTTATGGTTATGCCCTTAGCCTAAAGGATGTCTACATTTCACTTTTTCAGGACAGTATAAGTTTACAACTACTCCTGGCTTATGTGAAACCCAGAAATAAAATAGGAGTCATCATTTATTTTTATATTAAATCAGGTGATTTTGGACAATGCTTTGCATTGCCGAGCTTGTTATTTACACCTAGCTCTAGATTGATGTGATTTGTTATTAGAATTGATGTGCACTATTATCTGTTTGCACAATTATTAGCAGATCACTTGCTATTGCAGATTATATGTACTGTATAGATAAATGTGTAAGGCTTTGTCCTGTTATTGATATATATCAAGTCCTTAGCGCTTTTTACTTTTTTTTTTAAATATATATATTTTTAATATGCAATATGTACCAAATTTAACCTCTATAGGTATATATCTTATTTTAAGAGGGGACTAGATATTTTTTCCCTAACCTTATAGCTGGTTATTTACCATTGCATATAGATAGTCAAGATATTTTTATGTTAGAATGAAGTCCAGGCTCACTTTGTTAAGAGGCCTCTTGCATTGGTGGAGAGTTAAAAAAAAAAATATCCCACCTTGGTGAAATTGGCAAAACCCTACTTATGCATCTCAGGCACCTCAACACAATCTGAGCGCCTCTTCTCTGCTGCAGGCATAATAGTTTGCAAACAGAGAGCCAGCCTCAGCCGGGAGCATGTGGTCATGTTGTCATTTTTGCATTTCTATTTCTGAAATAGTGAATAACAGAATGTTATAAACAGTGCTAATCTACCTCTTTCTAGTTCTACCTCTTTTGAAACACTCAGTATGTGGATTTTGTTTTATCCAATTAGTCGATTAATCGAAAAATTATTCGGCCGATTAATCGATTATGAAAATAATCGTTACTTGCAGCCCTATAATTTTTTAATTATATTTTTTAATTGATGTTTGCATGTCATGTTGAATTGTTTCCTTTTTTGAGTATGTAGAACAAATAAAAAAACAATTTTCTAGAGATATTTTAGTGCTGAATTCAATGAGGGTTTCCTTATTGTCTATTTTGTAGAATTACTACTTTTTAGATTAAATCTTTACTATGATATTTTTTTCATGGCCCGTCATTTATGAACACATCAATATTCTATCTGTATCTTATGTTGTTTAAGTACATCCAACAATTCCTTGTGACATACTTTATAGAACTTTTTTATACTTAAATGGGAAGAGTACACAACTGCAGTCATTACTTTTAGGAATTCAGAACCTGGCCTGGCCAACAGGAGGAGGCAAAGACACCTCAGCCAAAGGCTTCAAATACTTCCCTCATTTCCCAGTCATTGTTTGCCTTTCGTCACAGAATCCTACGATAGCTCAGCCAGTAGGGCGTAGGACTGTAGTTCTACTAGGGGGTTTTGCTTCCTCGTAGATCCATCCTTTTTCTTCCAGAGGTCTGGGACTCTTGTCTTCGATCTTTAACTTTGGGCTGGGACCATTACCCTGGAGGGAAGGTCGGGGATCGGTTTGCTCTATGCAGTGTTGACCGTTTTCTTTTCTTGAGTCTGTCCTCCCCTTCGGTGGAAGGACTTTTGATGTCCATCTCTCTTTGGTGGCGTCTGCTGCTGGGAGGGGACGCTCCTGGGAGCCCGGTATCTTCCAGTCGGGAGCTGTTGTCGAGATTTTTCGGCTTTACTCTGTGGGTTGAGTCCCACGATGGCTTTGCTTCCTGGAGGCTGGTCATCGCGAGTTCTTGTTGCAGGTGGCTTGATGTTCTCTTGGAGAGCTCTTTGTTAGCTGCTGGGATAGTTCTCCTGTCTCTGCGGTGTATGCTTGTCTAGCCTGTGGGTTTCGACTTGACTATGATGCCACTGGGAACTCACGGTTTTCTGTAGCACCTTATATGGTATGGTGCTGTGTCAGGGATATGAGGGTGGCCCTCGGGTCATCTTAGTGACGTTTTTATCCTGAGTATGGACTTCTTTTCTGGTCCTTGTGCTTCTAGGGAGTTTGTCTCCCTGGGCGATGGTACTGTGGCAACCTTGGGTTGCTCTAAGTTTGTTTTAGGCACGTGTTGGATGGTACTTTGGATCTCTTATGGGGTTATCTATTCTCCCTCTCGGGGGTAAATTGAGGTTCTTGACCTTTAGGTCGGGGGTACTTTTTGTGGCAGTCGAGAGCCGCTGGGCTGGCTCCTTGGAGGCTTTTGTGCTCAGCAGACTCTGGGTCTGAGTGTCTCTAGCAGGGCGTTGCAGGTTATGTAACTGATGTGCAGTTACCTGGGCTTCCATTTTTTTTTTTATCTCTGTCATTTATAAAAAAAAATTTAGGGTGTCGGGTAATTTCAGGCTGTGGTGCCTTTCGAAGGGGCTGCATTTTGTACTCACCCTTTGTTTGCATTCAGTGTCCTCTAGCTTGGGTATAGTTTTCCCAAAAGTAATGAATGCAGCTGTGGACTCTTCCCGTTTAAGAAGAAAAACATAAATTATGCTTACCTGATAATTTTATTTTTTTCTGACGGGAAGAATCCACAGCTCCCGCCTGCGTTTTGTCTATGAGGCGGCAGTAAACTTTTGTTCTTCTGGCACCTTTTTCACCCTGATATTTCTCCTACTGTTCCTTGTTCCCTTGGCAGAATGACTGGGGGATGAGGGAAATGGGGGAGGTATTTGAAGCCTTTGGCTGGGGTGTCTTTGTCTCCTCCTGGTGGCCAGGTTCTGAATTCCCAAAAGTAATGAATGCTGCTGTGGACTCTTCCCGTCAGAAGAAAAGAAAATTATCAGGTAAGCATAATTTATTTTGATTTTTTTTTATTTATGGTTATGTGGTCATGTTTACTGTTTTTTATTGTTAACATTGATCTTTCTTAAAGCGCTAATTTTATATGAGCATAAATCTTGAGAATTTTAAGTCTGAATTTGATGTGTCTGGTGAATACTATGAGAGCTTCCAATCTGTCATAATTGAAAGGATTCTTACGTTAAGCTTTCTTGTATGTACATCTAATCTACCGTGGTTTTTAGTGCTACTGTCTCTGCAGATTGTATCTGCTCATATAACTCCTGAGTTTGGCAGCCTAAACTATAATGGTTCCCAGCTTCTTAAAATATATAGTATATGCGTTAGTTTATGTAAGATGTTCCTGTGTCCAAAATTCTGTCATGTAATTAAACCGTAAATCCACATGTCATGAATTGCCAAACATTGTTCTAAAATCTTTTTGTAAATAATGCAATAACCTTTACTTAGATTACTGTATTAAGCAAAATACGGATGCATGGTACTTTTCTCTATGTCTCCTTAGGAGATACTGTAGATGATGCTGGTAATGAACACATCCTCTGTTGAACACTGTGGTGGATCAGTCTGCCCATATGGTTTATGTTTGTCATGTCCTTATGTTTTTTCTTCTGGATTTTCTGATGAAAAGTTTGCTGAACTGCATTTCAGTGGTAATAAGGTTCATACCATATGTATAGATCTGGGACTTTTAGCAAAATATTACATAAAGGTAATGTATTATATTATACCTTCATATAGTTTAATCTTCTTTGTAAGAATTAAATAAACAAACACTTTGTATTAGATAAAAAATAACAATTATGCATCACATAAAAGGACCTAAAAGCCACTAAACGGTGATGCACTTTAGTTGTACACAGTTAAGAGTGTCATGTAGTCTTAGCATTTTCCTGGGCTTCAACAACTTATAACAAGAGGTGTAACATACATGAACAACCAGTTTCTTATTATTTTAATGGGATCTGTTCAGGTTCTGTGTTTTTTTGTGTGTGCTTATTTAAGTCCCATTAACATAAGAAATGTTGACTGAAACAACATTGCTCTACACCACTGTCCCTTGTTAAAGGGTTAAAAGAAAGGTATTATTATTACAATACTCTGTAGAACTATACACGGTTCAGTACTTTCATGGGGTGCATTGCAATACATATGCTAACAAGTACAATAAGTGTAGGTAACATTTGTGAGTCTCTTAAAGGAATAGTCTAGTCAAAATTAAACTTTAATGATTCAGATAGAGCATGCAATTTCAAGCAACTTTCTAATTTACTCCTATTATCACTTTTTCTTTGTTCTATTGGTATCTTTATTTGAATGTAAAGCATAGGAGCCGGTCCATTTTTGGTTCCGCACCTGGGTAGCTTTTGCTGATTGGTGGCTACATTTAGACACCAATCAGAAAGTGCTACCTAGGTTCTGAACCAAAAATGGGCCGGCTCCTATGCTTACATTCTTGCTTTTTCAAATAAGGATACCAAGAGAACGAAGAAAAATTGATAATAGGAGTAAATTAAAAAGCTTTTTAAAATGACATGCTCTATCATGGAAGTTTAATTTTGACTAGACTGTTCCTTTAATCTCAAAATCTAAAGGAGAAAGAGTGACACAGAAGGTGTGAGAGAGGAAAGTAAAGACTAATTGATAATTGTTATTAAATTATTTACTCTGAAACATAAGTTATTGTGTGTGTTCTGAGTTGACTATAGTTGTAAAGCTGACAACATTACTTCCCATTGTGTAAAGAATGAAAATGTCTCCTTCAGTGTGAAGTTTACATCTGATAACCACAAATTAATTATTTTCTACAGACTCTTGATATTATAATTTGTATTCACACAACAAAATAATGATGCTACACAGGTATCCCTAGTTCACCCATCAATAAATGTTACCCTTTAAAGGAGATGGACAGAAAAACAAGGCCACTTCTTTTTTCATGTGGTATCAGTTTCCTCAATGACAGTTCTTTTTTTTTTGTTCTTTCTGGCAGAAATTTAAACATTGCCTATCTAGGTATTCTGTGTGACCTTGTTAAACTGTGCCACTGTGTATGATGCTATCATCCATCTTATTTTGTTTCCAAAAATATTATTATTATATGCAGCAATTTATTTATATTATTATTATATGCAGCAGCATGTGTGTAGGCATCTCATTTGTACACTACTACAGAGTAGTGGAGAAATCTATTTTTTACAACATCCCGCTTAGAAGCTTTCTTTATTTTCCTTTGTTGGGCCAGAAGCTAGTATTTCTGCATTTTCACTTCTTTGGTAGGTTGTTTATCTCTGTTTTGGTGATACTACCCTTTAGTAACTTACAGTAGAGCCTTTTTGTACACATGCTTGTATGTTTATTAGGACGATTGATTTATAGCCTCTATTATATTTCTCTGCTAATGAACGTATTTTATGTTGTTGATACCTAGTCCTAGATTGAAGATATTGTTAGAGTCAATCTACTGTGAATCTTGTTTCTGTTAACCATAAGGACATTCCTTAGAAAATACAATGTAGTCACTTATGGTGAGCAATGGTCCAGCTGAGTATAGTTTTGTCATTTTAATGTGAGTAGTAAGTGCAAAAAAAATCCTCAAATTGGCCAAGATCTTTTGTTTTACTTAAAGGGACATAATTCTCATATGCTAAATCACTTGAAACCGATGCAGTATAACTGTAAAAAGCTGACAGGAAAATATCACCTGAGCATCTCTATTTAAAAAAGGAAGATATTTTACCTCACAATCTCCTCAGCTCAGCAGAGTAAGTTCTGTGTAAAAAGTTATACTCCGCTGCTCTCAGCTGCAGGTAAAAGAAAATAAAAAAATGAAGAAATGAACAGCAGCCAATCAGCATCAACAGTGCTGAGGTCTAGATATATTATATCTATATATATATTTTTTTTTTGGTTACTGTGTTTTATGTTATGTATCCATTCTTTTGTACTGATATACAGTATGATATGTTTTTCTTTCTATGTTTGTTCAATAATTTCCAATAAAGAAAAATTATAAAAAAAAAAACAGTGCTGAGGTCATGAACTTTTTTACTGTGATCTCATGAGATTTGACTTTACTCTCATGAGATTTCATAGTAAACTTCCTTTAAACTGAATAGGTAAATAACATGAGAGTGCACGAGGCTCAACCCCTTAGCTGTCCCGGGACAGATAAACTGATTTGCTGCTTAGAAGTCCTTTACAATGGGATGTGGCTACTGAGGAACTTTTGAGGTAAAATATCTTTCTTTTTTACATAGAGATGTTCAGGTGATATTTTCTAGTCAGCTTTTTACAGCTATGCTGCATCACTTTTAAGTGTTTCAACATTTGGGTATTATGGCCCTTTAATGGGACACTAAACACCTTGTTATAAAAATAACAGATCAGCAAAGTTTAAACATTTTAAAAGTAATTTCTTGTTTGCTGCTGTTGTTTTTAATAGCCAAACTCCACACACCACTTACCTTATTCGGTGCAACCAAAGCTTGACACAATCATTATGTTATCAAAATCTGGTTTGGTTTGCAGTTGTTATCTGATAAGCTCTACTGAGGCCAATTATTGAAAGATATCATTCCGGTTCTGAGAATTAAAAAATGTGCTTTTTTTTTTTGAGTTAAATTACATGACAGGGCAAAATACATCATCAAAGTTTATTGCAAAGTTGTCTTTCTAAGGACAATGTAAAATTTGATATTACTATCTCAATGTTTTTACGGTTCTTTTATAACAAACATTTGTTTAGTGTAACAAATGTAATTATCAATTATATCAGGGGTCATCAATTGTGGACCTCCAGAGGTTTTGGAAATACATTTCCCATGATGCATCATGGGACATGTAGTTCCAAAACCTCAATTGATGGCTCCTGAACTATATCATGATTACTACTATAATGAAAATATGGCTGTCCTTCCCATATGCATAACATATTGTCACTCAAATTGGTTTCTTTTTGCAGGCTGCGGAGAGCACCTTGTACGGACCATATTGGCCAGAGAATGTTCACTTGCATTGCAGGCTGAAGACGCTCACCAAGCATTGCTAGAGTCTATGCAAAACAAATTTATTGGTATGTGCACACTCTTTTCTTTACTACATCATAGGTTAATGGCATAATACAATAGTTCATGTGTTTGTGGAACATGTAAACATCTGCTAAAACATTACTATTAGAATATATTATTTTGTTGCACAATTTGTTATAGAGTTATTTTTATGCCTAAAAGCTTTTCCAACAGAATGATATTTTTATATTAGAGTAATAAATAAATATGACGTGTGTAGTAAAGTATCTGTGGATATTTTGTGAAAGCTATTCTTTTCACATATGTCTGCCAGATAAAAAGAAATCATTCCAGCTTACAAAGAATTTGTTTATAGCTTAAATCTGGATACTGTCATGTGCAGAAAGGGTAATTTTGTCCACATAAAAATAGCAAAACCACACATTTGATGCATCAAATATATACGTGATGTAATCATTTCCTTTTTCACTAGATAATAAGCAGTGATAAATAAGTCTATTTGTTTGGTAGAAGAAATTATAAATTGTGTGTGTGTGTGTTTTGTCGTGCGATTTTAACGGTTTACAAACTATGGCAATATTTATACAAAGTGATTTAAACCACCTATTAAAGAAACTACTATTATAGGAGCCAGCACAGTATTTACTAGTTTATAATTTTTTGCATTTTAAAAAGGAAATTAAATTGTCATAATTAGCCTTAAATTGTCGGTGACTGTAAGCACAAATCATTTCCTGGCTTCTCAACCAAGTTGTACACGCAGAAGTCACCACCAGCCTGCAGACAGGTTTGCTGAAAGGGACAGGGTACTGTAAATCTAGATTCACCCTAATGTGTTTCCAATTACGTGTTTCAGAGTTTAAAATGTATATGACATAGCTGTCTCTGCTAATTGAAACCCAACCCAAATGGGCTGACAGTGTAGGGAGAGCAGACCTCATTAACTTATTTCTATATTTACACAAAATCCTCCGTATTTTATATTTCACTTTATACACAGTGAGGTCAGTACTAAGATAGAACAATGTAAAAAAAACATTTTGTTGTCTCTCTGCCCCACCCCCCCCACACACTGAAAAAGTAATTAGTCTTAAGAAAGTTTACATAGCTTTTCTATAACCGTTACTTAAGTATTGAAATTTACAGTATACATGGTAATGCAACAGTCAAATGCAGCTATTTCAAATGACAAAGTAAAGTTAAAGGATACATTTGTAAACAATTTACTACACTCCAGGAAGTAAAAGGGTTTATTTGGAAAATATTAAAAGGGAGAAAAAGATCAGTGTACAATGCCCTTTTAAGAAGAGTTTCATAATCCTCAGTGCAGTTGTTGATTGAAATGTTTTATAATATGACCATCTAGGAAGGCATTCCTAGGTAGCTGCCCATATTGCCCTGTACTGAAACTGCATGCTTGAGAGAACATGGACATGTTTGCAACTCTAGAGGCCTTATGAGTCTGTTTTGCTTTTAGTATCACTGGAGACACAAAAGTCACCAGAGTACTACTAAGAGGCGCCTAAGGAAAAAATGGCACAATATGGTTTCAGAATAATATTACACTTAGGGAAGATAATCCCATAGAGATAGTAAAATAGGATATTAATAGGAATGTGACAGACCCTTCTGTCAGGACTGAAGGAGTTAACTGTGTTTAGCTTTAAGAAACTATTTTCTAAACACAAGTTGCTGGCTCCAACCATAATTTAGTTAGTGATAAGAATTCCATTGTTTGATCACCCTCAGAGAGAAAACGCTTAAGTGATAAGAAGAGCCAAGAGTGTCTTGTGGTTGAAGTGTTTAAGTAATATAATTCTATTGTATCATGTCAAAGGGCTTGTTCCCTCCATGTAATGTACAACAGTCTTTCAACCCCCATCTGGGGGGGGGGGGGTCAGACCTGCATAAATACTAGGCATAGCCTTTAATAAATGACATTCTGTTTGAACCTGAAAACTGGCTGGTTTGTGAATTGCTGATTCCCTATGCAGGACGTTGTTCCCTGGTATTAACCCTTGGTATCCTGTTGGTACCGTAACAATTGGTGGCAAGCGACGGAATGAACCTTATCGCCCAGAAGAGCAACTACACAAGCCAGTAACCTCAGGAAGAGGGGGATTATTACAATACTGACTAAGATGGAAAAGAGAAAAGTAAATTTTGCAGCTTTTAAAAACTTCCTGGAAACAGAAGGAGAGATTGATGGGTACCTTGCGGATTTTGAGAGGCAATGTGCACTACACAAGGTACCCGCAGAGGACTGGGTCACGATATTATCTGGAAAATTATCCGGCCGGGCCAGTGAGGCTTTTCGGGCCATTCCAGATGAGGAAGTCGGGGATTATAATACTATAAAAGAGGCTCTGCTCTCCAGGTATGCGGTTACACCGGAGACATACCGGAGGCGGTTCAGAGACACTGTTAAATTAGCTGGAGATTCCTACCTTGAGTGGGCATGTAAGGTGCACCGCACAGCAGCTCACTGGATAGCGGGGTGCCAAGCCATATCTGGGGAAGAGGTGCTGCAGCTATTCCTGTTGGAACATTGCTTCGACAAGTTACCCGTAGGAGTTCGAGAGTGGGTTCGGGACCGTAAACCCTCCACCCTGCAGGAAGCAGCTCGCTTGGCAGATGAGTATACGGATGCCCGCAAACTGGACACTGCTACCACTAAGCCCCCTGCTAGAGTGGAGTACAGACCCCCAGTCACCCCAGCAGCTGCCAGTTACCAAACCCCGGCGCACCGCTATACCACACGGCCTCCGGCCACGAACTACCCTCAGAGAGCCCTGTTCAATTTGCGGTGCTACTCACAACCTATTCGGTGCTTTAGATGTAAGCAACTAGGGCACAAAAGACCAGAGTGTCCCCTAAACGCAGCGAACCAAGCGCAGTCCTGGAGAAGACCCGCCGGCGGAATCCCACGTAATCCTCAGCCTGCGGCCCGCTACGTAGAGGCGCAAGAATGCTGGAGCATCCTACATGAGGCAGACCTTGTGCAAGCTGCCCACCGGAATAACCGGTAACTGGTTAAAGTGAATGGGAAGAAGGTCAGTGGTCTACGGGATACTGGTGCTACCATGACCTTGCTTCAAAAGAACTTGGTGTCTGAGAAACAGTACACTGGAGACACTGTGGCTGTGAGGGTAGCAGGGGGCGATGTGTTCAGCCTACCTGTTGCCAGGGTACATTTGGATTGGGGAGTGGGCGCTAGACCTGTGAATGTGGGGGTCAAGAAGGACTTACCTGCTGATGTTCTTCTTGGAAATGACTTGGCCCCCCTTGTTTCTGCCTACGCTCCTATGGGTCCCGCTGATGTTAACCCTGTGACTACCCGTGCCCAGATCCGTGCAGCAGAGACTGACCCACCTGCTGCTAAGCCCCCGGACGCTGAGCTCAGTAAATCTCTATCCGCTATTGATATGTGGAGGTCCCGTTACAATGCGCTGATGAAGGAGAAGAGGAGCGCAGAGGAAAAAGCACGTTTAGAACGTGAATCTCTGCTAGACAAGCTGCACCGACAGACTGCAGAAAACACCAGCTTGAGAGTGGGACATGAAACCTTAAAGACAAACTTAGCGACACTTGAGGAGAAGCTGACGCTGGCTCATAGTGAGGTGCAGCAACTCAAGGGCACCCTATGTCAGTATGAAGGGATTGGGGATACCTATAAAGAGCAGGTACAGAAAACTCGTAAAGAAGCTGATGGGATTTTGAAGGACTGTTTGGCCCTGGTCTGGGCACTGAGGAATTTGAACCCTTGTTTGTATGGACAGGAATTCTCTCTCATAACGGGAATACAGATGGATTGTCCCAGCAAACTGACATGCCTACCACCTCCTAGTCCGGTCATCCCCAGGTTGACCCGCAAAACGGTCAAGCCGGGTCTGCCGGAGTGTTCCACAAGGGGGGAGCTATGTGACAGACCCTTCTGTCAGGACTGAAGGAGTTAACTGTGTTTAGCTTTAAGAAACTATTTTCTAAACACAAGTTGCTGGCTCCAACCATAATTTAGTTAGTGATAAGAATTCCATTGTTTGATCACCCTCAGAGAGAAAACGCTTAAGTGATAAGAAGAGCCAAGAGTGTCTTGTGGTTGAAGTGTTTAAGTAATATAATTCTATTGTATCATGTTAAAGGGCTTGTTCCCTCCATGTAATGTACAACAGTCTTTCAACCCCCATCTGGGGGGGGGGGGGGGGTCAGACCTGCATAAATACTAGGCATAGCCTTTAATAAATGACATTCTGTTTAAACCTGAAAACTGGCTGGTTTGTGAATTGCTGATTCCCTATGCAGGACGTTGTTCCCTGGTATTAACCCTTGGTATCCTGTTGGTACCGTAACAAGGAATATATATAACGACTATATTTGATGAATATTGGAAATCCTGACTCCTAAAAAATAATCATGAATAAAAAACAAGCCAAATAGGACAACAGAGAGGAGTAAAACAATGCGAAATTAATATAATTGATTTTAGTCCAATCAATATGGTAAACTTATCAAGTCCAGCAGAGTCCAAAGGTAGGGGCCCAAAAGATGTGTGTAGTGGGCAATATTCCAAAAAGAAGATAGGCCGCTCCTCCAAAGTGTTATGCCAGGAACACAGATGGAAAATCTAGAAGAAATTAGATAGAGGGCGCCACATGGTGCAGATCATATGAGATAATAACAACAAAACGGTATGATCATAAGAATCCTACTCACAAATAGTAGCGCACAGAAAGTGCAGATAACGCAGTCCGGAACTACACGTCGTCCGGTCGACCACAATGGATGGATAGCACAGATGGAGGTCCTCGTCTCACCAGGGAGAGTCCAGGGATATCCAAGATAGAGTGAATAAGGAACTATGCTACAGAGTTCCAGCCAGATCCAAGGGACCAGAGTTCCAGCCAGATCCTGGGGAGGAAACCGGAAGGAGTTCGCCAGGTCCAATCCAAGGAGAAAGAAGTATACAAGGCAGCAATTGGAGAATTTAAAATATATAAAAGAAGTTTAATAACAATAAAAACAACAGCAACGCGTTTCTCAGTGATACACACTGTTTCATCAGGCCTTGGATTGGACCTGGCAAACTCCTTCCGGTTTCCTCCCCAGGATCTGGCTGGAACTCTGGTCCCTTGGATCTGGCTGGAACTCTGTAGCATAGTTCCTTATTCACTCTATCTTGGATATCCCTGGACTCTCCCTGGTGAGACGAGGACCTCCATCTGTGCTATCCATCCATTGTGGTCGACCGGACGACGTGTAGTTCCGGACTGCGTTATCTGCACTTTCTGTGCGCTACTATTTGTGAGTAGGATTCTTATGATCATACCGTTTTGTTGTTATTATCTCATATGATCTGCACCATGTGGCGCCCTCTATCTAATTTCTTCTCGATTTTCCATCTGTTTTGCTTCCCCTTCCTTCTCCTAGTCTTGCACCATTTCTTTATCTTAGTGTCTTGTTACTGACTTCCTATGTCTCTCTGTAATGCCATAGTGTTTGTACTGTTTAGTTCCCTACAATCTACCCCCCCCCCCCTTTGATATGTATGTTTTGTTTATCTCCTATGTTAAACCCTTAATCTAATGGGGTTCTTGGTGAGCACCCCCCCTTTACTCAAATATACATTACTACTGGGAATTACTCTTCCTGGCTTCTAGGATGAGACAAAGATTCCCAAACCCCAAGAGCTCTATAAAACCCCTCCCACCTGGAAACTAGTCTTGTCTTTGCCTCCACTAGAGGAAGATGAAGAATGAAGATGTGCATGAAGATGAGTTGAGTCCCATTTCCCCTCAGAGTGCAGTGTTTGTCAGAGGGTTGGTGTGTATGTAGTACAGTTAGTAGGAATTTAGCCACAAGCCTTCCACGGGGTAAGTTTTGTTTTTCCTTAAGAGCTCTCTTTTGGGGGGTTTACTATTTCTGCTTTTTTTCTACTTTGTATAATTTTGTAATAATCGAGCCTTCTGATTTTGTTCCTAAATCCTCTCTAGAAGCTGGGCCTCTTGAACACTTTCCTACCAGTGTTAATTGCGTTTATTGTAAAAAGGCTGAGGTCTTACCTCCAGCTCATTTATGTAACACATGCTTAAATGTTTCAATGCATTCAGACCAGTCTAATGCTGCTTTTGTGTCTAAGGGTAGTACTTCTTCTTCTGTTTGTTCCTTACAGGGGACAGATTTTGGTCCTGGAATTAAGGACTTCATCCGTTCAACAGTATCTGAAATGTTGGTGGCTATCCTGCCTTCAAATAAACGTAAAAGGACAGTTCATAATTTGACTAGCTCTAAGCTTGCTGGGGTTAATGCTTCTATTATTTTTTCCTCGGAAAGAGAGGTTTTCTCTGATGACCTGGGGTCTACCTCTGATCATGAATCAGAGTCATCCTCATATTTGATCTCTTTTAAAGGAGATTTTGCTTACTTTATGGGGTTAAATATCCTAAAGTAGCTGAGGACAAGCCTGTTAATCATTTAAATTTAATTTACAAACTCATGGTAAAGTCCTTTCAGGTTTTCCCTGACACTGTCTCTGTGAACGCCTCTAGTGAATGGTCTAAGCCAGGTAGTCCCTTTGATCCTTCTGCAAGGTTTAAGAGAATATATAATCTACCTGCATGCTTACAGTGAATGTAAATGTTGATGCTAAAGTGTCCAGTTTTTAAAAATTTGATTAAAAACAGGGGCACTTTAATTCATCAAAATTTACATTTCACTCCTGTTGTGAAAAAAAACTTAGGCCTAGATTTGGAGTTTGGCGGTAAAAGGGCTGTTAACGCTCCGCGGGCTTTTTTCTGGCCGCACCATAAATTTAACTCTGGTATCGAGAGTTTAAACAAATGCTGCGTTAGGCTCCAAAAAAGGAGCGTAGAGCATTTTTACCGCAAATGCAACTCTCGATACCAGAGTTGCTTACGGACGCGGCCGGCCTCAAAAACGTGCTCGTGCACGATTCTCCCATAGGAAACAATGGGGCTGTTTGAGCTGAAAAAAAACCTAACACCTGCAAAAAAGCAGCGTTCAGCTCCTAACGCAGCCCCATTGTTTCCTATGGGGAAACACTTCCTACGTCTGCACCTAACACTCTAACATGTACCCCGAGTCTAAACACCCCTAACCTTACACTTATTAACCCCTAATCTGCCGCCCCCGCTATCGCTGACCCCTGCATATTTTTTTTAACCCCTAATCTGCCGCTCCGTAAACCGCCGCAACCTACGTTATCCCTATGTACCCCTAATCTGCTGCCCTAACATCGCCGACCCCTATATTATATTTATTAACCCCTAATCTGCCCCCCTCAACGTCGCCGACACCTGCCTACACTTATTAACTCCTAATCTGCCGAGCGGACCTGAGCGCTACTATAATAAAGTTATTAACCCCTAATCCGCCTCACTAACCCTATCATAAATAGTATTAACCCCTAATCTGCCCTCCCTAACATCGCCGACACCTACCTTCAATTATTAACCCCTAATCTGACGACTGGAGCTCACCGCTACTATAATAAATGTATTAACCCCTAAAGCTAAGTCTAACCCTAATACTAACACCCCCCTAAGTTAAATATAATTTACATCTAACGAAATAAATTAACTCTTATTAAATAACTTATTCCTATTTAAAGCTAAATACTTACCTGTAAAATAAATCCTAATATAGCTACAATATAAATTATAATTATATTATAGCTATTTTAGGATTAATATTTATTTTACAGGCAACTTTTTAATTATTTTAACCAGGTACAATAGCTATTAAATAGTTAAGAACTATTTAATAGTTACCTAGTTAAAATAATAACAAATTTACCTGTAAAATAAATCCTAACCTAAGATATAATTAAACCTAACACTACCCTATCAATAAATTAATTAAATAAACTACCTACAATTACCTACAATTAACCTAACACTACACTATCAATAAATTAATTAAACACAATTGCTACAAATAAATACAATTAAATAAACTAGCTAAAGTACAAAAAATAAAAAAGAACTAAGTTACAAAAAATAATAAAATATTTACAAACATAAGAAAAATATTACAACAATTTTAAACTAATTACACCTACTCTAAGCCCCCTAATAAAATAACAAAGCCCCCCAAAATAAAAAATTCCCTACCCTATTCTAAATTAAAAAAGTTACAAGCTCTTTTACCTTACCAGCCCTGAACAGGGCCCTTTGCGGGGCATGCCCCAAGAATTTCAGCTCTTTTGCCTGTAAAAGAATAAATACAATACCCCCCCCCCCAACATTACAACCCACCACCCACATACCCCTAATCTAACCCAAACCCCCCTTAAATAAACCTAACACTAAGCCCCTGAAGATCTTCCTACCTTGTCTTCACCATACCAGGTTCACCGATCCGTCCTGGCTCCAACATCTTCATCCAACCCAAGCGGGGGTTGGCGATCCATCATCCGGTGCTGAAGAGGTCCAGAAGAGGCTCCAAAGTCTTCCTCCTATCCGGCAAGAAGAGGACATCCGGACCGGCAAACATCTTCCCCAAGCGGCATCTTCAATCTTCTTCCATCCGGTGCGGAGCGGGTCCATCTTGAAGCAGGCGACGCGGATCCATCCTCTTCTTCCGTTGTCTCCCGACGAATGACGGTTCCTTTAAGGGACGTCATCCAAGATGGCGTCCCTCGAATTCCGATTGGCTGATAGGATTCTATCAGCCAATCGGAATTAAGGTAGGAATTTTCTGATTGGCTGATGGAATCAGCCAATCAGAATCCAGTTCAATCCGATTGGCTGATCCAATCAGCCAATCAGATTGAGCTCGCATTCTATTGGCTTTTCCGATCAGCCAATAGAATGCGAGCTCAATCTGATTGGCTGATTGGATCAGCCAATCGGATTGAACTTGATTCTGATTGGCTGATTCCATCAGCCAATCAGAAAATTCCTACCTTAATTCCGATTGGCTGATAGAATCCTATCAGCCAATCGGAATTCGAGGGACGCCATCTTGGATGACGTCCCTTAAAGGAACCGTCATTCGTCGGGAGACAACGGAAGAAGAGGATGGATCCGCGTCGCCTGCTTCAAGATGGACCCGCTCCGCACCGGATGGAAGAAGATTGAAGATGCCGCTTGGAGAAGATGTTTGCCGGTCCGGATGTCCTCTTCTTGCCGGATAGGAGGAAGACTTTGGAGTCTTTTCTGGACCTCTTCAGCACCGGATGATGGATCGCCAACCCCCGCTTGGGTTGGATGAAGATGTTGGAGCCAGGACGGATCGGTGAACCTGGTATGGTGAAGACAAGGTAGGAAGATCTTCAGGGGCTTAGTGTTAGGTTTATTTAAGGGGGGTTTGGGTTAGATTAGGGGTATGTGGGTGGTGGGTTGTAATGTTGGGGGGGGGGTATTGTATTTATTCTTTTACAGGCAAAAGAGCTGAAATTCTTGGGGCATGCCCCGCAAAGGGCCCTGTTCAGGGCTGGTAAGGTAAAAGAGCTTGTAACTTTTTTAATTTAGAATAGGGTAGGGAATTTTTTATTTTGGGGGGGCTTTGTTATTTTATTAGGGGGCTTAGAGTAGGTGTAATTAGTTTAAAATTGTTGTAATATTTTTCTTATGTTTGTAAATATTTTATTATTTTTTGTAACTTAGTTCTTTTTTATTTTTTGTACTTTAGCTAGTTTAGTTAATTGTATTTATTTGTAGCAATTGTGTTTAATTAATTTATTGATAGTGTAGTGTTAGGTTAATTGTAGGTAATTGTAGGTAGTTTATTTAATTAATTTATTGATAGGGTAGTGTTAGGTTTAATTATATCTTAGGTTAGGATTTATTTTACAGGTAAATTTGTTATTATTTTAACTAGGTAACTATTAAATAGTTCTTAACTATTTAATAGCTATTGTACCTGGTTAAAATAATTAAAAAGTTGCCTGTAAAATAAATATTAATCCTAAAATAGCTATAATATTATTATTATTATTAATTATTATATTGTAGCTATATTAGGATTTATTTTACAGGTAAGTATTTAGCTTTAAATAGGAATAAGTTATTTAATAAGAGTTAATTAATTTCGTTAGATGTAAATTATATTTAATTTAGGGGGGTGTTAGTGTTAGGGTTAGACTTAGCTTTAGGGGTTAATCAATTTATTAGAATAGCGGTGAGCTCCGGTCGTCAGATTAGGGGTTAATAATTGAAGGTAGGTGTCGGCGATGTTAGGGAGGGCAGATTAGGGGTTAATACTATTTATGATAGGGTTAGTGAGGCGGGTTAGGGGTTAATAACTTTATTATAGTAGCGCTCAGGTCCACTCGGCAGATTAGGGGTTAATAATTGAAGGTAGGTGTCGGCGATGTTAGGGAGGGCAGATTAGGGGTTAATACTATTTATGATAGGGTTAGTGAGGCGGGTTAGGGGTTAATAACTTTATTATAGTAGCGCTCAGGTCCGCTCGGCAGATTAGGGGTTAATAAGTGTAGGCAGGTGTCGGCGACGTTGAGGGGGGCAGATTAGGGGTTAATAAATATAATATAGGGGTCGGCGGTGTTAGGGGTAGCAGATTAGGGGTACATAGGGATAACGTAGGTGGCGGCGCTTTGCGGTCGGAAGGTTAGGGGTTAATAAATGTAATACAGGGGTCGGCGGGGTTAGGGGCAGCAGATTAGGGGTACATAAGTATAACGTAGGTGGCGGTCGGCAGATTAGGGGTTAAAAATTTAAATCGAGTGGCGGCGATGTGGGGGGAGCTCGGTTTAGGGGTACATAGGTAGTTTATGGGTGTTAGTGTACTTTAGGGTACAGTAGTTAAGAGCTTTATGAACCGGCGTTAGCCAGAAAGCTCTTAACTCCTGCTATTTTCAGGCGGCTGGAATTTTGTCGTTAGATGTCTAACGCTCACTTCAGACACGACTCTAAATACCGGCGTTAGAACGATCCCATTGAAAAGATAGGATACGCAAATGGCGTAGGGGGATCTGCGGTATGGAAAAGTCGCGGCTGAAAAGTGAGCGTTAGACCCTTTAATCACTGACTCCAAATACCAGCGGGCGGCCAAAACCAGCGTTAGGAGCCTCTAACGCTGGCTTTGACGGCTACCGCCGAACTCCAAATCTAGGCCTTACATTTTTATCTTGACAGCAGCTCCAGATTCCTGCACCCGTCGCAAAGCCACTTCCTTGGTCTAAAATGAGGAATCCGGCTTCCTCCAATCACAAATTTGAATCAGACACTAATTCCCGCGGGGGGGAAGGCGTGATTGGAGGATGACCTCCTTCTGATGTCATAAATGGCTTGTGACGACCGGAGGAAGCTGGAGCTGCTGTCAAGATTAAAAGGTAAGTATTTCTTCACAACACGAGTGAAATGTAAATTTTGATGAATTAAAGTGCCCCTGTTTTTAATCAAATTTTTAAAAAACGGGCACTTTAGCATCAACATTTACATTAACTTTAAGGACCTGTGAGCCCGAAACATCACAGCATATCCATCTATATGTATTTAAAGGATATTAAATAAAAACATGGATTTTAATGGTGCTGTGGACCTTTATTGAAATTGGATTGGTATTTCCCTGGGAACAGCTGCTGTCCTGGTCCTACGTGCACCTACTTATTGGGGATAAAGTTTAGATGTTTTGCTTTGGTAAAGACTGATTGTATTGGTTCTAAATATAATTTCTCATAGTTACTGGATAGGTTTCAGAACAAGGCCTCCCAGATGAAAGTTTGTTCTGTCCAATGTTCCAAAGGATCCTTTGAAGGCTCAAGCCTTTTTTTTTCAGTCAGTTTCGGATCTAGAATCTATGGGAGTGATTTTTCCTGTTCTGTTGTTGGAACATGGTATAGGGGTTTATTCAAATCTCTTCATTGTTCCAAAGAAGGAGGGTACTTTAATACCAGTTTTGGATCTAAAAGCGGTGAACAAATGTGTCAGAGTTCCTACTTTCAAAAGGGAGACTATCCGGACTATTCTGCCTTGTGTTCTACAAGTTCAGTTTATGTCCACAATAGATTTAAAGGATGCTTACCTTCATGTTCCAATTCACAGGGATCATTATCAGGTCACCTTTTTAGTCAAGCACTGGTTTCAGTTTGTTGCTCTAACATTTGGTCTGGCTACAGATTAAAGAATTTTCTCAAATGGTTCTTGGTACTCTTCTGTATGTGATCAGAATTCAGGGTATTGTTTCACTACCTGGATGATATCTTGGTTCAAGCTCCATTTTTTTTGTTTAGCAGAATCTCACACCAATAGACTCTTATTGTTTCTTCAGCAACATGGTTGGAATTTCCAAAGAGTCCTTTGGTTCCTCAAACAAAGGTTACTTTCTCCAACATAGGTGTGTCCGGTCCACGGCGTCATCCTTACTTGTGGGATATTCTCTTCCCCAACAGGAAATGGCAAAGAGCCCAGCAAAGCTGGTCACATGATCCCTCCTAGGCTCCGCCTTCCCCAGTCATTCTCTTTGCCGTTGCACAGGCAACATCTCCACGGAGATGGCTTAGAGTTTTTTGGTGTTTAAATGAAGTTTTTATTCTTCAATCAAGAGTTTGTTATTTTAAAATAGTGCTGGTATGTACTATTTACTCTGAAACAGAAAAGAGATGAAGATTTCTGTTTGTAAGAGGAAAATGATTTTAGCAACCGTTACTAAAATCGATGGCTGTTTCCACACAGGACTGTTGAGAGGAATTAACTTCAGTTGGGGGAAACAGTGAGCAGACTTTTGCTGCTTGAGGTATGACACATTTCTAACAAGACTTGGTAATGCTGGAAGCTGTCATTTTCCCTATGGGATCCGGTAAGCCATTTTTATTAAATAAGAATAAAGGGCTTCACAAGGGCTTTAAAGACTGGTAGACATTTTTCTGGGCTAAAACGATTGATTTATAAGCATTTTTAATAGTTTATAGCTTTGAGGAGTTATTTTATTCTTGGGAATTATGTTAAAGAAACGGCAGGCACTGTATTGGACACCTTTTTCACTGGGGGCCTTCTCTAATCATAGGCAGAGCCTCATTTTCGCGCCACTAATGCGCAGTTGTTTTTGGAAAGCAAGGCATGCAGATGCATGTGTGAGGAGCTCAGATACATAGAAAAAGCTTACTGAAGGCGTCATTTGGTATCGTATTCCCCTCTGGGCTTGGTTGGGTCTCAGCAAAGCAGATACCAGGGACTGTATAGGGGTTAAATATAAAAACGGCTCCGGTTCCGTTATTTTAAGAGTTAAAGCTTTCAAATTTGGCGTGCAATACTTTTAAGGCTTTAAGACACTGTGGTGAAATTTTGGTGAATTTTGAACAATTCCTTCATACTTTTTCACATATTCAGTAATAAAGTGTGTTCAGTTTAAAATTTAAAGTGACAGTAACGGTTTTATTTTAAAACGTTTTTTGTACTTTGTTATCAAGTTTATGCCTGTTTAACATGTCTGAACTATCAGATAGACTATGTTCTGTATGTGAGGAAGCCAAGGTTCCTTCTCATTTAAATAGATGTGATGTATGTGACAAACAATTTAGAGAAAATGATGCCCAAGATGATTCCTCAAGTGAGGGGAGTAAGCATGGTACTGCATCATCCCCTCCTTCGTCTACGCCAGTCTTGCCCACACAGGAGGCCCCTAGTACATCTAGTGCGCCAATACTCCTTACTATGCAACAATTAACAGCTGTAATGGATAATTCTATCAAAAACATTTTAGCCAAAATGCCCACTTATCAGCGAAAGCGCGACTGCTCTGTTTTAGAAAATACTGTAGAGCATGAGGACGCTGATGATAATGGTTCTGACATGCCCCTACACCAGTCTGAGGGGGCCAGGGAGGTTTTGTCTGAGGGAGAAATTTCAGATTCAGGGAAAATTTCTCAACAAGCTGAACCTGATGTGATTACATTCAAATTTAAATTGGAACATCTCCGCGCTCTGCTTAAGGAGGTGTTGTCTACTCTGGATGATTGTGACAATTTGGTAATTCCAGAGAAATTATGTAAAATGGACAAGTTCCTAGAGGTCCCGGGGCCCCCCGAAGCTTTTCCTATACCCAAGCGGGTGGCGGACATTGTAAACAAAGAATGGGAAAGGCCCGGCATACCTTTTGTCCCTCCCCCTATATTTAAGAAATTGTTTCCTATGGTCGACCCCAGAAAGGACTTATGGCAGACAGTCCCCAAGGTCGAGGGGGCGGTCTCTACTCTAAACAAACGCACTACTATCCCTATAGAAGATAGTTGTGCTTTCAAAGATCCTATGGATAAAAAATTAGAGGGTTTGCTTAAAAAGATGTTTGTTCAGCAAGGTTACCTTCTACAACCAATTTCATGCATTGTTCCTGTCACTACAGCAGCGTGTTTCTGGTTCGATGAACTAGAAAAGTCGCTCGATAAAGATTCTTCTTATGAGGAGATTATGGACAGAGTTCACGCTCTTAAATTGGCTAACTCTTTTACTTTAGACGCCACTTTGCAATTAGCTAGATTAGCGGCGAAAAATTCAGGGTTTGCTATTGTGGCGCGCAGAGCGCTTTGGCTAAAATCTTGGTCAGCGGATGCGTCTTCCAAGAACAAATTGCTTAACATACCTTTCAAGGGGAAAACGCTGTTTGGCCCTGACTTGAAAGAGATTATTTCAGATATCACTGGGGGTAAGGGCCACGCCCTTCCTCAGGATAGGTCTTTTAAGGCTAAAAATAAACCAAATTTTCGTCCCTTTCGCAGAAACGGACCAGCCTCAAGTTCTACATCCTCTAAGCAAGAGGGTAATACTTCTCAAACCAAGCCAGCCTGGAGGCCAATGCAAGGCTGGAACAAAGGTAAGCAGGCCAAGAAACCTGCCACTGCTACCAAGACAGCATGAGATGTTGGCCCCCGATCCGGGACCGGATCTGGTGGGGGGCAGACTTTCTCTCTTCGCTCAGGCTTGGGCAAGAGATGTTCTGGATCCTTGGGCGCTAGAAATAGTCTCCCAAGGTTATCTTCTGGAATTCAAGGAGCTACCCCCAAGGGGGAGGTTCCACAGGTCTCAATTGTCTTCAGACCACATAAAAAGACAGGCATTCTTACATTGTGTAGAAGACCTGTTAAAAATGGGAGTGATTCATCCGGTTCCATTAGGAGAACAAGGGATGGGATTCTACTCCAATCTGTTCATAGTTCCCAAAAAAGAGGGAACATTCAGACCAATCTTAGATCTCAAGATCCTAAACAAATTTCTCAAGGTTCCATCGTTCAAAATGGAAACCATTCGGACAATTCTTCCTACCATCCAGGAAGGTCAATTCATGACCACGGTGGATTTAAAGGATGCTTATCTACATATTCCTATCCACAAGGAACATCATCGGTTCCTAAGGTTCGCCTTTCTGGACAAGCATTACCAGTTTGTGGCACTTCCATTCGGATTAGCCACTGCTCCAAGAATTTTCACAAAGGTACTAGGGTCCCTTCTAGCGGTGCTAAGACCAAGGGGCATTGCAGTAGTACCTTACTTGGACGACATACTGATTCAAGCGTCGTCTCTACCACAAGCAAAGGCTCATACGGACATTGTCCTGGCCTTTCTCAGATCTCACGGGTGGAAAGTGAACGTAGAAAAAAGTTCTCTATCTCCGTCAACAAGAGTTCCCTTCTTGGGAACAATAATAGACTCCTTAGAAATGAGGATTTTTCTGACAGAGGCCAGAAAATCAAAACTTCTAAGCTCTTGTCAAGTACTTCATTCTGTTCTTCTTCCTTCCATAGCGCAGTGCATGGAAGTAATAGGTTTGATGGTCGCGGCAATGGACATAGTTCCTTTTGCGCGAATTCATCTAAGACCATTACAACTGTGCATGCTCAGTCAGTGGAATGGGGATTATACAGACTTGTCTCCGACGATACAAGTAGATCAGAGGACCAGAGATTCACTCCGTTGGTGGCTGACCCTGGACAACCTGTCACAAGGGATGAGCTTCCGCAGACCAGAGTGGGTCATTGTCACGACCGACGCCAGTCTGGTGGGCTGGGGCACGGTCTGGGAACCCCTGAAAGCTCAGGGTCTTTGGTCTCAGGAAGAATCTCTTCTCCCGATAAATATTCTGGAACTGAGAGCGATATTCAATGCTCTCAAGGCTTGGCCTCAGCTAGCAAAGGCCAAATTCATACGGTTTCAATCAGACAACATGACGACTGTTGCGTATATCAACCATCAGGGGGGAACAAGGAGTTCCCTGGCGATGGAAGAAGTGACCAAAATAATTCAATGGGCGGAGACTCACTCCTGCCACTTGTCTGCAATCCACATCCCAGGAGTGGAAAATTGGGAAGCGGATTTTCTGAGTCGTCAGACATTTCATCCGAGGGAGTGGGAACTCCATCCGGAAATCTTTGCCCAAATAATTCAATTGTGGGGCATTCCAGACATGGATCTGATAGCGTCTCGTCAGAACTTCAAGGTTCCTTGCTACGGGTCCAGATCCAGGGATCCCAAGGCGACTCTAGTGGATGCACTAGTAGCACCTTGGAGCTTCAAACTAGCTTATGTGTTCCCACCGTTTCCTCTCATTCCCAGGCTGGTAGCCAGGATCAAACAGGAGAGGGTATCGGTGATCTTGATAGCTCCTGCGTGGCCACGCAGGACTTGGTATGCAGATCTGGTGAATATGTCATCGGCTCCACCATGGAAGCTACCTTTGAGACAGGACCTTCTTGTTCAAGGTCCGTTCGAACATCCGAATCTGGCCTCACTCCAACTGACTGCTTGGAGATTGAACGCTTGATTTTATCAAAGCGAGGGTTCTCAGATTCTGTCATTGATACTCTTGTTCAGGCCAGAAAGCCTGTAACTAGAAAAATCTACCATAAAATATGGAAAAAAGTATATCTGTTGGTGTGAATCTAAAGGATTCCCATGGAACAAGATAAAAATTCCTAAGATTCTATCCTTTCTTCAAGAAGGTTTGGAGAAAGGATTATCTGCAAGTTCTTTGAAGGGACAGATTTCTGCTTTATCTGTTTTACTTCGCAATAAGCTGGCGGCTGTGCCAGATGTTCAAGCTTTTGTTCAGGCTCTGGTTAGAATCAAGCCTGTTTACAAACCTTTGACTCCTCCTTGGAGTCTCAATTTAGTTCTTTCAGTTCTTCAGGGGGTTCCGTTTGAACCCCTACATTCCGTTGATATCAAGTTATTATCTTGGAAAGTTTTGTTTTTGGTTGCAATTTCTTCTGCTAGAAGAGTTTCAGAGTTATCTGCTCTGCAGTGTTCTCCTCCTTATCTGGTGTTCCATGCAGATAAGGTGGTTTTGCGCACTAAACCTGGTTTTCTTCCGAAAGTTGTTTCTAACAAAAATATTAACCAGGAGATAGTCGTGCCTTCTTTGTGTCCGAATCCAGTTTCAAAGAAGGAACGTTTGTTGCACAATTTGGATGTAGTTCGTGCTCTAAAATTCTATTTAGAGGCTACAAAGGATTTCAGACAAACATCTCCACTAGGGCCGTGGCTTCCACATGGGCCTTCAAGAACGAGGCTTCTGTTGATCAGATATGTAAGGCAGCGACTTGGTCTTCACTGCACACTTTTACCAAATTTTACAAATTTGATATTTTTGCTTCTTCTGAGGCTATTTTTGGGAGAAAGGTTTTGCAAGCCGTGGTGCCTTCCATCTAGGTGACCTGATTTGCTCCCTCCCATCATCCGTGTCCTAAAGCTTTGGTATTGGTTCCCACAAGTATAGATGACGCCGTGGACCGGACACACCTATGTTGGAGAAAACAGAATTTATGTTTACCTGATAAATTACTTTCTCCAACGGTGTGTCCGGTCCACGGCCCGCCCTGGTTTTTTAATCAGGTCTGATGATTTATTTTCTCTAACTACAGTCACCACGGTATCATATGATTTCTCCTATGCAAATATTCCTCCTTTACGTCGGTCGAATGACTGGGGAAGGCGGAGCCTAGGAGGGATCATGTGACCAGCTTTGCTGGGCTCTTTGCCATTTCCTGTTGGGGAAGAGAATATCCCACAAGTAAGGATGACGCCGTGGACCGGACACACCGTTGGAGAAAGTAATTTATCAGGTAAACATAAATTCTGTTTTTCTGATTGTATAAATAGATTCAGTTTCCATGAAACTCTCTTTAACAGATTAGAGAATGCTGAAGCTGGTTGCAACCTTTATAAACCTTCAGTCTTTTCCCCCCATCAATTTATCTTTGTATGGAGGTATTATGTCTTATGATTGCTTCATTGGATGCTATTCCTTATTTTCGTTTTCATTTGAGGCCACTTCAGCTTTGTATGCATTGCTAATGGTTCCGGGATCATACTCTGTTGTCTCAAAAGATTTTTCTGGATCACAAAACTGATTATTCCCTGTCATGGTGGCTGGATCATCAGTTTATTATGTAAAGGGCTTCTTTTGCTCGTCCTATCTGGACTGTGATCACTACAGGTTGGGGGACTTTCTGTGGGTCTCTGAGGGCACAGGGGATTTGGGATCCTAGAGAGGCAAGATTGCCAATAAATGTTTTAGAACGCTGCTATTTGCAGACCTCTGTTGAAAAGGGAGTCTCATCTCTGTTTCAATCAGACAATGTCACTGCAGTGACTTTTAGCAATCAAGGGGGAACTTAATTCCCTAGCCTTGAGGGAATTGTCTCAAATCCTTTCATTGGCAGAAACAAATTGTAAGATTTCTGTGGTTCATATTCCAGGAGTGAACAACTAGGAAGCAGATTTTCTCAGTCGCCAGTCGCTACATCCAGGAGACTGGTCTCTTCATCATGATGTTTTCAATTAGATTATGGATCTTTGGGGACTCCTAGAGATGGATCTGATGGGTTCTCAGTTAAACAACAAAACTTCCCAGGTCCAGGGATCCTTCGGCGGAGTTTATGTTTGCTCTAGTTACTCATTGGTCCTTTTAGCTTGCCTGTGTGGTTCCTCCTCGGTTTCTTCTTCCCAGAGTAATTTCCAAGATTAGGCAAGAGGAGTCATCAGTAATTATGTTGGCTTCATATGGTTTGGCATGCAGATCTTGTGCAGATTACCAGTTGCCCTCCATGGCCTCTTCCCTGCAGCCAGACTTTCTTTTTAAAGGTCTGTTTTTCTATCCAGATCTTAAGTGTCTAAGCTTGATGACATGGAGATTGAATTGTTAGTTTTTAGTCAGAGGGGTTTTTCAGAGTCTGTGGTTGGGACTCTGACCCAGGCTCTTAAGACTGTGACAATGAAGATTTTTTATAACGTCTGCAAGGCCTTTAATTCTTGGTGTGTGGATCATGGCTTTTCCTGGCATTGTTTACAAATTCCTAGGATTTTGCAGTTCTTACAGGATGGTTTGGATACGGGATTATCTGCCAATTACTTGAAAGGACAGATTTCTTCTTTTTCAATTTTGTTCCATAGGAAGATTGCTAATCTTCCTGACATTCATGGTTTTGTTCAGGCTTTGGCACGTATTTAGCCTGTTATTAAGCCAGTTTATCCATCTTGGAATCTAAATTTGGTTTTAAAGGTTCTGTAGGCTCCTCCATGTAAACATTTGCATATGTGGATATTAAGCTTCTTTCTTGGAAAGTTTTTTTTTTTCTTTTGGCTATCTATTCTGCTAGAAGAGTTTCTAAATTATCTAATCTTCATCAAGATAAGGCAGTGTTGAGAACCAAGTTTGACGTATTTCTTAAGGTTGTTTATTTGGATAATACTATGCATTTATTTTTTTTAATAAACAACTACATTTTCACCACAATGAACAAGTGTCAATCTGTCAGCTAACAACTAAGACTTGGATAAAGCAAAGACAGTTTTCTATTTAATGGAGTGATTCAAAGTTGGTAAACCGTGCAGGAGCATAGTATATAAGGCGAGGAGGATGCTTTTTTATATATAAAAGGAACTGATTGACTGAACCCTGTATATACCAATGTCTTAAATGAATATGGACAAAGTGCCAACCAAGTTAACCCCAAACCAGCACTGAGTTATAAAATAGATTAAAGTACAAGGCAATAGTTTCACACATTGTGAAACTGCTTCAGGAATATCAGTCTCTTATTAAATGCCCAGGTTTTAAAGATGCTTGACTGTGTTAGGCCTCATCTTGAATAATATGTACAGTTTTGGAGACTGTTCTTCCAGAGGGTTATCAATAAACTAGAACCCTTTTCAAAGGAGGGCTACTAGAATTGTACATCATTTAAAAATAAAACAAGATGACATCATGAAATGAATGTGTATATCTTAAGAGGAAACTATGGACAAGGGTGGAACCTTCAAGCATGATAATGGATTTAATAATATGTTTCTTCTACATGATACGACGAGTCCACGGATTTCATCCTTACTTGTGGGATATTATCCTCCTGCTAACAGGAAGTGGCAAAGAGCGCCCCTCCACCCCCAGTCATTCTATTTGCCTGTGTATACTAGGAAGAGGTAAAGTGAGGTGTTAGTTTTAGTTTCTTCAATCAAGAAGTTTTTTGTTTTTAAATGGTACCGGTGAGTACTATTTCCCTCAGGGGGATATGGAAGAAGATTTCTGCCCTGAGGTTGATGATCTTAGCAGCTGTAACTAAGATCCATGTTGATTTCCACAAGACTTCTGAAGGTAATACAAGAGACATCTTCAGTGTGGAGAACGGTTTCATGCTACAAGCAGCATTGAGGTCTGTGCAGCCATTTATTTCTGAAGAGACTTGGTATATCAGAACTGGCTGTCATTTATTTCCCTGCAAGGGAAGAGGTAAGCAGTAGACCTGAAAAGAAGAGTATTACTGAGTAACCTATGATTAATTTATTGTATATGACATACGGGGCAGGCATTATAATGGATAACCGCATTATAAAGAGACACTGGGAGAGGCAATTGCTTAAACGTTTTTATTGTTTATAAACAGTTGGGCCACGTTTTGAGTGTACTTAGGGGGTTTATAGATCCACATGGCTTATACTTTAAACCGCTTCACCATGCGGTTGTTCAGGCCTATACGATCATCGGACATGATGGACGGGGCCTAATTTCGCGCGCTCATATGCGCACTTTACTCTGGCTGAGAAGGCAGCAGGCATTAGCTCCGGTTGAGCCTACACTGGTGTTCTGTTAACCGGATCGTTGCAGAGTCGTTTTGCAGTACCCTGGGGGCAGGTTTTTGTCAAATCTAACATATGTGCGTATAAATGCCTTTTAGAGGTTAATTTCTCCCCTTACTCTTGGGGTGCAATAATTTTTGGAGCTATTGATCATGAAAATATTTCTGACGGAGGTCAGAATATCAAAGATTCTAAATACTTGCCGAGCACTTCAGTCCATTCCTCGGCCTTCAGTGGCTCAGTGTATGGAGGTAATTGGATTAATGGTAGCAGCAATGGACATCATTCCGTTTGCCCGCTTTCATCTCATACTACTGCAACTGTGCATGCTCAGACAGTGGAATGGGGACTATGCGAATTTATCTCCTCAGATAAATCTGGATCAAGAGACCAGAGACTCTCTTCTTTGGTGGTTGTCGCCGGATCATCTGTCCCAGGGGACTTGTTTCCGCAGACCCTCATGGGTAATAGTGACAACGGACGCCAGTCTACTGGACTGGGGTGCATTTTGGAATTCCCTGAAGGCTCAGGGTGTTTGGACTCAGGTGGAGTCTCTACTTCCAATCAATATCCTGGAACTGTGAGCAATATTCAGTGCGCTTCAGGCATGGCCTCAGTTGGCTTCGGCCAAATTCATCAGATTCCAGTCGGACAACATCACGACTGTGGCATATGTCAATCATCAGGGGAGAACGAGGAGTTCCTTAGTGATGACAGAAGTATCCAAGATAATCCGATGGGCGGAGGCCCACTCTTGTCATCTGTCGGCAATCTACATCCCAGGAGTAGAAAACTGGGAAGTGGATTTTCTAAGTCGTCAGACTTTTCATCCGGGGGAGTGGGAACTTCATCCGGAGGTGTTTGCTTCATTGGTTCACCAATGGGGCAGACCAGAACTGGATCTGAGGGCATCTCGTCAGAATGCCAAGCTTCCACGTTACGAATCCAGGTCGAGGGATCCACAGGCCGAACTGATAGATGCCCTGGCAGTACCTTGGTCGTTCAGCCTAGCTTATGTGTTTCCACCGTTTCCTCTCCTTCCACGCGTGATTGCTCGAATCAAACAGGAGAGAGCTTCAGTAATCCCGATAGCGCCTGCTTGGCCACGCAGGACTTGGTATGCGGATTTAGTGTAAATGTCCTCTCTACCACCGTGGAAATTCCTTTGAGACAGGACCTTCTAATTCAAGGTCCTTTCTAACATCCAAATCTACTTTCTCTGGAGCTGACTGCTTGGAGATTGAACGCTTGATTTTATCGAAGCGAGGATTTTCTGATTCGGTCATCAATACTTTGATACAGGCTCGAAAGCCTGTCACTAGAAAAATCTATCATAAGATATGGCGTAAATATCTTTTTTGGTGTGAATCCAAGGGTTACTCATGGAGTAAAATTAGGATTCCCAGGATTCTGTCTTTTCTCCAAGAAGGATTGCAGAAAGGGTTATCAGCAAGTTCCTTAAAGGGACAAATTTCTGCTTTGTCAATTTTGCTTCACAAGCGTTTGGCAGATGTGCCAGATGTTCAGTCTTTTTGTCAGGCTCTAACTAGAATTAAGCCTGTATTTAGACCAATTACTCCTCCCTGGAGTTTGAATTTAGTTAGAGTTCTTCAAGGGGTTCCGTTTGAACCCATGCATTCCATAGATATTAAATTGTTATCTTGGAAAGTTCTGTTTTTAGTTGCTATTTCTTCTGCTCGAAGAGTTTCTGAGCTTTCAGCGTTGCAATGTGATTCACCTTATCTTATATTTCATTCTGGATTTCTTCCTAAGGTTGTTTCAAATAAGAATATTAATCATGAAATTGTTGTTCCTTCCTTATGTCCTAATCCTTCTTCTAAAAAGGAGCGTCTGTTGCATAATCTGGACGTGGTCCATGCCTTAAAGTTTTACTTACAGGCAACCAAGGATTTCCGTCAATCATCTTCATTATTCATTGTTTATTCTGGAAAGCGTTGGGGTCAGAAAGCAACGGCTACCTCTCTTTCTTTTTGGCTGAGGAGTATCATCCGCCTGGCATATGAGACTGCTGGACAGCAGCCTCCTGAAAGAATTACGGCTCATTCTACTAGGGCTGTGGCTTCCACATGGGCCTTTAAAAACAATGCATCTATTGAACATATTTGTAAGGCTGCGACTTGGTCGTCCCTTCATACTTTTTCCAAATTTTACAAATTTGATACTTTTGCTTCTTCTGAGGCTGTTTTTGGGAGAAAAGTTCTTCAAGCAGTGGTGCCTTCCGTTTAGGTCTCTGCCTTGTCCCTCCCGTTTCATCCGTGTCCTGTAGCTTTGGTATTGTATCCCACAAGAAAGGATGAAATCCGTGGACTCGTCGTATCATGTTGAAGAAAAGTAAATTTATGCTTACCTGATAAATTAATTTCTTCTACGATACGACGAGTCCACAGCTCTCCCTGTCATTTTTAAGACAGATTATATTTTGTTTTGTTTTTACAACTTCAGTCACCTCTGCACCTTTTAGCTTTTCCTTTCTCTTCCTAAAACCTTCGGTCGAATGACTGGGAGTGGAGGGGAAGGGAGGAGCTATATATACAGCTCTGCTGTGGTGCTCTTTGCCACTTCCTGTAAGCAGGAGGATAATATCCCACAAGTAAGGATGAAATCGTGGACTCGTCGTATCGTAGAAGAAATTAATTTATCAGGTAAGCATAAATTTACTTTTGATGAAAGTATTTATCACAAAAAGAACAATAGCACCACAAACATCATGATATCAAGACTCAAGTTTAAGAGAGAGTTTTATAAGTAGATCTTTACAAAAAGAGGTGGTCGGAACACATACTGTAAGGTAGCTCAAGAATGCATGAGATGTGCATAATTTCATTCTAAGAATGAACTAAACTTTCACTTCAGAAATAAATAAGAGACTTGATTGGTCTTCTGGTTCTTATCTGTCATCAAAATATATCATTTACTTCTTAGCAAAGACAGTCTGGCTTCTGTTCAAAGACTGCACAGGCTATTGTGTAATTCATACTCTTCTGCTAGTAATTAGGAGGAATTCATTCCAAATTTTTAATTGTTTAAGTATTTAGATTTTGTCATGTTCTGATCTGTGAGCTATTACAGATATAATTAAAGGGACATTCCAGCCAAAATTGGAATCCACATTGATGCTTTAAAAATTTGAATAGAAGCAGTTTTGTAATTATATTGTATTAGAAAAAATGTTTTTAGTAAAAGCTATAGCTGTTTCAAATGTGTATTTAAGTATGCACCGTGCACCAGCATTTTAAACACAGCACTTGCTCAGAGAGCCTAAGGTGCTTGTACCGCCTGGTAATGACTCAATTTGTTAATTGTTGACCTGATACAAGCCTCACTGGCACTCTGAGCAGCTGCAGTATTTAAAATGCTGGTGCACTGAGAATAGCTATACTTCACATGCACGTGCAGAGAAAAATGTTAACACTAAAACTGATAACTTTTACTAGAAGCATTTTGGACAATACATGTACATTGCAAATATATTTATTCAAAGATGTAATTAATCTAGTAAAAGGAGCAACCGTATTGCTCAAAAAGAAAGTTCAGGGTAGTATTGTGTGCAAGGAGAGGCTGTCACCCTCGCGACATGTAGTGTTAGGTGTAGACTGCTAGGATTTACATATATATACCGGGTAATTCTCCAGAGGCAAGCAAACCAGGTTGCGGTACAGCGTATTCAAAAAAATCTCAATCAGGGCAAACATGTCATGTAACCTTCCTTTTGGTTCTAATAGGGCTTTGTAAACGTACAGTCTTTTAGCGGTTACTTTGTATGTCAGCCACTATTTCCATAAGAAGCGGTGCTCTGCCCAAACAGAAAGTATGCCCACAGAATGGCCCGCTAATATACTTATAGGAGAAAGTGGTATGACAGATGATCCTGTAAACATATAGTTGTAAGAGTAATAATCGCAGCCTGTCAGCTCGAGTACATCAGTAGCGTTAATCAGGCTTACTTTCAACACACTTCAGTTCCATATATCACAGACAAGCTCAAAGCGGCATACTCACGGTAAGGTACCCAGTTGTGATCTAGTTCCCAACTGTAGCTCAGTCCCCAGCAAATCTCAGCAGATTAATACTCACACGCCGCTAACACTACTCAGCCTCTCTCAGTGCAGCACGCCTTTCTTAGTCAGCTGAAATCATCCCAGTCAGCTGTGATCCGTGCCGGTGAGGACGTAAGAGCGGAAGTGGAGCCCCTGTGCTCCACAGAAAATGCAAAACAAAACAGTATCCATAAACGTCCCAGTGTAGGTAGAAAAAATCAACTTGGTTCCAGTTCCATATATAAAAGGCAAATTTTATTGAAGCGATTCAGGATAAAACATGTAGATAACTCTCAGCAAGAGAGACAAGTGGAAAAGTCTGACCGGTTTCGGCCCAGTGTGGCCGTAGTCATAGACAGTGACAGGTATTCAGGGAGAGCACCCTATATACCTGTTAACCACTCCCCAAATGGGAGTGGTAACAATCTAACATGATTTGTTAAAATTAAAAACACCTGATACCTCATAGCTAGCTGGGATTGGAGTATGTATACAAAGGATACAAAGTATATATATGTTTTTACAAAAGCAATTGAGAGCATATATGTATATATGTATACACTATTGGAGAGCTAAGGAGGAGTACATAGATATGTTAACAATAGGCATAAACTTTCCAAGCATTTTTCCTCATCATTTTCTCTATATTTATTCTCACACTATATGTAACTTTTTCATACCTTCCCTTGTCCAAAATTAAAACCACCCATTAGATATAATGTTTAATGGATACCAGAAGGAAAATGGCTAGGTGGTAACTAAGGCATATATAATACATGACAAATTGATTGAGTACAAACTCCTGTTCAAAGGTGTTAATGTATACTGCACAAAATACAAAATACACTATTGTTACCAACAGATGAACAGGAACTATAAAATCATAAAATCATAAAGTCAGGTGAACATACAATTATATTACCTTATACTCTAGCTAGGTTATATGTGAAAGAAGGGAAGTTCAAAAGGGAAATCATTAGTTATTAGGAGAATAATTTATTTGGAGTGGTTTTACTGGGGTAGTTCATAGATATAGCCATAATGATACCACAATGCCAATAAAGTGGTAGATAACAGAGAGACTATGTTGAAAGGATGTGTTCTCAAGTATTTGGTACTAGCCAGATCTATCTGTGCCAGTAATTTATAATGTCGAATTCTGAGTTGAAACCCTCAGGTACCAGGCTACCGAGCCTGTGTATCCAGTAAATCTCTTGCCTGGAAAGGATATGTAGTAAATCACCTCCCCTTGGTGGTCTAGATACTGACTCGATGGCCCGCCACCTGAAGGTTCCAACGTCCCCCATGTGTACCTCCAAGAAATGTTTGGATAGAGCAGAAACAGCCCTTTCCTGGGAGACATAAGAGAGATGCTCCCTGATTTGCTTACCCACAGGCCTGGTGGTTCTGCCTACGTATTGTTTTTTGCACTGGGTGCATTCAATCAAATAAATGACATATCTATTGCCACACTTGATGCAACCCCTAGTGTCAAAAACCTCCAACGTTTTGGTTGAGGAAAAGGTCTTTGAAACAACCATGTGATCACATGATTTGCATGTTTTTTTACCACACTTGTATGTTCCCTTGACCTTTTATAGATGAAGTTACATCCATTTAATTTTGGACAAGGGAAGGTATGAAAAAGTTACATATAGTGTGAGAATAAATATAGAGAAAATGATGAGGAAAAATGCTTGGAAAGTTTATGCCTATTGTTAACATATCTATGTACTCCTCCTTAGCTCTCCAATAGTGTATACATATATACATATATGTTCTCAATTGCTTTTGTAAAAACATATATATACTTTGTATCCTTTGTATACATACTCCAATCCCAGCTAGCTATGCGGTATCAGGTGTTTTTAATTTTAACAAATCATGTTAGATTGTTACCACTCCCATTTGGGGAGTGGTTAACAGGTATATAGGGTGCTCTCCCTGAATACCTGTCACTGTCTATGACTACGGCCACACTGGGCCGAAACCGGTCAGACTTTTCCACTTGTCTCTCTTGCTGAGAGTTATCTACATGTTTTATCCTGAATCGCTTCAATAAAATTTGCCTTTTATATATGGAACTGGAACCAAGTTGATTTTTTCTACCTACACTGGGACGTTTATGGATACTGTTTTGTTTTGCATGTAATTAATCTATGTACATTTAAATGTTGACTGGAATGTCCCTTTAAGGACATGGAAGGAGCTAAGTTTCAAAAACGGATACCAACAAAGAGAGGTAAGTTTGTGTATTAGCAGTAAATTGTCAATTTTTTTTAATCTTTTTTTTTTATAACTATACGTTCTGTCTGAATCCTGAAAGTTTAATTTTGACATATTAGAATGCACACAAATCCAGAACTCTCATTGGTTATCTTTACAGCAATTAGATTGTAGCTCTAAATATAGAGTTATTAAATAATAGAAAGCAATAACTTTAATTTTGAAAATGTACAAAGAAATGAGAATGTGCAAAGAATCACAGCTGGCAGCATGAAAGTAAACTAAATACATATATTCCAGTGAGTTTGTATGTGAACTCTGTGTTAAATAAAATAGCTTTATCATCAGCATTAAGTTATCGAAATGGGTAAATAATCTTAATAAGTGGAAGAATATGATGACATATTTATAAATTAAGGGAAATACAAAAAAGGCACAATTGTTAAGGCAAAAAAATTAACAATACAATAAACAAACAAAAAAGGTATCCTAAAATCTCATTGAAGTCAGTACCCATTCTGTCCTGACCAATAACGAGACTCCTTGGCATCAGTTGGGAATGTTCCTCTTAGCAACTCGCAAGCAAAAAAGAAAAAGAAAAAAAAATACATTTGGCCATTCGATGAGCCTTTAACAAACCAAAATATAATTCAAATAATAAAAAGATATTTAAATACTATTCAAAACAAATATTTGTGTCACTCTAAGTGCCACTTTACTAGTTGAGCAAAACACACCTCTTTATATAACACAATAGTAATCCTTTCTGCCATATTCTCTTCTTGATAACAGTCATTAGTCATGTGAGGAGTTAGACACCAAACCACAAAAGTGGTCATGTGATGCAAAGTTGCGAACAAAACATTAGATTTTCAGATTGTAGTAGCAACTTAAAAACCAACACATGATAAAAAAAATCAATGGTGATCAGTAAAAATGGTGTCATATTCCTGTGATTAGTAGTTAGCTATCACTTATCCAATGTTTTATACTTACTTAGGAGGTAATAAATCCAATAGAATGGCAATCACTTTTCTAGTTGGCTTTTAGGGTACTCTGGTATCTAAAATCACCCTAATACCCCATATATTTGGTTTTCTCACGGAAGGATTCACTTGAGGTCACTAGGAAAGATGACCCCATAGTGGTCACTCAACTTTGGCCAAAAGGGACGCTTAACACATATGAAGTACCTGTTGCATCTGGTTATTTTTATATATACAGGTGGCCCTCGGTTTACAACGGTTCAATTTGCACCGTTTCAGATTAAAAACCTTTTTTTCAGTCATGTGACTGCTATTGAAAAGCATTGAGAAGCAGTGCATTTATTAAAAAAGCCAGTAGGGGAAGCTGTCCGCTTGTGTTGCAGCAAAGATATGCAAGCCAAGCAAGCTGAAATTAATCAGTTTAACCAGACCTGAGCTATCGAGCAGATTTCGAAGGAACAAGATCTTCCTGTCTATAAATCAGTCCAGATTGGAATGCATAGAAAGAACTGTTTGCAGAAAAATGCAAGTAAAGTCTGTGTTGTGCAATTATTTTATTAGGTTTATAATGCTGTTTAGCAAATGTTTTTGTTCATTTAACTTAGTTTAATTATATATTCTGTGTGGTGTGATTATTTTATTAGGTTTATAATGCTGTTTAGCATGTAAAGTCTTCATTTCAAAGCTTTAAAAATAATGTATTAAGTGTTATGACAATTTTGAGAGGGGCCTGGAACCTCACTTCCCATTGACTTACATTATAAACTGGGTTTCAATTTACAACTGTTTCGATTTACAACCATTCCTTCTGGAACCTAACCCCGGCGTAAAATGAGGGCTACCTGTATTGAGAGCTGAGTAGCATTTTATACCTCATCCAGGTTGCTTGCATTGTACATTTAATAAATATTAATTGCCAAGTACAGAAACCAGTTCATTGATCAGTCGTCAAACGACTAATACAGAGTGATTTTTACTTGGAGCTAAGTTTTATATCTTCACTGTGTGAGTATTTGTCTTCTAAAGTAGTAATATTTAAAGGCACAGTAAAGTCAAAATTAAACTTTTGTGATTTAGATTTTCTTGGTATCCTTTGTTACAAAGCATACCTAGGTAGGCTCGGGAGTAGCAATGCACTACTGAAAGCTAGCTGCTGATTGGTGGTTATTATCTGAATTAATTATTACTTTACTATCCCTTTAAGTACTAAATGGTACCTCACTATCTGCACTTTTTCTCTTTGGAGATTGAAATATCACATTTGAAAGATTTACATCGCATGGAAATACCTAAGTTGAAAACAACTTTATTTAACAAGGGAACTGTGATTTGGATTCAGTGTATCTTTTTTGTTCTAATTTAGGGCTTTATACCATCTGGCTATTAAGAAAGTCTCTCTTTCAGACATGCACAGTGTTGCAATCAACATACTAATAGCTACAAGCAAATGGATTTAAGTAAAATAATATGCATACAATAACTATAACAGTAATTGTCATAAATAAGTTAATAACAGAAACAGAAGAAAGTAAAGACAAAGCTATTGCCACTTACATTTTATTTTCATTTTAATGATGTTTGCTTATTTAAATGGCACTAGATCTCCAGAGTTATTGCACGCCTGTTTTTCATTTATTTTACAGGTGGACTCTAGATGACAATTGTTTTGCAGCCTTGATGGAATTCAGATAACTTCAGTTTCTTTACACTAAAATACAAACTATGTGGAATTGAGTTTAAAGGCAAATGAGAGAAGCCTTGTGAAGACAGTTAATCATTTGGGGCCAGAGAAATAGGGAATAGGTTGGGTAGTATCAAATTGTCATATTGATTTGATTTTGAACAAAATGCCAGCTTTCTATGTACTTGGATTAAGTTTATTTTGGCTTTTGCTGATCATTCCTTCCATTCTATTTAGAGAGCATCTCTTTAAGTCTCTAAAGGGTTTTGGAATTTTTCCAAGAAGGGAATGCCTGGCTTAGGAACTTGGAGATTTGTACGCTGCAGGTGATAGACAAACCAATGGCAGATGTCCATTTTTTTATCAATAGCCAACCAATCATGATAATTAAAAATGAAATAGCATAATTGGCATTGTAAATACATTTGTCAACTGTTAATGCACTAGACTATGATCTCTTGAGTGATGAAATGAACAGTCTGTGGAAAACAAATGAAGGGTTTTGTATATACTTGTGTATCTTCCAAAAATATAAATATTAGCAATAGGGATGTGTTACTGATACATTCTTTTAAAATGTTGCCAAGTTTATGGATTGCAAAGTTGCCATAAATATTTGTGCTTTAACGCGTTTCAGAAAGTCTTGGATAAATAAGGATTTCTCATAAAATATGCCTTTTAAAATGCAGGTCATTTTTCTTACATTCGATTTTTGTTTTCTATAAACAGCATGTTTTGTGGCATTTGATTTTTTTTTATGTACATAAGATTTATCTTTGGGTCAAAGTTAATTATTTGTTAATCATATCTAAAAGTGAATAGAATTCTACAGTATAGTAATATTAAGACATTTTTAATTTATTTAAAGGAATGAACAACATGTGCGATCAGGAAGAATGGAAGAAAGTTTTCTGTATGAAGAAAACCATATATATCAATGTTCCCTGTCAGTTATGTATTAACATATCTTATATAATTCACATTTTGACTATTAAGGTTATCTTTTGGTTTGCTCATTAACGCCTGAACGACCACTGAGGTACCCTGTACGTCGGCAGCCATTCACATGCACCCGAAATAGTGCAGGTCTTGCCGATGTGGCTATATCTGCATGCCTCCGGAAGTGAGGCATGCGGTACTAGCACTGCTGTCGGCAAAGCTGTACTAGTAAAACCCTTAAAAACCGTGGACATACAGGGTACATCGATCATTTAGGGGTTAAGGTCACTTTTACAGTTTTTCACTTATAATTTGATATCATCATTGTTCAAGAACTATTTTAAATACTACCACTTGTGTAATACATTTTGGGCTGATAGCAAGTGGAACGCTAAATTATCTTGCGCCTCCAGACGGGCAAACTTGGGCGCATGATAATTAACCAGCCATTACAATTGACTAGTTATTGCTACCGCAAGCATGATCTCTGGTTTTCTAAAAGTGCCCCAAATGCCCTCAAATTAGAGGGCAATATAGTTTTTTATTAAATAATTTAGTTGTTTTTTTTTTAAATAAAAAATGCACTAAGCAGTTTTGGGGCTTTAACGTTGACAGGAGTGGGTTGTTTAAGAGAAAAAAAGGCACTGAAAAGTGCCTTTACATTGCGGTCTATGGGAACTGTGTGTTCCCAGTAAATATATATGTACAAGACTATATATGAAAAAAGAGCAAAATTCAATATTGTAAAAGAGGCGCTCAGCTATATAATAGTATGCTTAGTACATCATATAAAGGCAAAAAATTTTAGTTCACAAATGATATAGGGTAATGTTCAGAGATCCAAATGTTTGAAATCTTCACAGTAGTTAGTCAAGTAAGAATTTACTGCTTACCAGCTGTTACCTCAATCATATGAGGTAAGGAATTTGCCCAGTTAGAGATGATACACTGTGGCTTCTCCGTCTCTGCCCTGGCAAGTATCCACAATATATTGATCCAAAGTAGTCCCTCTTTGGGATACTGGAGCTTATGTGAATGAAAATCCTGGACTCTCTTTGGCGGGATGTATATGGACTGTAATTCGTCTGTGTATATCTCTTTTTAATGGTGGTAGGAATCCTTTATCCCTTCTGATTGATCTTTAGGGTGGTCTTCCCTCAGATGGTCAGAATCTCCGTTCCCTCAGATAGTATTAATGGTATTATGCATAGGAGAAAAAGAAAGCACATAGCATAATATTGTTTTAACACAGTAAAAAGAATTTATTAGGTAATAATATGCGCTTACATTATAAAACCTCAATCATTTATGAGGTAAGATAAAGACATATAGGTAATATAGGCTGTATCCTGAATTCCAACTGTGATAGTGGTATCACCAAGATAAATCCAAAATATACGAAAAATAATTCATAAAATGTCCTTAGGTGGTATGAGGTGTATAAATCACCTGATAGGCAACAGTTCAGTGTATGTCACTGTATTCCTCAAACAGTGAGTCATACATATGATGTATAAGTGCTAGATATACAGTGAATACTGTGTAGCAAGAAGCAATAAAATAGGACAAATAAAAATGTATATAAAAAAACGTTCAATAAGCAACAAATCTATGCTATAGACAATATGTAATAAAAGGTCGTATAAGAAGGCCCTGTCCGCCCACTGTGAGTAACCTTACGCGTTTCGAAGTCAAATGCGACTTCTTCGTCAGAGGCAATGTGAGTGGACAGGAGTGTGGAGCTCGTAAATTTAAAGGTCCTAGAAGTGGGCGTAATTTTCCTGAGGGCCTGCGTATACGCATCAAGGGTGACGTGTGACGTCATGAACGTACTCAGTGTCCGTGACGTCATCTGGTGTGGTGTTTGTTGTTTGGTTGCCAGGGGAACGGTGCGCTGCTTTAATAGGAGGTCTTATGTGCGATCCTAGCACCTGCATTCCTATTCACATTGGCAAATTCTTAGAGTGGCGAAATATAAATATATGTAAGATTAAGGCTGTTAAATACTGAAACAACTTTGGTGATCAGAGATTGTATTTGTATAAATGTATACCATACAAAGATACATGAGGGGGTTATTAGTAATAAAGATTATTACATATCTTAAAAATAAAAAAATAATAATAATGATCACTTGGAATAAGCGAGGTCTTGAGGTAATTTATTACCTAGTGACTAAATTTAGTCTTCTTAAAATGTGTGTGTATTGCTAGTAAATACAAAATGCAAAAAAATATGTATGCATATGATTAGAAATATATACACGCTTTTATGAATGTGTATATTTCTCACATTATGTACATGAATAAAAAAGCGTTTAGAAATACATAAAGACTTTTTTATATACTAGAAAGTGAGCTTATACCTACTCAGTTCTTAAAGATAGTATGAGTTCAACTATGTAAACTTGAAAGTATGATGTATTTATTCATGTACAGATTTATTTTGTTTCACTGAATTGAAAACCATTTTTTTGATTATTTATTTATATATGTATATATAAAAAACTCTAAAACGATTACTGTATTTTCTATCCTAGGAAATGTATTAGAGGGATTTTTTATCACTTAGTGTCTTTTGACTCTTTGTTTGTAATGTATTTGTTGGTATTGTGGAGATATTATATTGGTTTATTTCTTATAAAAAAGCTGCTAAGTCAATATCTGCTTTTAGACCATCAGGGCTCATGGTGCCCATATAGTGAATCCAAAAGGTCTCACGTTGTCTGAGTCTTTGGAATCTGTCTCCCCCCCCCCCCCCTTCTAGGGATGTGTATTTGTTCTAAGATTGTTCCTCTAATAGTGGTAGGGTCCATGTTGTGTACCTTTTTATAGTGTCTGGACAGGTTATGGCCTTTGTAGCCTGTTTCATTGTTTTTTAAGTGTTCAAGCAGCCTGGTCTTATAAGGGCGTTTAGTGCAGCCAATGTATTGAAGATGACAGGGACATTCCAACAGGTAAACCACAAAGGTGCTTTTGCAATTGGTAAGAGTATTTAAATTGGTAAGAGTATTTATTGTGCACTTTTTTTGTGGGTATATATTGGAATGTATATATAACGTTTAGAAGAAATATCTGTCTTAAACAAATTTTGGCACCTACTAGACTAAGGGATACTACCTCTAAATCAGACTGGCTTATTTCAAATACAAAAGGTTTTTTTAAATGTAACAGGGCAAACTGCAAGGGTTGTGAACATACCCATAACAATAAAAAACAACCAAATATATACATTCCAATACGTACCAACAAAAAAAGTGCGCAATAAATACTCTTACTAATTGCAAAAGCACCTTTGTGGTTTACCTGTTGGAATGTCCCTGTCATCTTCAATACATTGGCCGCACTAAACGCCCTTATAAGACCAGGCTGCTTGAACACTTAAAAAACATTGAAACAGGCTACAAAGGCCATAACCTGTCAAGACACTATAAAAAGGTACACAACATGGACCCTACCACTATTAGAGGAACAATCTTAGAACAAATACCCGTCCCTAGAAGGGGGGAAGACAGATTCCAAAGACTCAGACAACGTGAGACCTTTTGGATTCACTATATGGGCACCATGAGCCCTGATGGTCTAAAAGCAGATATTGACTTAGCAGCTTTTTTATAAGAAATAAACCAATATAATATCTCCACGATACCAACAAATACATTACAAACAAAGAGTCAAAAGACACTAAGTGATAAAAAATCCCTCTAATAAATTTCCTAGGATAGAAAATACAGTAATCGTTTTAGAGTTTTTTATATATACATATATATATAAATAAATTATCCAAAAAAATTTCAAATCAGTGAAACAAAATCAATCTGTACATGAATAAATACATCATACTTTCAAGTTTACATAGTTGAACTCATACTATCTTTAAGAACTGAGTAGGTATAAGCTCACTTTCTAGTATATAAAAAAAGTCTTTATGTATTTCTAAACGCTTTTTTATTCATGTACATAATGTGAGAAATATACACATTCATAAAAGCGTGTATATATTTCTAATCATATGCATACATATTTTTTTGCATTTTGTATTTACTAGCAATACACACACATTTTAAGAAGACTACATTTAGTCAATAGGTAATAAATTACCTCAAGACCTCGCTTATTCCAAGTGATCATTATTATTATTATTTTTTATTATCCCCTTTTTTTGTTTTTAAGATATGTAATAATCTTTATTACTAATAACCCCCTCATGTATCTTTGCATGGTATACATTTATACAAATACAATCTCTGATCACCAAAGTTGTTTCAGTATTTAACAGCCTTAATCTTACATATATTTATATCTCGCCATTCTAAGAATTTGCCAATGTGAATAGCAATGCAGGCGCTAGGATACACATAAGACCTCCTACTAAATCAGTGCACCGTTCCCCTGGCAACCAAACAACAAACACCACACCAGATGTCGAACACGTCATGCTTGATGCGTATACGCTGGCCCTCAGGAAAATTACGCCCACTTCTAGGACCTTTAAATTTACGAGCTCCACACTCCTGTCCATTCACATTACCTCTGATGAAGAAGTCGCATTTGACTTCTAAACGCGTAAGGTTACTCACAGTGGGCGGACAGGGCCTTCTTATACGACCTTTTATTACATATTGTCTATAGCATAGATTTGTTGCTTATTGAACGTTTTTTATATATACATTTTTATTTGTCCTATTTTATTGCTGTTTCCGGCTGCACAGCACTTAATTTTATTACCGCTTCTTGCTACACAGTATTCACTGTATATCTAGCACTTATACATCATAGCCTCACTGTTTGAGGAATACAGTGACATACACTGAACTGTTGCCTATCAGGTGATTTATACACCTCATACCACCTAAGGACATTTTATGAATTATTTTTCGTATATTTTGGATTTATCTTGGTGATACCACTATCACAGTTGGAATTCAGGATACAGCCTATATTACCTATATGTCTTTATTTTACCTCATAAATGATTGACGTTTTATAATGTAAGCGCATATTATTACCTAATAAATTATTTTTACTGTGTTAAAACAATATTATGCTATGTGCTTTCTTTTTCTCCTATGCATAATACCATTAATACTATCTGAGGGAACAGAGATTCTCACCATCTGAGGGAAGACCACCCTAAAGATCAATCAGAAGCAATAAAGGATTCCTACCACCATTAAAAAGAGGTATACACATACAAATTATATTCCATATACATCCCGCCAAAGAGAGTCCAGGATTTTCATTCACATAAGCTCCTGTATCCCAAAGAGGGACTACTTTGGATCAATATATCGTGGATACTCGCCAGGGCAGAGACGGAGAAGCCACAGTGTATCATCTAACTGGGCAAATTCCTTACCTCATATGATTGAGGTAACAGCTGATAAGCAGTAAATTCTTACTTGACAAACTACTGTGAAGATTTCAAACATTTGGATCTCTGAACATTACCCTATATCATTTGTGAACTAAAATTTTCTCTTGTAAGGTGTATCCAGTCCACGGATCATCCATTACTTGTGGGATATTCTCCTTCCCAACAGGAAGTTGCAAGAGTATCACCCACAGCAGAGCTGCTATATAGCTCCTCCCCTAACTGCCATATCCAGTCATTCTCTTGCAACTCTCGACAAGCATGGAAGGTAGTAAGAGAGAAGTGGTGAAACGTAGTTTGTTTTTTTCTTCAATCAAAAGTTTGTTAATTTTAAATGGTACCGGAGTTGTACTATTTTTGTCCCAGGCAGAAAATAGAAGAAGAATCTGCCTGTGATTTCTATGATCTTAGCAGGTTGTAACTAAGATCCATTGCTGTTCTCACACAAAACTGAAGAGAGAGGTAACTTCAGCTGGGGAATGGCGTGCAGGTTATCCTGCTATGAGGTATGTGCAGTTAAAAAAAATTTAAGCTACTCTTTTACAATATTGAATTTTGCTCTTTTTTCATACATTTTTACAGAGACAGGGGTACAGCACGCTACCATTATCTAGTCCTTTACTATTGTCACAATTCTATTATTAGGTTCATAGTAACCAATTTTTCTACATTGGACATTACATATTTGCTTCCAAACGAGTATTTATTTTATAATATACAAGATTTAGCGCTGGTGATTTCTTTCACTAACAAGACTATATACACATATATATTTCTGTGTTTTTAAAGTAACAGCACCACACAGATAATCAATGGAATAATATGACAAATGCAGTAATTGCTACCTGTTAATTTATGTAGCAATGTAATGGTGCTAGGAGACTGTGTGTTAATCATCATATTCTAATTGAAAGTTTGGAAAAAGTAAGAAGAATCCAAGCAATAGGTAGAATTGAGCTAAAGCAAGGGGATAGGGAGAAGACGGTCTTATCCAGCACTAAATCATTAACCCTTAGTTATCAATACACACTAAGGTTAAATTTGAATTAAAAACTTGTAATAGTCAGTGGATTGATACAAACTAAATTTCAATTTAATGCTAAATGCAAATAATTTACAAAAAACAGCACCAGTGAGTTAAGGTAATATAACAACAACACAGGTTATTATCGCAAGGGGCCCCTTGAATTATGCCATCTAAAAATTAGGCAAAATAAGTCCCAAAGATATTGGAGTCCAGAAGGGAGGTGTTTTGAATTCACTCCGCTGAGTTCTATTACAGGCAACCAGAGAACAACCTGAGTGAGTACTATATAAGCTCCGCTACAAGTGGCTGTATGGAGGACATACAGGAATCACAATTCTAAACATATATGTGTTACTGGGTCATACAGCAATATTATACTTGCAACTTTGATAGAAAGATATTCCCCAGAAGGGATTGTGCTTTATCCGATTTCCACTATTTTACAAAGGGGATCCTCATTATAACTATAGTTCAATTCTGGACTCCAATATCTTTGGGACTTATTTTGCCCAATTTTTCGATGGCATAATTCAAGGGGCCCCTTGCGATAACAACCTGTGTTGTTGTTATATTACCTTTAATCACTGCTGCTGTTTTTTGTAAATTTATTTGCAATTAGCATTAAATTGGAATTTAGTTTGTAGCAATCCACTGACTATTAACATTTTTTGATTCAAATTTAACCTTAATGTGTATTAATAACTAACGGTTTATGATTTAGTGCTGGATAAGACCGTCTTCTCCCTATCCCCTTGCTTTATCCCAATTCTAACTATTTCTTGGATTCTTCTTACTTTTTCCAAACTTTCAAGTAGAATATATATTTATGTGTATATACACATATTAACACATAGATATATATGTATATAATCATACACATATATATTTACAAATTGCTGCCCCTCGCTGCTCTACTTACCCACTGTGCGAGTTCTCACGCTGTGCCTGACGGCATGAGAATGAGGCTCCCATTTGAGCTTATGGAAGAGCGCTCTAGTGAGCGTAATGCTTCTCAGCAATTGCTTTCAACTTGTAATACTAGCACACATTAGCGTACGCTGGTAATACTAAGTGGTGCACTAATATCACTTTAAAGAAATCAATATTTAGCACTCAACTTGTAATCTGACCCTGTGTGTGATATCTAAAATACAAGTATTTTTTGTAGTAATGTCATCAAACAGAATAGAAAGAGAGTATAAATTACATATATTTATCCAAAAAAGACTGGGAATACAGCTTTCTTTTATGATAAAAGGGGTTTTATTTATAATAATATTTTAATAAATTAATTATAGAAAATCTAGAATATTAAATGTTGGATGGTCACAAAACTGAAAAAGGGAAAATTCCCTTACACCAAATCTTACCAACAACATATCATAAAAAACATACAATAGGTAGACCGGTCACCTTGTATTATAGATAGCAGCAGATATATAAAAGCGTAATATAAGAATGGCATATAAAGTATAATTAAATGCTGAATATTAGGCTAGACCAACTACACCCCATTTGCACCCTGAACCCCCTAGAAATCACCAAGGAGGTAAAGCAAGGGCAGATACATACAGAGATCTACGTTGTCACAGCCAAAAACGGCTAAAAGAATGCAGCTGCCACCTAAGAGCTATGGCAGACTTATAATATATGAGGTTGACAGTAAAGAGCCAAGGCAACTACACCTCCACTGTACCCAGAACCCCCCTGAAATCACCAGGGAGGCAGAACCTGGACAGTATCCAAATGAGGATCTAAGTTGCCTGGTATACCTGCACCGAAACTCAAATACCCAAACATGGAGTAAATATATCATCTTAACACATTAATCCCCAGTTCATAAATAACAGCATAAGCGATGAATATAATAATGCCACTTCAGGGCAAGTGTAGAGCAAACGGCAATGAGAACAAGCTCTGTAACATACGAAGTCAACACAGATACCAGTATTTCCGGATATAAAAACTCTACTGCTTATTTTGAACATATAAAATGTCATTCATATGCAGAAGGATAAAACAGCATCCTATTTTTTAGGGATCGTTATCGCAAGAAAGTTCACTCACGAATATGCTGTAATCTGTCCTCTCCACAGTCTGTGTTTCGAAAAGATGCTTCCGTTTAGACCAGCGTTTATCACGCTCTCAATCAGGGAAAATCCTATTGTAAGACAATGAAGTAAGCTGCTATCCCTTGACATGCTTTTGTTTTCAACCTGTAAAACGCTCACTACTTACGATGCACGCAAAGAGCCGCGAAGAACTGCTTACAGTGCGTGCCACTCGTAATCTAGCCCACTGTGTTTGAAATTCTGCAACAACCATACTCCTCATCTGGGACAAGATTACATTAACGGCGCAGGCTTCAGCGCAAGTGCTAAAGCCCGCGCCGCCCATAATTTCCCCTCACACATCAGGGTATTACATATACGGTGCTGGCAGTTCATAAAGTACCGTAAGTCGGATAAACTAGCGATGTCCAGAAATAAGCGTAAATACACATTTCTGGAGTCGCCAGTAACCTACGGCACTTTAGAAACGGCTGACGCCTAAGAAAATATTTTTTTTTAAATCTCCCGTAAAATTCTAACACGCCTCCCAAAAATAAACCTGACACATAAAAACCCCTATATTTGCCATTAAACCCACATCGGAACTAATAATAAATATATTAACCCCTAAACCGACAACCCCCACAGCGCAATAAGCCTGATTAAACTATTAACCCCTAATCCGCAATTCACCCACATCGCGATCTACCTAATAAAAGTATTAATCCCTAAATCCGCCAACCCCAACATCGCAAACTTCCTAGTAAAACTATTAACCCCTAATCTGCCATTAACCCACAATGCAATAAACCTATTAAAGCATTAACCCCTAACCCGCCAAAGCCCACAACGCAATGCTAATAAATCTATTAACCCCTAAACTCAAATAACTAAACACTAAGCCCCCTAACCTAACACACCCTAAATTAAATCTATTAGATAAATTAAACTAAAACTAAATTACAATTAAAAAATCTAACATTACTTTAAAAATAAAAAAACTAAGTTTAAATTAAGCTAAAATTACAGAAAATAAAAAACATAATTATCAAAAATAAAAAATTATACTTAATCCCTATCAAAATAAAAAAGCCCCCCAAAATAAAAACACCCTCCTAATCTAACGCTAAACTATCAATAGCCCTTAAAAGGGCCTATTGTAGGGCAGTGCCCTAAAGAAATCAGCTCTAAGTCCCCCCTAACAGTAAAACCCCCACCCACCAAACCCCCCAAAATAAACAAACCTAACACAAAAAAAACTAAACTACCAATTGCCCTGAAAAGGACATTTGTATGGGCATTGCCCTTAAAAGGGCATTCAGCTCTTTTAAGAAGTGCCCATCCCTATTCTAAGTAAAACAAACTCCCAAAAAGTTTAAAAAAAAAAAAAAAAAAGTCTAACCCACCGGTTGCTACTCACGGTTCCCGAAGTCCGGCGGAGAAGGTCCTGTTCCAGGCGGTGAAGTCTTCTTCCAAGCTGCAACCTCTTCTTTCTTCTTCCAGGAACAAGCCGGCACGGAGCGGAGGGCGGAGCTCTAGACCGGCGACCGCAGAGCCATGGAGCGTTGTGGATCATCTTCGTACAATCACCGCCGTACACTGAATAGTGAATTCAAGATACGCGATTAAAAATGGCGTCCCTTAAATTCCTATTGGCTGATTTGAGTCTTCAAATTCAAATCAGCCAATAGGATGAGAGCTACTGAAATCCGATTGGCTGTTTACCATTTTTAATCGCGTACCTTGAATTCACAATTCAGTGTACGGCAGTGACGTGCAAAGAGGATCCTCCACGCTCCATGGCTCCACGGTCGCCGGTCTTTAGTTCCAGGGTCGCCGGTCTTTAGTTCCAGGGTCGCCGGTCTTTAGTTCCAGGGTCGCCAGTCTTTAGTTCCAGGGTCGCCGGTCTTCAGCTACGTGGTCATCGGTCTTCAGCTCTGCCCTACGCTCCACTCCGGCTTGTTCCTGGAAGAAGAAAGAAGAGGTCGCCGCTTGGAAGAAGACTTCAGCGTTTGGAATAGGACCTTCTCCGCCAGACTTCATGAACCGTGAGTACTAACCTGGGGGTTAGACTTAGGTTTTTTTAAAATTTTTGGGGGGTTTGTTTTATTTAGATTAGGGATGGACACTTCTTAAGAGCTGAATGCTCTTTAAAGGGCAGGGAAAGAACTGAATACCCTTTTAAGGGCAATGCCCATACAAATTTCCTTTTCAGGGCAATGGGTAGTTTAGGTTTTTTAGTGTTAGGTTCTTTTATTTTTGGTGGGTGGAGGGTTTTACTGTTAGGGGGGAGTTAGTATTTTTTTTAAGGAAAAGATGATTTCTTTAGGGCACTGCCCTACAAAAGGCCCTTTTAAGGGCTATTGGTAGTTTAACATTAGTTTAGGGGGTGTTTTTATTTTGATAGGGATTAGGCATAATTTTTTATTTTTAATCATTTTGCTTTTTATTTTCTGTAATTTTAGCTCAATTTAAACTGTTTTTTTTTTTTTTAAGTAATGTTAGTATTTTTTATTTTGATTGCATTTTAGTTTTAGTTAATTTATGTAATGGGTTAATTTAGGGGGTGTTAGGTTAGGGGGCTTAGTGCTTAGTTATTTGCATTGTGGGCTTTGGCGGTTTAGGGGATAATAGATTTATTAGCATTGCGTTGTGGGCTTTGGTGGGTTAGGGGTTAATAGATTTATTAGCATTGCGTTGTGGGCTTTGGCGGGTTAGGGGTTAATACTTTAATAGGTTTATTGTGTTGTGGGCTTTGGTGGGTTAGGGGTTAATACTTTAACAGGTTTATTGCATTGTTAGTTAATGGTGGATTATGGATTAATAGTTTTAATAGGTAGTTTGCGATGTTGGGGTTTGCGGATTTAAGGGTTAATACTTTAATTATTAGTGGCGATGTGGGTTTGATGGCGGATATAGGGATTAATATACTTTATTGGTTATTGCGGTGGGGGATTGCGGTTGACAAGTAGATTGATATTGTGCATGCGTTAGGTGTTTGTTAATATTTTCAGGCAGTTACGGTGCTCACTTACTCAGCGCAAGGCTTGCTGCGGCTGCCTTTGTGTGGCGAGGGGAAAATGGCGTAAATTTCTCCATTTTCGCCATGTAAGTCCTTGCGCTGAATATATGATACCGATTTGCGACGCGGTCTCATGTTAGCTTATGGGAGTAAAAATTGTGGCTGGCGGGTGAAATACACGTGCCGCATTTATATGCGGCGCTGTACAGGGAGTGCAGAATTATTAGGCAAATGAGTATTTTGACCACATCATCCTCTTTATGCATCTTGTCTTACTCCAAGCTGTATAGGCTCGAAAGCCTACTACCAATTAAGCATATTAGGTGATGTGCATCTCTGCAATGAGAAGGGGTGTGGTCTAATGACATCAACACCCTATATCAGGTGTGCATAATTATTAGGCAACTTCCTTTCCTTTGGCAAAATGGGTCAAAAGAAGGACTTGACAGGCTCAGAAAAGTCAAAAATAGTGAGATATCTTGCAGAGGGATGCAGCACTCTTAAAATTGCAAAGCTTCTGAAGCGTGATCATCGAACAATCAAGCATTTCATTCAAAATAGTCAACAGGGTCGCAAGAAGTGTGTGGAAAAACCAAGGCGCAAAATAACTGCCCATGAACTGAGAAAAGTCAAGTGTGCAGCTGCCAAGATGCCACTTGCCACCAGTTTGGCCATATTTCAGAGCTGCAACATCACTGGAGTGCCCAAAAGCACAAGGTGTGCAATACTCAGAGACATGGCCAAGGTAAGAAAGGCTGAAAGACGACCACCACTGAACAAGACACACAAGCTGAAACGTCAAGACTGGGCCAAGAAATATCTCAAGACTGATTTTTCTAAGGTTTTATGGACTGATGAAATGAGAGTGAGTCTTGATGGGCCAGATGGATGGGCCCGTGGCTGGATTGGTAAAGGGCAGAGAGCTCCAGTCCGACTCAGACGCCAGCAAGGTGGAGGTGGAGTACTGGTTTGGGCTGGTATCATCAAAGATGAGCTTGTGGGGCCTTTTCAGGTTGAGGATGGAGTCAAGCTCAACTCCCAGTCCTACTGCCAGTTTCTGGAAGACACCTTCTTCAAGCAGTGGTACAGGAAGAAGTCTGCATCTTTCAAGAAAAACATGATTTTCATGCAGGACAATGCTCCATCACACGCGTCCAAGTACTCCACAGCGTGGCTGGCAAGAAAGGGTATAAAAGAAGAAAATCTAATGACATGGCCTCCTTGTTCACCTGATCTGAACCCCATTGAGAACCTGTGGTCCATCATCAAATGTGAGATTTACAAGGAGGGAAAACAGTACACCTCTCTGAACAGTGTCTGGGAGGCTGTGGTTGCTGCTGCACGCAATGTTGATGGTGAACAGATCAAAACACTGACAGAATCCATGGATGGCAGGCTTTTGAGTGTCCTTGCAAAGAAAGGTGGCTATATTGGTCACTGATTTGTTTTTGTTTTGTTTTTGAATGTCAGAAATGTATATTTGTGAATGTTGAGAAGTTATATTGGTTTCACTGGTAAAAATAAATAATTGAAATGGGTATATATTTGTTTTTTGTTAAGTTGCCTAATAATTATGCACAGTAATAGTCACCTGCACACACAGATATCCCCCTAAAATAGTTATAACTAAAAACAAACTAAAAACTACTTCCAAAACTATTCAGCTTTGATATTAATGAGTTTTTTGGGTTCATTGAGAACATGGTTGTTGTTCAATAATAAAATGAATCCTCAAAAATACAACTTGCCTAATAATTCTGCACTCCCTGTATATTGGATACCAAAACAGCCTGAAAAACGGTGTCTCCGGCTTTTGCGGGCGACGCCACATATGTAATGGAACCCCTGGTTTGAAGATAAATAGTCTGTAGTTTGCTTTTAGATTTTTCTATCATATATTATTTATTTCTTCTTCTAGATGTAGATGCATTTCTTCTTCTTTAAGGTATACATTTATATCTTTACTTGCCTCCTCGCAGTTGGAGTGCACTCTGCACATGTTGAGCAGAGGCACTAAAGTGGCCCATATTAGTTACTAAAGGTTAACAGTGTATCTACTTCCATATTTTTCTCAATATATAATTCTGGGGTGAAAAATAAAGACCAAAAGTGTTCTCTACTATTTATAGAGGGAAGGTGACTAATTTAAATAAAACTAGAGGTTTATCGCTAAGGCTATTCTGGCTTGCACTGATGGTCTCACTAAAAAAAAGTTATCTATTAAGTCTTCAATCATTGGCAACTGTATTCATACAGATAGTTGTATTGTCCTGATATAAGTTTGACTATTGACAAATCGGATGTAAGCTTATATATGTCTGCTATGCATCAAGTTCAAACATCAATAAAAAATTATAATTAAAAAAAAAATACTTCCGAGCTTTCCTATGAGCAGAATTATATGTGTGTAGTGTTTAATACCTTGAGACATTCCATGTATATGAGACTATAGCTTGATGCATTATTATGGTGAACAAGCACTTTTACATCATCTTCCACTTTGGATTCTTTTTTTTAACTCGCAGAGCTAGTGAGCAAATTTTAAAAATAATACCAATTAAAGCAACAGTATATACATATAAACAAGTTGCAGATGTGGAAAAAGTAAAGTACAGCTGTATTAAGTGCAGAGAGAGATGTTGGTTTGTCAACTGCTAAAACATTTACTTGTTTAACAAACATTCTAAAGGTGAAAATAAGGCTTGTATGGAGACAGATGCAAACAAAGCAAGACAGATATAAACAGAGATAGCTATTTCAGTCGCATGTGTACTGTATTATAACAAACACATTCATTTTTTAGTTGCCTTTACATCTAAAATAGACTTATTTACTTTTTTGTGTGATATTTGTATTCAATTATTTTTAAAGGTTTCATTTTGGAGCCCTCTCATATAACAGAAAGCTTACTAAATTAAGTGCAAGAGCCCTTTCAGAAATAAGAGAATCTATTCCTCTTAATTTGGCTAATTATTATTCACACTGATATTTTTCTAAATTATTCCGTACCACCCGAGCACATAAAAAATGATGCCTTATTTTTATCATCCTTATGGATTTAGGTGAGAAAACATTTCATAAACATAAAGGAAACTGTATTAACATTATGAATATTGATGTGTTTTTCTCCCACATTGTTGTAGAACCATAATTGGGACTGGCCAGTATTGTTTCATTTCCAGCTTCAAGTATGTAGAAACCTCTTAGAACTGTTCTGATTGGGGCTTTCCTGTCTGCATAATATAAGCTTCTCTTCCTTTGGAGCTTTGCTCCAGGCCAGTTGTTATGTACTGTTGATGAAAGATGATGTGCCTTTTGGTACAGTTATCTCACTACTGCAATGGTCCAGTCATCCCATGGCCTCCATCAGGCTGCATACTGCTATTTGCAATCTTGACATGCAGTCCTCTGATATATGCAAGACAGGTTCTTTTAACAGGGGTATTATGTATGTGGATCACACTTATGTGGTTGCCTTTGGCTGGTCATTAACATTGCATGGTGTGGTCCTAGGAGCAGGCACTATGGTGATGTGGAATAAACAGTTTGCTGGTTCTCAGTACCCACACAATCATACTGTGCCCTGTACCTATTGATCCAGTCTTGCTATAGATACTCCTTTATCTCCGGTGATCAATCAGTTTTTCATGTTTAGTTTAGTGGATTTTTTTTTTCTTCAATAAAATTCATTTTGTAGTAATGAGGCAGGGCTATCCCTGGGTATTTACAGCCGCAGGGAAATTACGCTTTTGTGTTCAAACCAATGTTCATATTTGCTGCTTTGTGTGAATAATTTTTTGCAGCAATATTCCTACAACTTTTTCAAATATGTGCTTTTCAGCCATGTTGTTCTCATGCTTTTTTGTTAATAAATTGTTTGTATTAAGATATACCTCCTTATTTTTATTTTTTTTGGAATACACAGAAACACCTTCCAGAATTTTTCAGATCATCAGCTCTTTCTACATCAGTACATCAGTACATGAATGTTCAATTGCAACATATTGCAAAGTTTATTATGACTGTCGACCAAGTGATCAGTTGGAAGAGTGTAAATATACTGCAAGTTGTACAACAATAAAATATGACATGATCACCACCCTTTTTTTTTTAGCCTGGATATGAGTAGGCCACTTTTGGACCTCTAACATAGTAGTAATAATAAATTATAAGAGAATATAGAGAAAACTGCTACTCTTGGATCCTTCTAAGAAAAACAATGGAAGAGCCACAATAGAAAACAATATATTTTTGCACTGAAAGCAAGATTATATGCAATAAGTGGCCTATTTGAGTGACAGATAAAACCATTTGCAAGGAGAGCCACATATTTGTGAATACCATTAATATAGCCTGTGCGTGTCAAGCTAGAGGGCAAAACTTAATAGTGGAAACAAAAACAAAACAACCGATTTGCTGACATGCACTGAAATACTAATTGTATTAATTTTCAACAGTGAACGTAGATCATCTAAAATATGACATAAATGAGAAAACAGGTGCACTGCCCTTAAAACCTATAGCTCTTGCATAATAGGAGTCACAAAGTAATACAAAGGCAAATGAATAGTAAATTAACTTTCTCTAAGTATTAGTGAATATTGAAACACAAGGTAAGAATCAGAGAAACATTTTAAATCAAGTTCAAGTGGATTTAAACAAATAATCATTGAACACGTAGCGGATTACTCCTTTAATACACAATATCTTAATCAAAAATAAGGGTAGTCATAACAACAGTGGCTAGATACATGTACAGTATATGGCTATTTCAAGTCTGGTAACAAACTGACAATACCTGAATTATATAGTGGCCGCATAAAATCAACAAACTAGAAAACTAAAAAATGTTGGCAATAACTAACAGCATATATTTAAAAAGTCAGATTCATTGAATGTTCAGACTGTAAGTCATTATAAATATGGATCCCTAGATCCAAAGATAAATTCTATATTTTAGAAAAGAAATTACCAAAAACCAATGGCAAAGCTATTCATGTCTGCTATTTCTAAACAAGGGGGATCCCAGAGAAGCTTTTACAATCATTTGTGTCATGATTGCACAAGCAGTATGTAAATAATTTTAGTGAGAAACCCAAAGTTTGTGAAAAAGTAAACAAACTATTATGATCTATATGATCGCATTTGGCGGTGAAATGGTGGCATGAAATATACAAAATGGGCCTAGAATAACACCTTGGACTGTCTACTTAAAAAATATATAGTTTGACAGGTAAATAAAAAAAAAAGGCTCTATTTCTGTTTAAACTGAGTGATTGCAAAAATGCTAAAATTTCTCTGGTATTTTGGGCATGTTCTTGTCTTAAATTCCCGGTAGTGAAGGAGTTAAAAGAGAGGAAAAGCAGTTACACTGGGTGAAACAGAGAGAGACAGGGTTAAAGCTGTATTGTCCTGTAGTACATACCAGAGAATTAAGATTTAATAGAGAGCAATAGCAGAGAGAGACGGTACATACCTGAGATAGGAGAGAGAGCAGTGTAAGCGGAGTTCTTATAGGGCATCTATCTGATAAATATATTCTAATAGCTGTACGGTATATATTATTATCTATATATTACATACTCCGTGTATAGCTCAGTACATTTACAAACTACACACTTAAAGGGACAGTTCACCCAAAAACTTTCTCCCCTTTAAATTATTCCCAATGATCCTTTTTACCTGCTAGAGTGTATTAAATTGGTTGCAAGTAGCTCCTTTACTCATATTTCAGCATTTGAAATAGCTGATTTAGCTTGTGGTTTCCCAACCTATACTGAAAGTTTTGATACTGGCGTATACTCTATTGACAAGCCTAAGTAAACACAGCCAGCAGAAGAGATTACACCCTCAGTCGGGGATATGATATTTAAGTAATAAAATTATAATTTTCCATTGTTCTCTCTATGTATTGAGCTTTGGTGTTCCAGACAAATATAAGATAAGGAAGCAAGTCTGTGTACATAAAAGTGATAACATAATGAGATCTGATATTACCTGAAGCTCAACCCATTGTAATAGGCTGTGGTTTCAAAGCACAAAACCAGCTACTTCATATACACAAATAAACCCGAAAATGCAATTTCTCAAATATTTTATACTCTGCAGTTGGTATAACAAGTCATTTAAAATACATTTATGGAAAAACAATTTTACAGTGTACTGTCCCTTTAAGAACTACACACCTACTGCAACTGCCTTTCAAAGCTATGTTCTGATGCTTCCATATTGGCACCAAGAAGCTAAAAAATATTGTGATTTCAGGAATAAGGCAAACAGGAGCTGATGCGCAAGGGAAATGTTTACTAGAAAGCGCTAAAAAAGCAAACATACAGAGCACAGCAGAAAAAGGGGATACTGCTATAGTATATAAACGTACATAATATTTATTACACAAATATAATAAAATAACACTGTATTTATAAAAATCGTGACCGGTCACAGATAAAACTTATGATCTGCAGATTTCTTATATCCACCTCCCTTACAAAGTTCAGAAAGGACCTCAAAACCTGGCTCTTCGTCTGAACGCCCATCCCCTCCCCCCTCCTCCTATCTGCTTTCCCTTAGCGCCTTGAGACCTTCACAGGTGATTAGTTTGCGCTCTTTAAGTACCCAATAGATAGAGATAGATACATAAAAATGTCAATATGTGCACTTGATAGTACACCACCTTAATTGTGTTTGCCACCTATGATGTCAGAGTCCCGGTACATGTGTTTAAGTATTATCTGATGCTGGAATGTATCCTTGTTGAAAACACAGTCTCTGTGCTATTCAAATGCATTGACATTTTTATATAAGAGATCTGCAGATCATAAGTTTTATCTGTGACCGGTCAGAATTTTTATTAATACAGCATACCCCCCAACTGTCCCGATTTTCGCGGGACAGTGCCGATTTTAGGGGTCTGTCCCCCTGTCCCGGGTTGCTAGCCTTCTGTCCCGATTTGCCCCAGGCATTAAAAAAAAAAAATTCGGTTGGGCCCATACTCAGAAGCAGCTGGCTTTGCTCTGACAGGGTTAGATACCTGTTAGATTCCCTGTGGAAAAGGAATGGTGTGTGGGTTAAGCAGGAGTAAGAAGGCTGTATACACTCTGACCACGGGTAATGGTGACCTCTCTAACCTACCTCTGGTAGTGATGATGTCTAACCCCTGGTGATAATACTAGCATGCCTTCAGTTTTATACAATGAGCAGTGCTAATACCAGGGTAACAAACAGTGGCAGCCGCAGACTGCCAGCTAATGTGCTTGCCAACCCCAGGACCCCATACAATGAATTACAGATACCCATATATGATGTAGTGTTTTATGTCTATCTGTATCCATAACTGTGTGTGTGCATCTGTATGTATAAGTTTATGCTATGTAGTGTGTGTGTGTGTGTCTGCATGTATAAATGTAAGCTATGTAGTGTGTGTATGTGTATCTGCATGTATAAGTGTGTATCTGCATGTATAAGTGTGTATCTGCATGTATAAGTGTATGCTATGTAGTGTATGCTGCATGTATAAGTGTATACTATGTAGTGTCTGTGTATCTGCATGTATAAGTGTATGCTGCATGTATAAGTGTATGCTATGTAGTGTGTGTGTGTGTATCTGCATGTGTAAGTGTATACTACGTAGTGTGTGTCTATCTGCATGTATAAGTGTATACTATGTAGTGTGTGTGTATCTGCATGTATAAGTGTATGCTATGTAGTTTGTGTGTATCTGCATGTGTAAGTGTATGCTATGTAGTGTGCTATTGTGCATTTTTGCTGACTTTAAAGCCAGAATCTAGAATATTAACGGGGAATGCAGAGAGCAGTTTTAAAGAATTTATTATTAAATGTCCAATTAAGATAAAAATATTTAGCAATGTCTTTGCAAAGGCTTATTAAATACATAGCTCCCAGTGGTTTGAGCTTGTGTTTGATTTGCTGCCTGTGTATTAAAATATATGACTTTATTTTGAATTTTATTTATATTACCTTGGTCTTATGATTTTTTAAGCCCCACCCACCACATTTCAATTTTTTGCCGGGGCGGGGGGTGTCCCTCTTTTAAATTTTGAAATGTTGGGAGGTATGATACAGTGTTATTTTATTATATTTGTGTAATAAATACTATGTACGTTTATATACTAAAGCAGTATCCCTTTTTTTCTGCTGTGCTCTGTATGTTTGCTTTTTTAGTGCTTTCTAGTAAACATTTTCCTTGCACATACTTGATTTTACAGCCATAGGGGAGGGCTTTTTAAACTAGAACAGCTACACATACAGATAGGTTTGCTTATGGTCATTTCTTTGCTTTAGATTAAAACAGAAGCTGATGTTTTCCAATTAGCAGTTCATACCAAACTGATCTACCCTGTAAACCAGGGAGGGGGGGTTATTGCAGATCTGTGAAAAGGCCTCCACCAAACCTTCATTGCTCCAGACCAGTGCACCTTTGGTGGAGTTGACAAAAAAAATTAGTGTTCAAATCAGCATATTATTTAACAGTCCTTCCCAACACTTTTAGGTTGAGATTGTGCAGGATATCTAGGATAAGCAGCAGATTATTAGAACTCTATGGTGCAGTTATCAGTAATGCGTCTTATTGTGACTGTTTTTAGACACGCCCTCAGAAAGAGTCATTTTACTGCCTGCAACCTGTTTGAGGGTCTCTATGCATCCCATTGACCTATGAGAGTATTACATGGATAGCCCTTCAGGGACCTATGTACTGTAGCCTTGTGAATACAGTCAGTCCACGGCACTCCAAAGTAATTCTTAAAGCAATTTATTTGAGAAAAACAGCAACATTTTGGGGTCACAGACCCTTATTCATGCTTGGACTGTATTCACATATTCCTGTGGGGACTTGGCAGTGTCCCAGGTTTGCATGAGCACCCTGTCTTATGATTGTGCTGTACCCATCTCTCTATTATTTGATGTACTGTAGCCTTGGTGTGGGCCCCCCATTGTTTCTGTCTACCCTGTTTTTGTCTTAATCTCCCAGCATGGCAGCCTTTAAAAATATTGTTCAACAGAAATAGTGGTGATAGCTAGTCTCTGTTTTGATTGGTCTTAAACATTTGTGCTACTTTACTATATTGACAAAACAAATAGATTTCCTGGCATTAATTTATTATTATATTTGTCACAGTAGATAACAATTTCAAGTTCTCTTTTTTTTATTTTTAGTCAGTATTTAGAGAATGTTAAATGTTTATATACAGAGAATTTTAAACTATTTATTGACACTAATTGTATTTTTAACTATAAGTTTGCAGTATCGTTTGATAAGCATCTAGCTTATTCTTTATTCTATTCTCTCTGCTTATGGACCAATATAAACGATCTACTACTTGATCAGTCATCGTGTTAAATCAAGAAAGAGCTAGACTTGAGAAGTATGCACTTCATCCTCTTGAAGTAAAACTATTGGAAAGTTAATTTACAGGAAAATGATAAAAGTGCAAAGTATTCTTACTACATATAAATAAATCTTTTGCTGAAAATTTTAATTTAAGTTTTAAAGGGACATTCTACTCCAAAATTGTTATTGTTTAAAAAGATAGATAATCCCTTTATTACCCATTCCCCAGTTTTGCATAACCAACACAGTTATATTAATATACTTTTTACCTCTGTGAGCCTTCTTAGACTGCCTCCTTATCTCAGTTCTATTTACAGACTTGCATTTTAGACAATCAGTGCAGACTCATGAATTACTCCACGGAAGTGAGCACAATGTTATTTATATGGCACACATGAACGAGCAGTGTCTTACTGTGAAAATGTATACAAATGCTCTGAGATAAGGACTACCTACAAGGGCTTAGAAACAGACATAAATTTAGATGTTTAAATGTTATAGAGTATATTAATATAACAATGTTGGTTGTACAAAGCTGGGAAATGGGTAGTAAAGGCGTTATCTATCTTTTTAAATAATAACAATTTTGGAGTAGACTGTCCCTTTAAGTTAGTTTAAAGAAGAAATCATTTACGTTGTGTTTTGACAGCCAAGTAAAAAAAAGGAATGCGCTAGTCTCACAAATGTTTCTAATGTATTGATGACATTATCTGTTTTAGGCTCACCTTTCCTAGCTAATGAAGATAGCATTCTTGGTGGGGTAATTGTACTTCGATCATGCAGGTGTTCATCAAACGCAGACTCAACTGATGATAAGCAGGCCCTCCTAGGTATATTTTTTATTAAAAAAAAAAACAACCTTTTTTGCACCTTCTTTGACCTTAATATATAAATTTCTTGCTTTAAAATCTTTACATTTACTCTTAATTTTTCTTCATAGTGGAGTTCTTGTGGAGTCATACGACAGAAAGCATGTGTGTTGGTTACATGTCAGCTCAAGATGGTAAAGCCAAGGTAAGATTATAGTTTGCATAGTAAATATGGCTATAAAAAATGACTTTAATATAAGGAAAACTAGGGGGGGTAAGAAAAGAAATAAAATAATTAAAAGTAAATTTGGAGTAGGATTGTTCACAATAAGTTATATACAGACACACTATATAATTATGGTATCCTTGGAAGAAGATTATGCATAAATGTCTTGTCGTCTTCCAATGCAGTTATATCTAACCAATATCACTGCAAGGGCTTCACATGGGGCCAACATTGTTATTTTAAATTCTGCACATAATTCACATGAAATTAGTTTAAATCCACTACTTATAGATAGAATATTGATGCTTTGTTAAAGGGACAGTCAAGTCCAAAAAAACTAACCAATTTACTTTTATCACCAATTTTGCTTTGTTCTTTTGGTATTCTTAGTTGAAAGCTAAACCTAGGAGGTTCATATGCTAATTTCTTAGACCTTGAAGACTGCCTCTAATCTGAATACATTTTGACCACTAGAGGGCATTAGTTCACATGTTTCATATAGATAACATTGAGCTCATGCACGTAAAGTGACCTAGGAGTGAGCACTGATTGGCTAAACTGCATGTCTGTCAAAAGAACTGAAATAAGGGGGCAGTCAGCAGAAGCTTAGATACAAGATAATAACAGAGGTAAAAAGTATATTAATATAACTGTGTTGGTTGTGCAAAACTGGGGAATGGGTAATGAAGGGATTATCTTTCTCCAACATAGGTGTGTCCGGTCCACGGCGTCATCCTTACTTGTGGGATATTCTCTTCCCCAACAGGAAATGGCAAAGAGCCCAGCAAAGCTGGTCACATGATCCCTCCTAGGCTCCGCCTTCCCCAGTCATTCTCTTTGCCGTTGTACAGGCAACATCTCCACGGAGATGGCTTAGAGTTTTTTGGTGTTTAAATGTAGTTTTTATTCTTCAATCAAGAGTTTGTTATTTTAAAATAGTGCTGGTATGTACTATTTACTCTGAAACAGAAAAGAGATGAAGATTTCTGTTTGTAAGAGGAAAATGATTTTAGCAACCGTTACTAAAATCGATGGCTGTTTCCACACAGGACTGTTGAGAGGAATTAACTTCAGTTGGGGGAAACAGTGAGCAGACTTTTGCTGCTTGAGGTATGACACATTTCTAACAAGACTATGTAATGCTGGAAGCTGTCATTTTCCCTATGGGATCCGGTAAGCCATTTTTATTACATAAGAATAAAGGGCTTCACAAGGGCTTTTAAGACTGGTAGACATTTTCTGGGCTAAAACGATTGATATATAAGCATTTTTAATACTTCATAGCTTTGAGGAATTATTTTATTCTTGGGAATTATGTAAAATAACCGGCAGGCACTGTATCGGACACCTTTTTCTCTAGGGGCTTTCCCTAATCATAGGCAGAGCCTCATTTTCGCGCCTCTATTGCGCAGTTGTTTTTGGCAAGCATGACATGCTGATGCATGTGTGAGGAGCTCAGATACATAGAAAAAGCTTTCTGAAGGCGTCATTTGGTATCGTATTCCCCTTTGGGCTTGGTTGGGTCTCAGCAAAGCAGATACCAGGGACTGTATAGGGGTTAAATATAAAAACTTATTTTAAGAGTTAAAGCTTTCAAATTTGGTGTGCAATACTTTTAAGGCTTTAAGACACTGTGGTGAAATTTTGGTGAATTTTGAACAATTCCTTCATACTTTTTCACATTTACAGTAATAAAGTGTGTTCAGTTTAAAATTTAAAGTGACAGTAACGGTTTTATTTTAAAACGTTTTTTGTACTTTGTTATCAAGTTTATGCCTGTTTAACATGTCTGAACTATCAGATAGACTATGTTCTGTATGTGAGGAAGCCAAGGTTCCTTCTCATTTAAATAGATGTGATTTATGTGACACAAAATTTAGAGAAAATGATGCCCAAGATGATTCCTCAAGCGAGGGGAGTAAGCATGGTACTGCATCATCCCCTCCTTCGTCTATGCCAGTCTTGCCCACACAGGAGGCCCCTAGTACATCTAGTGCGCCAATACTCCTTACTATGCAACAATTAACGGCTGTAATGGATAATTCTATCAAAAACATTTTAGCCAAAATGCCCACTTATCAGCGAAAGCGCGACTGCTCTGTTTTAGAAAATACTGAAGAGCATGAGGACGCTGATGATATTGGTTCTGAAGTGCCCCTACACCAGTCTGAGGGGGCCAGGGAGGTTTTGTCTGAGGGAGAAATTTCAGATTCAGGGAAAATTTCTCAACAAGCTGAACCTGATGTGATTACATTCAAATTTAAATTGGAACATCTCCGCGCTCTGCTTAAGGAGGTGTTATCTACTCTGGATGATTGTGAGAATTTGGTCATTCCAGAGAAATTATGTAAGATGGACAAGTTCCTAGAGGTCCCGGGGCCCCCCGAAGCTTTTCCTATACCCAAGCGGGTGGCGGACATTGTAAACAAAGAATGGGAAAGGCCCGGCATACCTTTCGTCCCTCCCCCTATATTTAAGAAATTGTTTCCTATGGTCGACCCCAGAAAGGACTTATGGCAGACAGTCCCCAAGGTCAAGGGGGCGGTTTCTACTCTAAACAAACGCACCACTATACCCATAGAAGATAGTTGTGCTTTCAAAGATCCTATGGATAAAAAATTAGAGGGTTTGCTTAAAAAGATGTTTGTTCAGCAAGGTTACCTTCTACAACCAATTTCATGCATTGTTCCTGTCACTACAGCAGCGTGTTTCTGGTTCGATGAACTAGAAAAGGCGCTCAATAAAGATTCTTCTTATGAGGAGATTTTGGACAGAATTCATGCTCTCAAATTGGCTAACTCTTTCACCTTAGACGCCACTTTGCAATTGGCTAGATTAGCGGCAAAAAATTCTGGGTTTGCTATTGTGGCGCGCAGAGCGCTTTGGCTAAAATCTTGGTCAGCGGATGCGTCTTCCAAGAACAAATTGCTTAACATTCCTTTCAAGGGGAAAACGCTGTTTGGCCCTGACTTGAAAGAGATTATTTCTGATATCACTGGGGGCAAGGGCCACGCCCTTCCTCAGGATAGGTCTTTCAAGGCTAAAAATAAACCAAATTTTCGTCCCTTTCGCAGAAACGGACCAGCCCCAAGTGCTACATCCTCTAAGCAAGAGGGTAATACTTCTCAAGCCAAGCCAGCCTGGAGGCCAATGCAAGGCTGGAACAAAGGTAAGCAGGCCAAGAAACCTGCCACTGCTACCAAGACAGCATTAGATGTTGGCCCCTGATCCAGGACCGGATCTGGTGGGGGGCAGACTCTCTCTCTTCGCTCAGGCTTGGGCAAGAGATGTTCTGGATCCTTGGGCGCTGGAAATAGTCTCCCAAGGTTATCTTCTGGAATTCAAGGGGCTTCCCCCAAGGGGGAGGTTCCACAGGTCTCAATTGTCTTCAGACCACATAAAAAAACAGGCATTCTTACATTGTGTAGAAGACCTGTTAAAAATGGGAGTGATTCATCCTGTTCCATTAGGAGAACAAGGGATGGGGTTCTACTCCAATCTGTTCATAGTTCCCAAAAAAGAGGGAACATTCAGACCAATCTTAGATCTCAAGATCCTAAACAAGTTTCTCAAGGTTCCATCGTTCAAAATGGAAACCATTCGAACAATTCTTCCTTCCATCCAGGAAGGTCAATTCATGACCACGGTGGATTTAAAGGATGCGTATCTACATATTCCTATCCACAAGGAACATCATCGGTTCCTAAGGTTCGCCTTTCTGGACAAGCATTACCAGTTTGTGGCACTTCCGTTCGGATTAGCCACTGCTCCAAGAATTTTCACAAAGGTACTGGGGTCCCTTCTAGCGGTGCTAAGACCAAGGGGCATTGCAGTAGTACCTTACTTGGACGACATTCTGATTCAAGCGTCGTCCCTTCCACAAGCAAAGGCTCACACGGACATTGTCCTGGCCTTTCTCAGATCTCACGGGTGGAAAGTGAACGTAGAAAAAAGTTCTCTATCTCCGTCAACAAGAGTTCCCTTCTTGGGAACAATAATAGACTCCTTAGAAATGAGGATTTTTCTGACAGAGGCCAGAAAATCAAAACTTCTAAACTCTTGTCAAGTACTTCATTCTGTTCCTCTTCCTTCCATAGCGCAGTGCATGGAAGTAATAGGTTTGATGGTCGCGGCAATGGACATAGTTCCTTTTGCACGAATTCATCTGAGACCATTACAACTGTGCATGCTCAGTCAGTGGAATGGGGATTATACAGACTTGTCTCCGACGATACAAGTAGATCAGAGGACCAGAGATTCACTCCGTTGGTGGCTGTCCCTGGACAACCTGTCACAGGGGATGAGCTTCCGCAGACCAGAGTGGGTCATTGTCACGACCGACGCCAGTCTGGTGGGCTGGGGCGCGGTCTGGGGACTCCTGAAAGCTCAGGGTCTTTGGTCTCGGGAAGAATCTCTTCTCCCGATAAATATTCTGGAACTGAGAGCGATATTCAATGCTCTCAAGGCTTGGTCTCAGCTAGCAAAGGCCAAATTCATACGGTTTCAATCGGACAACATGACGACTGTTGCGTACATCAACCATCAGGGGGGAACAAGGAGTTCCCTGGCGATGGAAGAAGTGACCAAAATCATTCAATGGGCGGAGACTCACTCCTGCCACTTGTCTGCAATCCACATCCCAGGAGTGGAAAATTGGGAAGTGGATTTTCTGAGTTGTCAGACATTTCATCCGGGGGAGTGGGAACTCCATCCGGAAATCTTTGCCCAAATTACTCAGTTGTGGGGCATTCCAGACATGGATCTGATGGCCTCTCGTCAGAACTTCAAGGTTCCTTGCTACGGGTCCAGATCCAGGGATCCCAAGGCGACTCTAGTAGATGCACTAGTAGCACCTTGGACCTTCAAACTAGCTTATGTATTCCCACCGTTTCCTCTCATCCCCAGGCTGGTAGCCAGGATCAATCAGGAGAGGGCATCGGTGATCTTGATAGCTCCTGCGTGGCCACGCAGGACTTGGTATGCAGACCTGGTGAATATGTCATCGGCTCCACCATGGAAGCTACCTTTGAGACGGGACCTTCTTGTTCAAGGTCCGTTCGAACATCCGAATCTGGTCTCACTCCAACTGACTGCTTGGAGATTGAACGCTTGATTTTATCAAAGCGAGGGTTCTCAGATTCTGTCATTGATACTCTTGTTCAGGCCAGAAAGCCTGTAACTAGAAAAATCTACCATAAAATATGGAAAAAATATATCTGTTGGTGTGAATCTAAAGGATTCCCTTGGGACAAGATAAAAATTCCTAAGATTCTATCCTTTCTTCAAGAAGGTTTGGAGAAAGGATTATCTGCAAGTTCTTTGAAGGGACAGATTTCTGCTTTGTCTGTGTTACTTCACAAAAAGCTGGCAGCTGTGCCAGATGTTCAAGCCTTTGTTCAGGCTCTGGTCAGAATCAAGCCTGTTTACAAACCTTTGACTCCTCCTTGGAGTCTCAATTTAGTTCTTTCAGTTCTTCAGGGGGTTCCGTTTGAACCCTTACATTCCGTTGATATTAAGTTATTATCTTGGAAAGTTTTGTTTTTGGTTGCAATTTCTTCTGCTAGAAGAGTTTCAGAGTTATCTGCTCTGCAGTGTTCTCCTCCTTATCTGGTGTTCCATGCAGATAAGGTGGTTTTGCGTACTAAACCTGGTTTTCTTCCGAAAGTTGTTTCTAACAAAAACATTAACCAGGAGATAGTCGTGCCTTCTTTGTGTCCGAATCCAGTTTCAAAGAAGGAACGTTTGTTGCACAATTTGGATGTAGTTCGTGCTCTAAAATTCTATTTAGATGCTACAAAGGATTTTAGACAAACATCTTCCTTGTTTGTTGTTTATTCTGGTAAAAGGAGAGGTCAAAAAGCAACTTCTACCTCTCTCTCTTTTTGGCTTAAAAGCATCATCAGATTGGCTTACGAGACTGCCGGACAGCAGCCTCCTGAAAGAATCACAGCTCATTCCACTAGGGCCGTGGCTTCCACATGGGCCTTCAAGAACGAGGCTTCTGTTGATCAGATATGTAAGGCAGCGACTTGGTCTTCACTGCACACTTTTACTAAATTTTACAAATTTGATACTTTTGCTTCTTCTGAGGCTATTTTTGGGAGAAAGGTTTTGCAAGCCGTGGTGCCTTCCATCTAGGTGACCTGATTTGCTCCCTCCCTTCATTCGTGTCCTAAAGCTTTGGTATTGGTTCCCACAAGTAAGGATGACGCCGTGGACCGGATACACCTATGTTGGAGAAAACAGAATTTATGTTTACCTGATAAATTACTTTCTCCAACGGTGTGTCCGGTCCACGGCCCGCCCTGGTTTTTTAATCAGGTCTGATAATTTATTTTCTTTAACTACAGTCACCACGGTATCATATGATTTCTCCTATGCAAATATTCCTCCTTTACGTCGGTCGAATGACTGGGGAAGGCGGAGCCTAGGAGGGATCATGTGACCAGCTTTGCTGGGCTCTTTGCCATTTCCTGTTGGGGAAGAGAATATCCCACAAGTAAGGATGACGCCGTGGACCGGACACACCGTTGGAGAAAGTAATTTATCAGGTAAACATAAATTCTGTTTTCTTTTTAAACAACAAAAATTCTGGTGTTGATTGGCTAAACTGCATGTCTGTCAAAAGAACTGAAATAAGTGGGCAGTCAGCAGAGGCTAAGTTTTATTACTTTTTTAGGAGTTTCAAATAAATTTTGATGTTTTATTATATAACTTTCATTTCTTTTATGTAATTGGCAAGAGTCCATGAGCTAGTGACGTATGGGATATACAATCCTACCAGGAGAGGCAAAGTTTCCCAAACCTCAAAATGCCTATAAATACACCCCTCGCCACACCCACAATTCAGTTTTATAAACTTTGCCTCCTATGGAGGTGGTGAAGTAAGTTCGTGCTTAGATTCTATGTTGATATGCACTTCTCAGCATTTTGAAGCCCGATTCCTCTCAGAGTACAGCGAATGTCAGAGGGTTGTGAAGGGAGTATCACCTATTGCAGTGATTTGCAACCTTTTTTTGTCGTGGCACACTTTTTCACATTAAAAAATCCTGTGGCACACCACCATCCCAAAGTTTTACAAAATCACACATTGTAGCCGAATACAGGATATATATACAGTGTGTATGTATATATATATATATATATATATATATATATATATATATATATATAAATAAATACAGTATATATATATATACACACACACACACTGTACTGTGCTGTCATGCCATGCCTCCTACAAACCATACATGACATATTGACATTCATTCACAAACAATCATAATGATTGTCTGTGAATGAATGTCAATGTCATGGTTGTAAATGATGCTTGATGAGCCTGTCACATACCTCCCAATATTTCAAAATTTGAAAGAGGGACACCCCCGCACTGTTGTCAGTCTGCCGCGGCACACCTGAGGATCTCTCTCGGCACACTAGTGTGCCATGGCACACTGGTTGAAAAACACTGACCTATTGAATACAATGGTTTTCCTCACGGGAGATCCATTTCATAGGTTCTCTGCAATCAGTCGTAAAGATTAATCTCCTACCTCCCTTATTCAGATAGACGATATACTCTCATATTCCATTACCTCTACTGATAACTGTTTCAGTACTGGTTTGGCTATCTGCTATATGTGGATGGGTGTCTTTTGGTAAGTATGTTTTCATTACTTAAGACACTCTCAGCTATGGTTTGGCACTTTTATGTATTAATATAAACTTCTAAATATATGTATTGTACTTATATTTGCCATGAGTCAGGTTTATGTATATTTCGTTTTGCAGACTGTCAGTTTCATATTTGGGAAAAGCATATTTAGGAAAATATTTTTTCTTACCTGGGGTATAGTCTTTTTTTCTATTGACTGTTTTCTCTTTAAATTTCGTGGGCAAAATTACGCTCGCGAAGGTGCAAAATGTAGAAGTTTATTGCGTCATTCTTGGCGCAAGAATTTTTTTGGCGTGAAGTTACGTCCGATGATGCAAATTCGTAATTTCCGGCGTCTTAGTTGACGCCGAGTTCCTTGTTCAAGGTTGCGTCATCAGTGATGCGAGAGTGTCATTTCCGGATGTTGTTAGCGCAAAAAAAATTTCAGTTACGTTGTGCGTCATACTTGGCGCCAAATAATTTAATTATTTAAAACCCCATTCCTATGTGCCTCTTGCCTTTTTTCTATGTTAGAGGGCTATGCTGGTTGCATTTTTTTCCCATTCCTGAAACTGCCATATAAGGAAATTGATAATTTTGCTTTATATGTTGTTTTTTCTCTTACATTTGCAAGATGTCTCAATCTGATCCTATCTCAGAAACCACTGTTGGAACCCTGCTGCCTGATAACAGTTCTACCAAAGCTAAGTGCATTTGTTGTAAATTTGTAGAGATTATATCTCCAGCTGTGGTATGTAATAGTTGTCATGATAAGCTTTTACATGCAGAGAATGTGTCCATCAGTAATAGTACTATGCCTGTTGTTTCTTCAACATCTAATGTACAGGATATACCTGTGAATATAAAAGATTTTATTGCTAATGCGATTCAGAAGGCATTGTCTGCCATCCCGCCTTCTAATAAACGTAAAAAGTCTTTTAAAACTTCTCATAAAGTTGATGAAATTTCTAATGACCAACAACATACTGAATTATCCTCATCTGACGAGGATCTATCTGATTCAGAAGATCCTTCCTCAGATATTGACACTGACAAATCTACTTATTTATTTAAAATGGAGTATATTCGTTCCTTGTTAAAAGAAGTGTTGATTACATTGGATATTGAGGAAACTAGTCCTCTTGATATTAAAACTAGTAAACGTTTAAACTCTGTTTATATACCTCCTGTGGTTACTCCAGAGGTTTTTCCAGTTCCTGATGCTATTTCTGAAATGATTTCTAAGAAATGGAATAGGCCTGGTACTTCTTTTATTCCTTCTTCAAGGTTTAAAAAATCGTATCCTTTGCCAGCAGTCAGATTGGAGGTTTGGGAAAAGATCCCCAAAGTTGATGGGGCTATTTCTACTCTTGCTAAACGTACTACTATTCCTATGGAACTTATATATTATATATTATAGTACTTCTTTTAAAGACCCTTTAGATAGGAAACTTGAATCTTATCTAAGGAAAGCTTATTTATATTCTGGTCATCTCCTCAGGCCTGCCATTTCTATGGCTGATGTTGCAGCTGCATCAACATTTTGGTTGGAAGGTTTAGCGCAACAAGAAACAGATCCTGATTTATCTAGCATTATTCGCTTGCTTCAGCATGCTAATCATTTTATTTGTGATGCCATTTTTTATATCATCAAAATTGATGTTAAATATATGTCTTTAGCTATTTTAGCTAGAAGAGCTTTGTGGCTTAAATATTGGAATGCTAACATGGTATCTAAGTCTAGATTACTATCTCTTTCTTTCCAAGGTAATAAGTTATTTGGTTCTAAGTTGGATTCAATTATTTCAACTGTCACTGGGGGGAAGGGAGTTTTTTTGCCTCAGGATAAAAGACCTAAGGGTAAATCTAAAGCTTCTAACCGCTTTCGTTCCTTTCGACAAAATAAGGAACAGAAACCTAATCCTTCCCCCAAAGAATCTGGTTCCAATTGGAAACCTTCTTCAAGTTGGAATAAATCCAAATCGTTTAAGAAACCAACGCCAGCTCCCAAGTCTGCATGAAGGTGCAGCCCTCATTCCAGCTCAACTGGTAGGGGGCAGATTAAGATTTTTTCAAAACATTCGGGCAGATTCTGTCCAAAATCATTGGATTCAGAGTGTCTCTCAAGGGTACCGAATAGGATTCAGAGTAACACCTCCTGTGATAAGGTTTTTTCTCTCACGCATCCCAGTAAATCCAGTAAAGGCTCAAGCTTTTTTGAAATGTGTTTCAGACCTGGAGCTCTCAGGGGTAATCATACCAGTTCCGTTTCAGGAACAGGATCTGGGGTTTTATTCAAATCTATTCATTGTCCCAAAGAATGAAAATTCTTTCAGGCCAGTTCTGGATCTAAAAATTTTGAAATATTATATTGAAGCTGCTTAAGATTTCAGTAAGACTTCTAGTCTATTTGTTATCTTTTCTGGTTCTAGGAAAGGTCAGAAGGCTTCTGCCATTTCCTTGGCATCTTGGTTAAAGCTTTTGATTCATCAGGCTAATTTGGAGTCGGGTCAGGCCCCGCCTCAGAGAATTCCAGCTCATTCTACTAGATCAGTCTCCACGTCGTGGGCTTTTAAGAATGAAGCTTCAGTTGATCAGATTTGCAAAGCAGCAACTTGTTCTTCTTTACATACATTTACTAAATTCTAACGTTTTGATGTATTTGCTTCTTCGGAAGCAGTTTATGGTAGAAAAGTTCTTCAGGCAGCTGTTTCTGTTTGATTCCTCTGCTTATGTTTTAAGTTTTTTCTTTCATTTATGAGAAAAACTTGTTTTTTTGGTTGTGGATTTAATTTTCTCAGCGGAAAATGGCTGTTATTATTTCTTTTACAAAGATATGACGAGTCCACAGATTTCATCCTTACTTGTGGGATATTAACCTCCTGCCAACAGGAAGGGGCAAAGAGCACCACAGCAGAGCTGTATATATAGCCCCTCCACTTCCCCTCCACCCTCAGTCATTCTCTTTGCCTGTGTTATACTAGGAAGAGGTAAAGTGAGGTGCTAGTTTTAGTTTCTTCAATCAAGAAGTTTTTTATTTTGAATGGTACCGGTGTGTACTATTTTCCTCAGGGGGTTATAGAAGAAGATTTCTGCCCTGAGGTTGATGATCTTAGCAGTTGTAACTAAGATCCACGCTGGTTCCCACAAGACTTCTGAAGGTAACCATGAGATATCTTCAGTGTGGAGACCGGTTTCATGCTAGCATTAAGGTATGTGCAGCCTTTTTATTCTGAGGAGACTTGATATATCAGAACTGGCTGGCATTTATTTCCCTGTATGGGAATGGGGTAAGTAGTAATCCTATTTTATAGAAGGGTATTACTGGAGTCCCTGGATTTTATTTATAAATTGTTGACATTATATGGGCATTATGTGACTATGGGAGAGACAAAGAAAAACGGTGCATAACGTTTTTATTTTTTGGCATTAATCTATTTGATTACTGTTGTGTTTGAGGGGTTATACTGTGTTGTGATAACTTAGGTGTAAAACCGCTTCCCCATGCGGTTGTGTTTGGGCCTACTCCGGCATCGACCTTAAGGGGCGGGGCTTATTTTTGCGCGCTTCGATGCACACTTCCTTCAGACTAGGCAGCAGCAAGCAGTAACTCCGGTGGCTCCTGGACTGTGCAAGCTGGTCTGGAGTGTTGGACAGTTGTTTCGAAGTACCCTGGGGGCAGGTAGGCGCGAGGTGCAGAGGGTATTTTTGACTGTAAATTGACAAATTGTTGATCTTTAGAGCCTTATTTTCTCCCCTTACTACTGGGTGCAGTAATTTTTGGATAAACCAACGATTTTAGGCTAAATTTGGAGATAATTTAACATTATTTAAGCATTTTGGAAAAATTGTTCACTTTTTCTTTTCTTAAAGGTGCAGTACACGTTTTTTCAAAGGTTGATTTTAAGCAATAAATAAGTGTTTAAACGACTTTTGTGGTTATTATTAGTCTGTTCAACATGTCTGACATTGAGGAATCTCATTGTTCTATGTGTTTAGAAGCTATTGTACAACCCCCTCTAACATTGTGTAACTCTTGTACTGAAAGAGCCTTACATTGTAAAGACCATATATTAGGTCAAGAAAGTGTGCCTAAGGATGATTCTCAGTCTGAAAAGAATCGGGATATGCCATCCAATTCTCCCCAAGTGTCACAACCTTTAACGCCCACATAAGCGACGCCAAGTACTTCTAGTGCGTCTAATTCTTTTACTCTGCAGGAGATGGCTGCAGTTATGTCAACTACCCTTACTGAGGTATTATCTAAATTACCGGTGTTGCAGGGTAAACGCAGTAGGTCAGGTATTAATATAAATACTGAATCCTCTGATGCTTTATTAGCTATTTCCAATGTGCCCTCACAGTGTTCTGAGTTGGGGGTCAGGGAATTACTGTCTGAGGGTGAAATTTCAGATTCAGGGAATGTTTTACCTCAGACAGATTCGGACGCTATGTCCTTTAAATTTAAGCTTGAACACCTCTGCCTGTTACTTAGGGAGGTTTTAGCGACTCTGGATGATTTTGACCCTATTGTAATTCCACCAAACAAATTGTGTAAGATGGATAAATATCTAGAAGTACCTACTTTCACTGATGTTTTTCCGGTTCCTAAGAGAATTTCGGAAATTATAAGAAAGGAATGGGATAGACCAGGTATACCATTTTCTCCCCCTCCTAATTTTAAGAAAATGTTTCCCATTTCAGACACCATTCGGGACTTATGGCAAACGGTCCCTAAGGTAGAGGGAGCTATATCTACCCTAGCTAAGCATACAACTATACCCATTGAGGACAGTTGAGCTTTCAAAGACCCTATGGATAAGAAATTAGAGGGTCTACTAAAGAAATTATTTATTAATCAGGGGTTTCTTTTACAACCTACGGCTTGCATTGTTCCAGTAACTACTGCAGCAGATTTTTGGTTTGAGGCTCTAGACGAGTCTCTTAAGGTTGAGACTCCATTAGATGACATCTTAGATAGAATTAAGGCTCTCAAGCTAGCTAATTCTTTTATTACTGATGCCGCTTTTCAAATTGCTAAATTAGCGGCAAAGAATGCAGGATTTGCTATTTTAGCACGTAGAGCGTTGTGGCTCAAATCTTGGTCTGCTGATGTCTCATCAAAAACTAAGCTTTTAGCTATTCCTTTTAAAGGTAAGACCCTTTTTGGGCCTGAATTGAAGGAAATCATTTCTGACATTACAGGAGGTAAAGGCCATGCCCTACCTCAGGATAAGTCTGTTAAGATGAGGGGTAAACAAAATAATTTTCGTTCCTTTCGGAACTTTAAAGGAGGACCCTCAGCTTCCTCTTCTTCTACAAAGCAGGAAGGGAATTTTACCCAATCTAAGTCAGTCTGGAGACCCAACCAGAACTGTAATAAAGGTAAACAATCCAAAAAGCCCGCTGCTGCTCCTAAGACAGCATGAAGGGGCGGCCCCCGATCCGGGACCAGATCCAGTAGGGGGCAGATTCTCTTTCTTTTCCCAGGCTTGGGCAAGAGATGTTCAGGACCCCTGGGCACTAGAAATAGTGACCCACGGTTATCAATTGGAATTCAAGGACTTTCTCCCAAGAGGGAGATTTCATCTTTCAAAATTATCTGCAAACCAGATAAAAAGAGAGGCGTTCTTACGCTGTGTAAAAGACCTTTTTACCATGGGAGTAATTTGTCCAGTTCCAAAATTGGAACAGGGACAGGGGTTTTACTCAAACCTATTTGTGGTTCCCAAATCAGAGGGAACTTTTAGACCCATCTTAGACCTCAAATGTCTAAACAAGTTTCTCAGAGTTCCATCATTCAAGATGGAGACAATAGGAACAATTTTAATAATGATCCAGGAGGGTCAATATATGACTACCGTGGACTTGAAGGATGCTTACCTTCATATTCCTATCCACAAGGATCATCATCAGTTTCTAAGGTTTGCCTTCTTGGACAAACATTATCAGTTCATGGCTCTTCCCTTCGGGTTGGCCACAGCACCCAGAATTTTCACAAAGGTTCTTTGGTCTCTTTTGGCGGTTCTCAGACTGCGAGGCATAGCAGTGGCGCCTTATCTGGATGATATTCTGATCCAGGCGTCAACATATCATCTGACAAAATCTCACACGGACACAGTGCTGTCTTTTCTGAGAACTCACGGCTGGAATGTGAACATAGAGAAAAGTTCACTTGTACCACAGACAAGGGTTCCTTTCTTGGGAACTCTGATAGACTCGGTAGCCATGAAAATATTTCTGACGGAGGTCAGAAAATCAAAGATTCTAAATACTTGCCGAGAACTTCAGTCCATTCCTCGGCCATCAGTGGCTCAGTGTATGGAGGTAATTGGATTAATGGTAGCGGCAATGGACATCATTCCGTTTGCTCGCTTTCATCGCAGACCGCTGCTGCTGTTCATGCTCGGACAGTGGAATGGGGATTATGCAGATTTATCTCCTCAGATAAATCTAGATCAAGAAACCAGAGACTCTCTTCTTTGGTGGTTGTCGCTGGATCATCTGTCCCAGGGGACTTGCTTCCGCAGACCCTCGTGGGTGATAGTAAGAAATGGACGCCAGCCTTCTGGGCTGGGGTGCAGTCTGGAATTCCCTGAAGGCTCAGGGTGTTTGGACTCAGGTGGAGTCTCTACTTCCAATCAATATTCTGGAACTGAGAACAATATTCAATGCGCTTCAGGCATGGCCTCAGTTGGCTTCAGCCAAATTCATCAGATTCCAGTCGGACAACATCACGACTGTGGCCTATATCAATCATCAGGGGGGAACGAGGAGTTCCTTAGCGATGAGAGAGGTATCCAAGATAATCCGTTGGGCGGAGGCTCACTCTTGTCATCTGTCAGCAATCCACATCCCAGGAGTAGAGAACTGGGAAGCGGATTTTCTAAGTCGACAGACTTTTCATCCGGGGGAGTGGGAACTCCACCCGGAGGTATTTGCCTCATTGATTCTCCGATGGGGCAAGCTGGAATTGGATCTGATGGCATCTCGACAGAATGCCAAACTTCCAAGATACGGATCCAGGTCGAGGGATCCCCAGGCCAAACTGATAGATGCCTTGGCAGTGCCTTGGTCGTTCAGCCTAGCTTATGTGTTTCCACTGTTTCCTCCCCTTCCACGCGTGATTGCTCTAATCAAACAGAAGAGAGCTTCAGTGATCCTGATAGCGCCTGCGTGGCCACGCTGGACTTGGTATGCGGATCTAGTGGACATGTCTTTGCTAACACCGTGGACATTTCCTTTGAGACAAGACCTTCTCATTCAAGGTCCTTTCCAACATCCAAATCTAACTTCTCTGCAGCTGACTGCGTGGAGATTGAACACTTGATTTTATCAAAGTGAGGATTCTCTGATTCTGTTATCAGTACTTTCATACAGGCTAGAAAGCCTGTCACTAGAAAAATCTGTCATAAGATATGGCGTAAATATCTTTATTGGTGTGAATCCAAGGGTTACTCAGAGTAAAGTTAGGATTCCTAGGATTCTGTCTTTTCTCCAAGAAGGATTGGAGAAAGGGTTATCAGCAAGTTCCTTAAAGGGACAAATTTCTGCTTTGTCAATTCTGTTTCCAAACGTTTGGCAGATGTGCCAGATGTTCAGTCTTTTTGTCAGGCTCTATCTAGAATTAAGACCAATTACTCCTCCCTGGAGTTTGAATTTAGTTCTTCGAGTTCTTCAAGGGGTTCCGTTTGAACCCATGCATTCCATGGATATCAAATTGTTATCTTGGAAAGTTCTGTTTTTAGTTGCTATTTCTTCTGCTCGAAGAGTTTCTGAGCTTTCAGCGCTACAGTGTGATTCACCTTATCTCATTTTTCATTCTGATAAGGTGGTGTTACGTACCAAACCTGGATTTCTTCCTAAGGTTGTTTCAAATAAGAATATTAATCAGGAAATTGTTGTTCCTTCCTTATGTCCTAACCATTCTTCTAAGAAGGAGCGTATGTTGCATAATTTGGATGTGGTCCGTGCCTTAAAGTTTTACTTACAGGCAACTAAGGATTTCTGTCAATCATCTTCTTTGTTCCTTGTTTATTCTGGAAAGCGTAGGGGTCAGAAAGCTACGGCTACCTCTCTTTCTTTTTGGCTGAGAAGTATCATCCGCCTGGCATATGAGACTGCTGGACAGCAGCCTCCTGAAATAATTATGGCTCATTCCTCTAGGGCTGTGGCTTCCACATGGGCTTTTAAAAACGATGCATCTGTTGAACAGATTTGTAAGGCTGCGACTTGGTCGTCCCTTCACACTTTTTCCAAATTTTACAAATTTGATACTTTTGCTTCTTCTGAGGCTATTTTTGGGAGAAAGGTTCTTCAAGCAGTGGTGCCTTCTGTTTAGGTTCCTGTCTTGTCCCTCCCTTTTATCTGTGTCCTTTTGCTTTTGTATTGGTTTCCCACAAGTAAGGATGAAATCCGTGGACTCGTCATATCTTTGTAAAAGAAAAGTAAATTTATGCTTACCTGATAAATTAATTTCTTTTACGATATGACGAGTCCACGGCCCACCCTGTTCTTTTTAAGACAGTTTTTCTTTATATTTTTTTGTAAACTTCAGTCACCTCTGCACCTTTTAGCCTTTCCTTTTTCTCTTCCTATACCTTCGGCCGAATGACTGAGGGTGGAGGGGAAGGGGAGGGGCTATATATACAGCTCTGCTGTGGTGCTCTTTGCCACTTCCTGTTGGCAGGAGGTTAATATCCCACAAGTAAGGATGAGATCCGTGGACTCGTCATATCGTAAAAGAAATTAATTTATCAGGTAAGCATAAATTTACTTTTTATCCCTCCCTCTCTAGTGACTCTTGTGTGGAGTTCCACATCTTAGGTATTTCTATCCCATACGTCACTAGCTCATGGACTCTTGCCAATTACATGAAAGAAAACATAACTTATGTAAGAACTTACCTGATAAATTAATTTTTCTTGTAAGGTGTATCCAGTCCACGGATCATCCATTACTTGTGGCAAATTCTCACTCCCAACAGGAAGTTGCAAGAGGACCCACAGCAGAGCTGTTATATAGCTCCTCCCCTCACTACCATATCCAGTCATTCTCTTGCAACTCTCAACGCGCATGGAGGTAGTAAGAGGAGAGTGGTGAAAAATAGTTAGTTTATTTTCTTCAATCAAAAGTTTGTTATTTTAAATAGTACCGGAGTTGTGCTATTTTTTCTCAGTCAGAGATAGAAGAAGAATCTGCCTGAGTTTTCTATGATCTTAGCAGGTTGTAACTAAGATCCATTGCTGTTCTCACACATGTCTGAGGAGAGAGGTAACTTCAGAGGGAGAATGGCGTGCAGTTTACTCTGCTATCAGGTATGTGCAGTTATAATTTTTTCTAGGATTGGAAATGCTAGAAAATGCTGCTGATTCCTGATAAATGTAAGTTAAGCCTGAATACAGTGATTTAATAACGACTGGTATCATGCTTACTCTCAGGGGTAATACCCTTATAGATATGCTATATAAAATGTTTGCTGGCATGTTTAATCGTTTTTTATATATGCTTGGTGATAAAACTTATTGGGGCCTAATTTTTTCCACATGGCTGGCTTTAGTTTTGCCTAGAAACAGTTTCTTGAGGCTTTCCACTGTTGTAATATGAGTGGGAGGGGCCTATTTTAGCGCTTTTTTGCGCAGTTAAAATTACAGACTGAGACATACAGTTTTCCTCAGGAGTCCGCTGAATGCTACAGGGCATCTCTAAAGAGCCTAAAATCGTTTATTGGGGAAGGTAGGAGCCACAGTAGAGCTGTGGCACTTTGCTGGGACTGTTAAAAAACGTCTATGTCGTTTTTTTGATCCGTTTTTTGAACTAAGGGGTTAATCATCCATTTGCAAGTGGGTGCAATTCTCTGTTAGCCTATTACATACACTGTAAAAATTTTGTTTGTGTAACTGCCTTTTTTCACTGTTTTTCAAATTTTGACAAAATTTGTTTCTCTTAAAGGCACAGTACCGTTTTTTATCTTGCTTGTTAACTTGAATTGAAGTGTTTTCCAAGCTTGCTAGTCTCATTGCTAGTCTGTATAAACATGTCTGACATAGAGGAAACTCCTTGTTCATTATGTTTAAAGGCCATGGTGGAACCCCCTCTTAGAATGTGTACCAATTGTACTGACTTCACTCTAAGCAATAAAGATCATATTCTGTCTTTAAAAAATTTATCACCAGAGGAATCTAGCGAGGGGGAAGTTATGCCGACTAACTCTCCCCATGTGTCAGATTCTTTGACTCACGATCAAGGGACTCACGCTGAAATGGCGCCAAGTACATCAAGGGCACCCATAGCGTTTACTTTACAAGACATGGCGGCAGTCATGGATAATACACTGTCAGCGGTATTAGCCAGACTACCTGAACTTAGAGGTAAGCGAGATAGCTCTGGGGTTAGACGAAATGCAGAGCATACTGACGCTTTAAGAACCATGTCTGATACTGCCTCACAATATGCTGAAGCTGAGGAAGGAGAACTTCAGTCTGTGGGTGATGTTTCTGATTCAGGGAGAATACCTGATTCTGATATTTCTACATTTAAATTTAAGCTTGAACACCTCCGCGTATTACTTAGAGGTTTTAGCTGCTCTGAATGACTGTGACACAATTGCAGTGCCAGAGAAATTGTGTAGACTGGATAAATACTTTGCAGTGCCGGTGTGTACTGATGTTTTTCCAATACCTAAAAGGTTTACAGAAATTATTAATAAGGAATGGGATAGACCAGGTGTGACGTTCTCTCCCCCTCCTATTTTTAGAAAAATGTTTCCTATAGACGCCACCACACTGGACTTATGGCAGACAGTCCCTAAGGTGGAGGGAGCAGTTTCTACTTTAGCAAAGCGTACTACTATCCCTGTCGAGGACAGTTGTGCTTTTTCAGATCCAATGGATAAAAAATTAGGTTACCTTAAGAAAATATTTTGTCCACAAGGTTTTATCCTACAGCCCCTTGCATGCATTGCCCCTGTCACTGCTGCTGCGGCGTTCTGGTTTGAGTCTCTGTAAGAGGCCTTACAGGTAGCGACTCCATTGGATGACATACTTGGCAAACTTAGGGCACTTAAGCTAGCCAATTCTTTTGTTTCTGATGCCATTGTTCATTTGACTAATCTAACGGCTAAGAATTCTGGTTTTGCTATACAGGCGCGCAGAGCGCTATGGCTTAAATCATGGTCAGCTGACGTGACTTCAAAATCTAAGCTGCTTAACATTCCCTTCAAGGGGCAGACCTTATTCGGGCCTGGTTTGAAGGAGATTATTGCTGATATCACTGGAGGAAAAGGTCATGCCCTTCCTCAGGACAGGTCCAAATCCAGGGCCAAACAGTCTAATTTTCGTGCCTTTCGAAACTTCAAGGCAAGTGCGGCATCAACCTCCTCTAATGCAAGACAAGAGGGAACTGTTGCTCAGTCCAAGGCGGTCTGGAGGCCAAACCAGACCTGGAACAAAGGTAAGCAGGCTAAAAAACCTGCTGCTGCCTCTAAGACAGCATGAAGGAACGGCCCCCTATCCGGTAACGGATCTAGTGGGGGGCAGACTTTCACTCTTTGCCCAGGCGTGGGCAAGAGATGTTCAGGATCCCTGGGCGTTGGAAATTATATCCCAGGGGTATCTTCTGGACTTCAAAGCTTCTCCCCCCATAGGGAGATTTCACCTTTCACAATTATCTGCAAACCAGATAAAGAGAGAGGCATTCTTACACTGTTATGGGAGTGATCCATCCAGTTCCAAAAGAGGAACAAGGACAGGGTTTTTACTCAAATCTGTTTGTGGTTCCCAAAAAAGAGGGAACATTCAGACCAATTTTGGATCTAAAGATCTTAAACAAATTCCTCAGAGTTCCATCATTCAAGATGGAAACTATTCGTACCATCCTGCCTATGATCCAGGAGGGTCAATATATGACTACAGTGGATCTAAAGGATGCTTATCTTCACATTCCGATACACAAAGATCATCATCGGTTTCTCAGGTTTGCCTTTCTAGACAGGCATTACCAGTTTGTAGCTCTTCCCTTTGGATTAGCTACAGCCCCAAGAATCTTCACGAAGGTTCTAGGGTCCCTTCTCGTGGTCCTAAGACCGCGGGGCATAGCAGTAGCCCCTTATTTAGACGACATCCTGATACAGACGTCAAACTTCCAAATTGCCAGGTCTCATACGGACATAGTACTGACATTTCTGAGGTCGCATGGGTGGAAAGTGAACGAGGAAAAGAGTTCTCTATCCCCACTCACAAGAGTTTCCTTTCTAGGGACTCTGATAGATTCTGTAGAAATGAAAATTTACCTGACGGAGTCCAGATTATCAAAGCTTCTAAATTCCTGCCGGGTTCTTCATTCCATTCCGCGCCCTTCAGTGGCTCAGTGTATGGAAGTAATCGGCTTAATGGTAGCGGCAATGGACATAGTGCCGTTTGCACGCTTACATCTCAGACCGCTGCAACTATGCATGCTCAGTCAGTGGAACGGGGATTACACAGATTTGTCCCCTCAACTGAATCTGGACCAAGTGACCAGGGATTCTCTTCTCTGGTGGCTATCTCGGGTCCATCTGTCCAAAGGTATGACCTTTCGCAGGCCAGATTGGACAATTGTAACAACAGATGCCAGTCTTCTAGGTTGGGGTGCAGTCTGGAACTCCCTGAAGGCTCAGGGATCGTGGACTCAGGAGGAGTCTCTCCTTCCAATAAATATTCTGGAACTAAGAGCGATATTCAATGCTCTTCAGGCTTGGCCTCAGTTAGCAACTCTGAGGTACATCAGATTTCAGTCGACTGTGGCTTACATCAACCATCAAGGGGGAACAAGAAGTTCCCAAGCGATGTTAGAAGTCTCAAAGATAATTCACTGGGCAGAGATTCACTCCTGCCACCTATCAGCTATCCATATCCTAGGTGTAGAGAACTGGGAGGTGGATTTTCTAAGTCGACAGACTTTTCATCCGGGGGAGTGGGAACTCCATCCGGAGGTGTTTGCACAAGTGATTCATCGCTGGGGCAAACCAAAACTGGATCTCATGGCGTCTCGACAGAACGCCAAGCTTCCTTGTTACGGATCCAGGTCCAGGGACCCCAGGGCGACGCTGATAGACGCTCTAGCAGCGCCCTGGTTTTTCAACCTGGCTTATGTGTTTCCACCGTTTCTTCTGCTCCCTCGTCTGATTGCCAAGATCAAGCAGGAGAGAGCATTGGTGATTTTAATAGCGCCTGCGTGGCCACGCAGGACCTGGTATGCAGATCTAGTGGACATGTCATCATTGCCACCATGGACTCTGCCTCTGAGACAGGACCTTCTACTTCAGGGTCCTTTCCTCCATCCAAATCTAATTTCTCTGAGACTGACTGCATGGAGATTGAACGCTTGATTTTATCAAAGCGTGGCTTCTCCGAGTCAGTCATTGATACCTTAATACAGGCACGAAAGCCTGTCACTAGGAAAATTTACCATAAGATATGGCGTAAATATCTTTATTGGTGCGAATCCAAGGGTTACTCATGGAGTAAGGTCAAGATTCCCAGGATATTATCTTTTCTCCAAGAGGGCTTGGAAAAAGGTTTGTCAGCTAGTTCCTTAAAGGGACAGATTTCTGCTCTGTCTATTCTTTTGCACAAGCGTCTGGCAGATGTTCCAGACGTTCAGGCATTTTGTCAGGCTTTAGTCAGAATCAAGCCTGTGTTCAAACCTGTTGCTCCACCATGGAGCTTAAATTTGGTTCTTAAGGTTCTTCAAGGAGTTCCGTTTGAACCTCTTCATTCCATAGATATAAAGCTTTTATCTTGAAAAGTCCTTTTTTTGGTAGCTATTTCCTCGGCTCGTAGAGTGTCTGAGCTATCTGCCTTACAATGTGATTCTCCTTATCTGATTTTTCATTCTGATAAGGTAGTCCTGCGTACTAAACCTGGGTTTTTACCTAAGGTGGTATCTAACAAGAATATCAATCAAGAGATTGTTGTTCCATCCTTGTGTCCTAATCCTTCTTCAAAGAAGGAACGTCTATTACACAATCTGGACGTGGTTCGTGCTTTAAAGTTTTACTTACAAGCTACTAAAGATTTTCGACAAACATCTGCTTTGTTTGTTGTTTACTCTGGACAGAGGAGAGGTCAAAAGGCTTCGACAACCTCTCTTTCTTTTTGGCTAAGAAGCATAATACGCTTAGCCTATGAGACTGCTGGACAGCAGCCTCCTGAAAGGATTACAGCTCATTCTACTAGAGCTGTGGCTTCCACTTGGGCCTTTAAAAATGAGGCTTCTGTTGAACAGATTTGCAAGGCGGCGACTTGGTCTTCGCTTCATACTTTTTCAAAATTCTACAAATTTGATACTTTTGCTTCTTCGGAGGCTATTTTTGGGAGAGGTTTTACAGGCAGTGGTTCCTTCTGTTTAAGTACCTGCCTTGTCCCTCCCTTCATCCGTGTACTTTAGCTTTGGTATTGGTATCCCACAAGTAATGGATGATCCGTGGACTGGATACACCTTACAAGAGAAAACACAATTTATGCTTACCTGATAAATTTATTTCTCTTGTGGTGTATCCAGTCCACGGCCCGCCCTGTCATTTTAAGGCAGGTTATTTTTAAATTTAAACTACAGTCACCACTGCACCCTATGGTTTCTCCTTTCTCTGCTTGTTTTCGGTCGAATGACTGGATATGGTAGTGAGGGGAGGAGCTATATAACAGCTCTGCTGTGGGTCCTCTTGCAACTTCCTGTTGGGAGTGAGAATATCCCAAAAGTAATGGATGATCCGTGGACTGGATACACCACAAGAGAAATAAATTTATCAGGTAAGCATAAATTGTGTTTTCTTCCATATTGGCAAGAGTCCATGAGACCCACCCTTTTTATGGTGGTTATGATTTTTTTGTAAAAAGCACAATTATTTCCAAATTCCTTTGCTGATGCTTTTTACTCCTTTCTTTTTCACCCCACTACTTGGCTATTTGTTAAACTGAATTGTGGGTGAGGGGTGTATTTATAGGGATTTTGAGGTTTGGGAAACTTTGCCCCTCCTGGTAGGATTGTATATCCCATACGTCACTAGCTCATGGACTCTTGCCAATATGAAAGAAATTAATTTATCAGGTAAGTTCTTACATAAATTATGTTTTTGTACTCTATGGCTGCAGCACATTAACTTGATTTGTATAGGAAACTGCTGTTTAGTCTGCTTATTGTACTAATTGTATATGATGTAGACATAGAAAACTGGAAATTAATTCATACATTTTTAAATCTTATATCACCACTCTAAGCACTTTTCTTCAAACTCCTAAACTCAACCTGCAAGTTGTATATCTTTCTCCCCTTTCATATTCCTTTATTTTTTTTTATTTTTTTTTTATTAACCAGTTTATAATATAATCACATATAAGCAGGATGATGTACATACATAAGATATTCTACTATCAATACATATCTATACTGGTTATCATTTAAGAAAACAAAATTAACAGGTATTTAGAATAACGAAGTAAAAAATATTTTTGTCTCGTTGGTTCCGTAAATAGTCTCTCGTGAAATTCTTTAGTCCATAATCCACCACCGAGACCAACCATTAAATAAAATGTCTATTTCTCTTACATGGTGTATCCAGTCCACGGATTCATCCTTACTTGTGGGATATTCTCATTCCCTACAGGAAGTGGCAAAGAGAGCACACCGCAGAGCTGTCCATATAGCTCCCCCTCAGGCTCCGCCCCCCCAGTCATTTTCTTTGCCGCTCTAACAAGTAGCATCTCCACGGGAGGGTAAAGTGAATGTGGTGTTAGATTTGTAGTTTTTATTTCTTCAATCAAAAGTTTATTTTAAAATAGTGCCGGTTTGTACTATTTACTCTGGCAGAAAGTGATGAAGATTTCTGCTGAGAGGAAAATGATTTTAGCATGTTGTAACTAAAATCCACTGCTGTTCCCACACAGAACTGTTGAGCATCAGAAAACTTCAGTTGGGGGGAACAGTTTGCAGACTTAACTGCTTTGAGGTATGTTTCAGTCATTTTTTCTAGTCAAGACTTAGTAATGCTAGAAGACTGACAAGAATCCCCATGTGGGAAAGGTAAGCCATATTCTGAGACTTGGTATAGAAGGAAGGCTTATTTGAAAGGGCTCAAACACTGGTGGACACTGTTAAGGGGCAATCGATTATTTTTTTACAAAAATCTGATGTTTATACAAGTTTATATTACATTTGAAACACTTTTTTGGGGTTTATTCCGCATGGCATCTATTTAGACACCTATTTTGGCTTGGGAAGGCCCCACATCCCCAGAGTGAAGAGGGAGAGGGCCTGAAATGTGCGCCTTAGTTGCGCAGTTGATTTTACAGACAGCTTCATGCAGCGCCATGTGAAGAGTCCAGAGATTACTTGAGGACTTCAGAGAGGCTTATTTTCTATGTAAACTAATCCCCAAGCAAGGTAGGGCCACAGCAGAGGCTGTGGCATGGTGCTATAGTTTTACTAACCGGTTGCCAGCTTTAATTTGCTCCGGTTTGGGCAGTAAGGGGTTAATTGACTTGATATTTGCTGTGCAATCATTTCAAAGCATTAGGATCATATGGTGAAAATGTCATAAAGATTGGATGAATTTTGGAGATTTAGTAAAAAAGTGTGCGCTTTTTATTATTTAAATGCACAGTACCGTTTTTTCAAAAATTGTATTTTACTGTATTTAAGTGCTGTCTAAGTCTGTGTAACATGTCTGAGCCTACTGATAGACCTTGTTCTATGTGTTTAATAGCCATGGCGGTTTCCCCTTTACATTTGTGTTTAAAGTGTGCTAAGGTATCTAAACATTTTAAAGACCATGCAGTGACACTTAAAAAATGTAGCCCAAGTTGATTCTTTAACGGAAGGTAACGAGGATAGTCCTCCTTCCTCTCCCCATTTATCGACACCAGTTACGCCCGCACAAGCGATGCCTAGTACCTCTAGCGCATTGGCCCCTTTTACCTTACAACAATTAGCAGCAGTCATGGATAATTCCCTTGCGGCATTTCTATCCAAACTGCCAGTTTTTCCTAAAATGCGTGATAGCTCAGTTTTAAGAACAGAGGATGAGCAATCAGAAGTTTTGGATGATTTATCTGTTGTACCCTCACAACACTCTGAAGTGACAGTGAGGGATGTACTGTCTGAGGGAGAAATTTCTGACACAGGAAAGGTTTCTCAGCGGGCAGAATCAGATTCCTTAGCGTTTAAATTTAAGCTTGAACACCTCCGCGTACTGCTTAAGGAGGTTTTAGCTACGCTGGATGATTGTGACCCCATGGTGGTCCCAGAAAAATTGTGTAAAATGGACAAGTTTCTAGAAGTCCCTGTATACACTGATGCGTTTCCGATCCCGAAGAGGGTGGCGGATATTATGGATAGGGAGTGGGAGAGACCAGGTGTACCCTTTGTTCCCCCCCCTATCTTTAAGAAAATGTTCCCCATTATTGATCCCAGGCGGGACGCATGGCAGACGGTCCCTAAGAGGGGGCAGTTTCAACACTAGCCAAGCGCACAACCATACCAATTGAAGACAGTTGTGCGTTCAAAGATCCTATGGATAAAAAATTGGAAGGTTTACTAAAGAAAATATTTGTGCAACAAGGTTTCCTTCTCCAGCCTATTGCCTGCATTATTCCTGTAACTACTGCAGCGGCTTTCTGGTTTGAGGCGCTGGAGGAGTCGCTCCAGACGGAGACCTCATATGACGAAATTATGGATAGAATTAAGGCGCTAAAGCTGGCTAATTCTTTTATCACAGATGCCGCTTTTCAATTAGCTAAGTTAGCAGCGAAAAATTCTGGTTTTGCCATCATGGCGCGCAGAGCGCTTTGGCTTAAATCATGGTCGGCCGATGTGTCGTCTAAGACAAAGTTACTGAATATTCCTTTCAAGGGAAAGACCCTTTTCGGGCCCGAGTTGAAAGAGATTATTTTGGATATCACTGGGGGAAAGGGCCATGCCCTCCTGCAAGATAGGCCTTTTAAGGCTAAAAACAAGGCTAATTTTCGTTCCTTTCGCAACTTCAGGAGCGGTCCTGCTTCAACCTCTGCGACCGCAAAGCAAGAGGGTAACTCTTCACAGCCCAAGGCAACCTGGAAACCTTTGCAGGGCTGGAACAAGGGTAAACAGGCCAAGAAGCCTGCAGCTGCTACTAAGACAGCATGAAGGGGTAGCCCCCGATCCGGGACCGGATCTGGTATGGGGCAGACTCTCTCTCTTTGCTCAGGCTTGGGCAAGAGATGTTCCCGATCCCTGGGCATTAGAGATAGTTGCTCAGGGATATCTTCTAGAATTCAAGGACTCCCCTCCAAGGGGAAGGTTCCACTTTTCTCATCTGTCTACAGACACGAAAAAGAAAGAGGCGTTCTTACGCTGTGTAGAAGATCTACTCAAGATGGGAGTGATATATCCAGTCCCAATTACAGAACGAGGACTGGGTTTTTACTCAAACCTGTTTGTGGTTCCCAAAAAGGAAGGAACTTTCAGACCAATCCTGGATCTAAAAATTCTAAACAAATTCCTCAGAGTTCCATCATTCAAAATGGAAACCATTTGGACAATTTTGCCAATGATCCAGGAAGGTCAATATACGACCACCGTGGATCTAAAGTATGCGTACCTACATATTCCTATCCACAAAGATCACCATCAGTTCCTAAGGTTCGCCTTTCTGGACAAGCATTACCAGTTCGTGGCCCTTCCTTTCGGGTTGGCCACTGTTCCCAGACTTTTTACAAAGGTGCTAGGGTCCCTCCTAGCGGTACTAAGACCGCGGGGCATTGCAGTAGCACCTTACCTAGACGACATCTTAATACAGGCGTCGTCTTTTCACAGAGCCAAGGCTCATATGGACATTGTTCTGGCCTTTCTAAGGTCTCACGGGTGGAAGGTGAACGTCAAAAAAAGTTCTCTGTCCCCGCTCACAAGGGTTCCCTTTCTGGGAACACTAATAGACTCGGTAGAAATGAAAATATTTCTGACGGAGGTCAGGAAGTTAAAGCTTTTAGCTACTTGCCGAGTTCTTCATTCCATTCCTCGGCCTTCGGTAGCGCAGTGCATGGAGGTAATAGGATTAATGGTTGCGGCAATGGACGTGGTCCTTTTTGCCCGAATTCATCTCAGACCACTGCAACTGTGCATGCTCAAACAGTGGAATGGGGATTATGCAGATTTGTCTCCTCAAATCCAACTGGACCAGAAAACCAGAGATTCTCTTCTCTGGTGGTTGTCTCAGGATCACCTGTCTCAGGGAATGTGCTTCCGCAGACCGGAGTGGATCATTGTAACGACCGACGCAAGCCTGTTAGGCTGGGACGCGGTCTGGGGCCCCCTGAAAGCTCAGGGCCTATGGTCTCGGGAAGAGTCTCTTCTCCCGATAAACATTTTGGAACTGAGAGCGATAGTCAACACGCTCCAAGCATGGCCTCAATTAGCGGCGGCCAAATTCATCATATTTCAGTCGGACAACATCACGACTGTAGCGTACATCAATCATCAGGGAGGAACAAAGAGCTCCCTAGCGATGAAGGAAGTAACCAAGATCATCAAATGGGCGGAGGATCACTCCTGCCACCTATCTGCCATTCACATCCCAGGAGTAGACAACTGGGAAGCGGATTTTCTAAGTCACCAGACTTTTCACCCGGGGGAGTGGGAACTCCACCCGGAGGTTTTTGCTCAGCTGACCCAGCTATGGGGCATTCCAGAATTGGATCTGATGGCGTCCCGTCAGAACACCAAACTTCCTCTTCACGGATCCAGGTCCATGGACCCCAAGGCGGCACTGATAGATGCTCTAGTAGCGCCTTGGTCCTTCAATCTGGCTTATGTCTTTCCACCGTTTCCCCTTCTCCCTCGGCTGGTAGCCAGAATCAAACAGGAGAAGGCTTCGGTAATTCTGATAGCGCCTGCGTGGCCATGCAGGACTTAGTATGCAGACCTAGTGGACATGTCATCTGTTCTACCTTGGACACTGCCATCGAGGCAGGATCTTCTAATTCAAGGTCCATTCAAGCATCCAAATCTAGTTTCTCTACAACTGACTGCTTGGAGATTGAATGCTTAATTCTATCTAAGTGTGGGTTCTCTGAATCGGTTATAGATACTATGATCCAGGCTAGAAAGCCTGTCACCAGGAAGATTTACCATAAGATATGGCGGAAATATCTTTGTTGGTGTGAATCCAAGGGTTACTCGTGGAGTAAGATTAGGATTCCCAGGATATTGTCTTTTCTCCAAGAAGGATTGGAGAAAGGTTTATCTGCTAGTTCCTTAAAGGGACAGATATCTGCTCTGTCTATCCTGTTTCACATGCGTCTGGCAGCAGTACCTGACGTTCAAGCGTTTGCACAGGCTTTAGTCAGAATTAAGCCTGTCTATAAACCTGTGGCTCCTCCATGGAGTCTTAATTTAGTTCTTTCAGTTCTTCAAGGGGTTCCGTTTGAACCTTTACATTCCATAGATATTAAGATATTATCTTGGAAGGTTTTGTTTTTGGTAGCTATTTCTTCTGCTCGAAGAGTTTCAGAATTGTCTGCTTTGCAGTTTAATTCACCCTATCTGGTGTTCCATGCAGATAAGGTTGTTTTGCGTACCAAACCTGGTTTTCTTCCGAAAGTTGTTTTCTAATAAGAATATTAACCAGGAAATCATTGTTCCTTCTCTGTGTCCTAATCCAGTTTCTAAGAAGGAACGACTATTACACAATCTTGATGTGGTTCGTGCTTTAAAATTCTATTTAAAAGCAACTAAAGATTTCAGACAAACATCATCCTTGTTTGTTGTCTATTCTGGTAAGAGGAGAGGTCAGAAAGCGACTGCTACCTCTCTTTCCTTCTGACTGAAAAGCATCATCTGATTGGCTTATGAGACTGCTGGACAGCAGCCTCCTGAACGAATTACAGCTCATTCCACCAGAGTTGTGGCTTCCACGTGGGCTTTCAAGAATAAGGCTTCTGTTGAACAGATACTTTTGCTTCTTCGGAGGCTATTTTTGGGAGAAAGGTTTTGCAAGCAGTGGTGCCTTCCGTTTAGGTTACCTGACTTGTTCCCTCCCTTCATCCGTGTCCTAAAGCTTTGGTATTGGTATCCCACAAGTAAGGATGAATCCGTGGACTGGATACACCATGTAAGAGAAAACAGAATTTATGCTTACCTGATAAATTACTTTCTCTTACGGTGTATCCAAATCACGGCCTGCCCTGGCAATTAAGTCAGGTTTAAATTTATTTTTGTAAAACTACAGTCAGCACTGCACCCTATGGTTTCTCCTTTTTCTCCTAACTGTCGGTCGAATGACTGGGGGGGCGGAGCCTGAGGGGGAGCTATATGGACAGCTCTGCTGTGTGCTCTCTTTGCCACTTCCTGTAGGGAATGAGAATATCCCACAAGTAAGGATGAATCCGTGGACTGGATACACCGTAAGAGAAAGTAATTTATCAGGTAAGCATAAATTCTGTTTTTACATTTTTTTCAACAGTAATAGTAAAAAAAATAAAAAAAAATTCAAAGGTCCATTCCCAACTATCCTACTATGTTTTGCTTGTTTATTTAAGTTATTTATTTATTGTTTTGATATTTAAGATGCCTAAAACTATGTCACTTAGTATTAAAGCCTCTTTGGGATGTATGCAACCTTTATTATCTGCATCTGTTGACATCGGTTTCTTAAGAAATAGTATTCCTTTAACCTTATTATCTGATTGCCCTTATGTATCCTTTGTGCTATGTTTGGTTGTATCAGAGGTTTTCCATCTTTGCCCCAATAGAGATTTTATTATTTTATTTGAATTATTAAAAACAATTTTTTGAGCAGTAGTAAACCTTCTAGGAGTTTTATGGAACAGCCATTCACATGCTTCAAGTGGGAGTGGTTTTTCTAATATTTTAGATGATTCCCTCACTACCTCTTCCCATACTGTAATAATCTTAGGGCATGTTCACCAAATGTGTGCCATCGTACCTCCCGCTTCTCCACATCTCCAACATATCTCTTTAATACAGCTCACAAGATGAACTCACCAACAAGAAAAATACAAAAGAAGGGCAGTAAATATTTGCAAGACACTAGATTTCAAAATGTGTGGATATTTAGCAGATAGATTCCATAAATATTCTGCTATATTTAGTGAGGTGAGCTCTGGTAAAAATCATGAAAAAGTATCAGAGGCTCTCGTACCTTGTTACCTGATAGGCTGGGTTAGTACACAGAGGAAGTCAATGATAAAAGCTATCACTTTCTGAAGAACAGAATAAAATATAATATCAGTGGATACCAAGGAAAGCCTTTATCTTAACAACATAAATTTAATTATATGGCCATGGTTTACAGCTCTTTGCCAAAAGCTACAGTTTGACTGGGCAAAAAAAATGTAAGGATGAAGGAAACCAAATAAAATATGGAAAGCAAGAACAGCTGGAGGAAGAAAACTTTGGAAGTACTGTTGATATAAGAATACAGAGCCATGGTATGGAAAGAAAGAGGTCCATCCTGCCCTCAGTCAGAAACCATACAAATAAAGGTTTGTCAAAGGATGGGAACCTTAAAAAAAAAAGGTAAAGCATCTTAGATGATGAGTGCTACTAGAGTGTGCCAAGATAAAGTTAATCAGAAAAAGTCACAATATATTGTGCATCTAGTATTTGACATGCAGGTGCTACATAGAGTGATTCATTTAACACAATCATAAGTAATACGATTAATCATCTTGGTCAGCATTTTAGTTTTATAGAATTGAAATTAATATCTGAAATCTAATGATGTAATCAATTTAACCAGACAGAAGGCACAAATAGAAGCAAACACAACAGAGGAAGAAAAGCTGTTGCTGTTAGAGAAAAGCTGCCAAATGGCTATCAACAATTTTCCCAAAAATGTCCAGATCTTAGTATATTTCTTAAGGACAGATTTATTAAGCAAGTTCATCTTTATGTTACCTTTAATTGCTGGAAATGGAGGCTGCAAAACCAGTCATCTACTAATTCTATTATCTGGTTGTTGGTTATTAATTGTGATGAGAAGTATTACTTACAAAAAAATCATCTCTTTTATACTGGAAAAGCCAACTTGTGCATTATATAAATGTGGCCATAGTTTAAGTGTTTTCATATGATTTTGGTTTTTAGGAAGACACATTTAAAACACAGCATATCTTGGTACTGCAGCAGCAGTGATTGGTAACAGCTGCTTTAGGTGATGAATTTCACACTTTGCAAACATTGCAAATTCTTGGCTATAAAATCTGATGTAGACCTATTTACTTTTTTTTTTGACAATAACACAAAATTCCATTTCAATTAATTTCAATGGTTAAGCTTTGTTGTCCTACAGTTTAGTCAGTGACAAATGCCTTCATGATTTATGTTGTATTTTGTTTACATTGGTTTTTTAAAGGTCTCATATTTCTCATACTGTATATAACTCCAGAAAGGTGTTTTATATAACTAAAATGTTGAATCCATTAAATTGAAAGATTAAATAACACAGCATTTTATTTTCATATATTCCAGTGTTTTATTTTTAATTTAGTTTGTATTCCTTTAAAGTGGCTCCATCTTTCTTGTGTCATGTATAACATAAAAATAAACTAATGTCTATCCCTATTCCTTGTTTGCATTTCTCTCTTAAGCTTTTATTTTGGACATAAGGTCTCCCTCTTGTTATCTTTGTTAGTCTCATTATTTTTAAAGTCATTGTAGATTACAAATTTGGATACTATCTATAAGCTGCTCTGGAATACAGATTGTTTAAGCTTCTTATTTTACTGCTCACTTGTAAGTATATAATATGTCCCCCCTGCTCAGCTGTACTTTTCCTGTGCCTACCCTTGGTGATGCTACTAAACAGCTAACCACCAAAAAAATAAATAACATATTTACTCTGCCATATCTGTGCTTATAGCTGTCATGCTTCCTTTCAGGTAAATGCCCACATGTAGCAGAAGGTGAAACGTTTTAGGCTTTTAGCTCTCCAGGGTCTTCCCTGGTGACCGGTCTAGCCTACCAGCAGTTCAGCTGGGTGCATTGCAGTCAAATGATTCCTCTTCTGAGGATAGGTTTTTGATCCCAGATATAATGGGACTAATGTGTCATTTAATTCAGACTGAAGCAAAGATACCTTGTTGACGGAAGACTTAAGTTCTTGCAGGTGGATGCCGCTACTTCACTCCAAGCAAGCTAGCTTTTATGAGGATAAGTTCCTTATGTCTGCTCCATGGCAGCTCTCTACCTTCCTTGTGCCTGTTAGTACCTTCCCTGTGCCTGTCAGTGACCAAGGAAAGACAGTCTTGCAGTGCCTTTTGTTCCATTTGCAACATTTTAGGGCCATGTTTCTGCTATCACCCTCCAAGTTAAAGGTGTGAGAAACAGTCCCTAAAGTGCATAGGTAATTCTACATTCGTTTTCTAATAGATAGTACCTCTTTTAAAACCGATGGATTGAAAGCTTAAATGCTTCCATACGCTGGGTGTCAGCTGACTCTTTTTTTTTTTGCCCGGCTGTAATTGTAGCTTCTGTGGGACCACTTTGGTCTAGACTTTATATCTGGAGTTGTATTCATGAAAGAGATACAGGATCATGTTGAACTCCTTAAGACCGCTAACAGCTTTATTTGTGCTACAGCTTGTCTGCAAAATTGTCTGCAAATGTAACTTCCAAAAGCAGATTGTTGTCACTTTCCTTTCAGAGCAAAATCCTATTTGGCCCAGGACTTGATTCTATTATTAAAAGAGGTTAAAAAGGCCTTCAGGACATTTTTGTTATTTTGACAAGTCTCAAAAGTCTAACTCCTCCTTAACCTGCAGATCGGGTTCACTCTAGACTTCCTGCATCCCTAACTCGTCCTGATCCATCACCAAGTAGGCCAAGAAGTCTACTCCCATCTTATAGTCTTCATAAGGGTGGCAGACAAGGTTCCTGTGGTATGCAGCTTAAGACTCGGTGAAAGGCATGGGAAAGGTCTACTCAGACTTTTGGGTGTTAAAGATTGTATCTCAGGGATACAGAATTAGCTTTTGATCCAGCCTTCCCAAAAAGTTTTTTTCTCCCATGTTGTTTGAGATCAAATAAAGGCTAGAGCTCTGTAATTTGCTGTAGGGGACTTAACAGAAAAGGAAGTGTTTGCCCCGATTCCCAGAACAGAACAGGGCCAGGGGTTCTACTCCAACCTCTTGAAGTCCAAGCAAGCAGGGAACCTTCATCCTATTAAGGATATAAAATCTCCAAACAAATTCCTGAAAGTTTTCACCTTTATGATTAAGACCATTGCACTATTCTCCATTTAGTGCAAAAGGGTGAGTTTATGTTTACCGTAGACTTAAGATGTTTATGGCATATTTTATTTCACATGATCCATGTTATTTTTTTTTAGTTTTATCTTCAGATATATATATTAACCGTTGTGGCTCCCCATGGTGTTCACCAAAGTGTTGAGGGACTTATTAACAGTGGCCTTGCTTTAGAAACTACTAAGTTACAGTTGGTACATACTTAATGTTAAAATTGTGAACCAGTGGGTAAAAGAGCAAGCCACCAAGCTGGAGCTCACTGGTTCAAAAAGCCTGACGGTATCACTTAAGGTTACCTAAAATTAAGCTACATTCTTCCTAGGATTCAAGTCTCCTAGATTTAATTTCGAATGATAAACGCAGGATTATTTATTTGGAGCAAGTAATAGGCTATGGGAGTCACCCTATTTAAAGTCTTAAAAGTTTTTTAGAAAACTCCTTTTAGAATCAAAGTCTGGTTTTAAAAATCCAAATACTTTTTTTCTCTGTGGCGCTTGTGAGAGCGACAAAACCGAATGTGACATCACTGATGTGTTGACTCCTCCCTTGTGTGCTTTGTGATGCTATATCACTTTGTCAGGGGGCAATCTTTGAAAGGAACTTTACTATAAATATAAGCTCTTGTTATTCAACCTATTATTTTTTCTCTCAATAATTGTGACAAGGAAAACCTCAACTCTAAAACAGCAGGGATTATATACCATTTAGGCACAACAGCTACCTCATACATTTGAAGTTCAATCAGGTGAGCATTTTTGTTCTATTTTTTTAAAGCTGTTTTATGAACTGGCAGTACTACACTATAAGATTCTTATTTTCTCTCTCCCTTCTACTTTTTGTGCACTGCCATGCTCCCTTGTTCATGTTCTTTATATAGCCTTCCTCCAAGAGTGGTACTGAAGGATAATTTCTATTATATGATAGCAACACAAAGGAAGAACTTTTATAAACTAGACTAATTGGACATAAATGTACTTTGATATACCACCATATTGTTGCTTAATAGAGCTGAAACAAGCTTTCAAATATATGTATAAACTCCATTTCTTTCATATGACATGGGAAATCCACAAAGTCATTCCAATTACTAGTGGGATATTCAGCTCCTGGCCAGCAGGAGGAGGCAAAGAGCACCCCAGCAAAGCTGTTAAGTGTAACTACCTTACCCATAACCCCGAGTCATTCTATTTGCCTCTGTCAATGAAGGATGTGCAAAGTTGGTGTCTGAAGATATTATGGGTACTTTTCCCTGCAAGCAAGGATTGGGGTCTAGATGTGTCCACATCAATCTCTTTAGTAAGAGTAGTGGTGGCTTTTAGTAGATAAAAGGCGGCAAAGTAGTCTTTGCTTTACTTTTAACACTTTGCTACCCCTTTACTCAAAGCCAGAGTTAGTTACTCTGTTCTTTATTTCCTACAGGTCCATGTCAGGGAGTAGTACCTGCCATACCTAAGGAACAGCATCTGTCCTGCAGGATCTAAGGTAAGTGCTTTTGCCTTCTAGGTACTGAAGCACTTTAGAGGTTAATCCATTTATGGATCCATTTTTTGGGACAAGTTATCCTTTTTCAGTTAAGAATGTGTTTATTGGACAGATGGTTTATACATAGTGCTTAACATTTGATAAAACTTAAGGTTAACAGTAAGAGACTTTCACTTGACTGAGGGATCATAGCTTTATATGACTGATGGACAGCATGGAAGCAGTACTATGCATGGGGTTTCTGAAAACCCCATGCATAGTTTGCTTAGCGTTTTTTTTAAGCAATTCTTTTTCATTGGCAAGAATTCTGAACTTGTTTAACATATTGGGACCGATTTTAGAGAGTTTTCGTAACGGTCTTAATTTTAAGCCGTTTTTCTCTCTATTTTGCGCGCTTTGAGTGGCGTTGTTTTATTTCTTTAACGCTCATGTGACATCTGCACCTTCCGGTATATCACAACGGAGCTCAGTGAGTCTGTGGTGCGTAGAAGTTGCCTCGCATCAAGAATCTGTGTCGGATCCTTCTCTTCAGCTAACGGATTGTTTGTTTCATTAAGAGAGAAGAGCAGTTTGTATCGTCAGTAGAGTCTGCCTTCCTTTTACTAGTGTGGTGTTTTCTCCTGTACGGTAGGAGCCTCAGGCTATCTGAGGTGGTTTATGTGTTATTAATTAAAACCCTTATTTTTATTAAGTTGAAATTATTTTTTCTTTCCTAAGATATGGTGAGTCCACAACGTCCTCAATTACTAGTGGGAATATCACTCCTGGCCAGCAGGAGGAGGCAAAGAGTACCACAGCAAAGCTGTTAAGTATCTCTACCCTTTCCACAAACCCCAGTCATTCTCTTTGCCTTGTTAATGGAGGAGGTGAAGTTTTGGTGTCTGAAGAAAATTGGATTTCTTTTGCTACAAGCAATTTTTTTGTGTCTAGCCGTAGTCCACATTAATCTCTTCGGTAGGGTAGTGGTTGCTTTAAAGCAGTTAGGAACTTGTAAGGTGGGCCTTGCTGCGTTTTCCTAACATATTTGCTGCCCATGGTATAGAAAGCCAGAGTAGGTTTACTCTGTTCTTTCTCTTTTTACACGTCTCTGTGAGGAGTGGCGTCCTCTCACACCATGTAGACTGTCCTCCTGCCGGACGGCTAGGCTGCAAGTAAGTGCTTTTTTCCTCTAGAGTTGGAGGCTTGCACTAACAAGGTTATACAGACTGCAGTGTATCTCGGGACTTATTAATCTATTTGGGAAAGGATTTTTTAGGCAGTAGCAGGCACTTTTTATATGCGACTTCTAACCTGACATAGTTATTGTAAGAGACATGTGGGGTCTATTTTCTATTATATTGGGAATCATCCCTAGAGGCTGCGTTAATAAAAGCGTTTTTTTATTTTTTTATAGCCCCTTATTGCTATAGGCGTTGCTGTATATTCCACTGGGAGACCAGGTAGAAGGATCGGAATGGGCTTTTTCTTCCTAAATGGAAAGAGTCCACAGCTGCATTCATTACTTTTGGGAAATAAGAACCTTGCCACCAGGAGGAGGCAAAGACACCCCAGCCTAAGGGTTAAATACTCCAACTTACCTCATCCCCCAGTCATTCTTTGCCTTTCGTCCCAGGAGGCTGGCAGAGAAGTGTCAGAAGTTTGTTTTGTCTCTTATGGAGGGTAGTACTCTTCGACATGGGACGGGAGCTTTAAGTAATCCTATCAGTCTCTCAGTGAGGGCCTGGATGAAAGTTAGAGTCCAGAGATGCAGGGAGTCTCTTTCTGTGAAACCATCCCGACTCATTTTAACAGCTCCACAAGCAATCAGCGTTGTGGATTTTCGCTTCGCTGCCTACTTTCTTCTCTCAACTCCATGGCGGAGGCGCTGCTACTATTCGTCACACTTGAAGAGCCGTGTTTCTGTTCCACGGCATAGATTCCGGTAAGATTGTTTCATTTTACTTCATCAGAATGTACTCTAACTTTTTGTTTCCCGTAAGGAACTATCTTGCGGGACTTATTAAGTATATATATATATATATATATATATTGGGGCTTAGTGAGGCTCCTTATCTTGGTATCGAGGGTTAATATCTCCTGAGGGGGATTATTCATCAGGGTTTTTTTTAATCATGTTTGTTATTTGATTCAATCTGCTTATGTGTAGTGTTAATTGGGCTCTTGGCTTAGAACATAAAGGCCTTTAGGAGTGACGCGACCTTATGGTTGGGCGTGCTTTTTTTGGACTGTACGGTTCACCTTGTGACTGGACGTGTTTACCTTCTGGTCTTCCATTTCCGCATTCCTGACCGTTTGGCGACTGAAAAATTAGAGTCTGCTAGTGTCTGGTTCTAGGAGGTGGTGAGTGCCCCAGCCATTGTGAGTGTCAGGTGCCGTTTAAGTTTTTTCTTTAGTCCATATACTTTAATTTGTATATCTAGTTATGGAGGATTCTGACGCTGAGACTGTTCAAATTTCAGATTCAGATTCTTCGTCTTGTGAAGAATGCGACTTGCCCCGTTGACACAGGTCAATCAGTTATGTTCGATATGCCGTATTAGTGTGCCCTGTTCCTCGGGCTCGGAGAATCAGGGGTCTGCTGAGCCATCCGCCTCTGGGGGTTCTGTACTCGGAGAGGCGAGTTCACTACCGCTCCCTACTGCTACACATGCGGGTAACCCAGATTATGTTTATCCCTCTTTACAGGGCGTTGTTCCCCTGGAGGTTGCAGCACGTTTTCGCTTTCACATATTTTTGGCGACTGTGTCTGCAAAGTTCAGACGTTTATTTGCGTTAGTGCTCGTGCCCGATTGTCCCGGGTCTACCGGCCTTGGGTGGGCCTATACAGTTCCCTGCGGGTGTAGCTGTCCCCGAGTGTTGTGCCTTTCGTTATGGAATAGCGCATCTTCGCGTTTTACTCATACACATTTTTTAGTTATTAGAGGATCCTATCCTTAACGGATACGGGAATCCGCAGTATTCTACTTCGAATGGCTCACCTCATTAGACATGAGGGGATGACGTAATCTCCAAATTGTCTGCTTATTGAGATCTTTCCCAGTTTTTTTCGGGAAGATCAGGGTTCCGTGTTGCTGGTCCTGCGGGTATGCCTGTTTTCTTCCTGGGCGTTAACCTATGGGTTGCCTTATATTTTCCATTATCCGGTTAGGATGTCTTTTATTTTCGATTATGTGTTTCCTTCACAAACTTCTGGGATCGATTCTCTCTGGTTGCTTCTTCGGAAGTTTGTTAAGGGACACGTTAGTGCTATGTTTGTCTGTTTTACCTTCCCTCTGAGGGAGGATTTAGGCAGCTTGACAGTTATGACCCCAGCTGCGGCTGGCCCTGCTGGGATTCAGATCTTCTGTTCTGTGGCTTATTCAGACATGTGGCGCCTGTTCTGCCTGGCTGGTGGGACGCTTAGTGCTCACAATTATTATTTTTGTGTTTTCTTGTTTTTCTTTACATGTTCAGCTAAGCTCTCTAAAAGGATCTGTATGGCAGGGAGGATTGTGTCAGTCCTTATTCAGCCTTCAATCTGTTTGACCGGGTCAGTTAAGTTCTGCTGCACCACTCTTTTTGCTCCAATTGCATCAGGGCCTAGAGTTTCTTTCCTCTCTTGGGAGGATTGGAGGCTTAGCACCTCCTTACCACCATTTTGGGCGGTTTGGCCTTCTAAGGCTCTGGAATTGTCCTTGGACTTGTTCCTGCTGTGATTCTCTTCTTGAGACCTTTCGGACTTCGTCCGTTCCTCGGGTTCCTTAGGGGGACCTGGTTCCCTTCGGGAGTTGGTTCCTTTGTAGGGACATGGGCAGTATGGTCTCCTTGAGCTCTGTTTAGGGTTTCATCCTTCTTTCATCTTCTTCTCTGTTTTAAGGGCGGTGATGTGGAGACTATCCTTTGTTCGAGTGACTTTGTCCTTGAGTTATCCCCTTGTTCTTGGTCTTTGCTCCCTTAGTTCCTTGGAGCGTTGGACTCTGGCAAAAGGTGGTCTCATCGTTTGGTCGGGACTTGCAAGTTTTTCTCGTTGTCCATTTTACTTGGACATTGTATGGTTATCTCCAGGGGGTCTGGTTTTTATATCAGACGGGGGATTTTAGTTTCCGGGTTCTTGTTTGTTTGGGGGCTTGCACCTCTTCTTGCGCTGGTTCTTCCGGTGGCTGAGGTTCCCACTCAGCGTTTCCTTGGTGGATCCCGTTGCGGGTTGTACCGGATTGTTAGGATCTAGAGCTGGTCCGGAGTTCCCCAGTTCCAGGAAACTTGGTCTGTGTACAGCCAGCTGTAGTAGCCTGATGGTTAGCTTAGCTGCCTAGCAAGCTGAAGGTTTGAAGTCTGAAATCAGCTGCAACTATTTGCACCTTGAATGTGTTCTAGCAAGCTGTCTACTAGTGGAACTGGTTCAGTTGGCCAGGTTTTTTTGGGTGCTGATGCCCCTTGGGCTTGCCTTTTGCCTATTGGTCAGTTTCCCTTGGTTGGCTTGCTGAAATAGTATGATGGCTTCTCTGCTCTGCAAGCAAAGGGTTCGCTGTGGAACCACTGCAGCTATGGCACCTTGTCTGTGTGCTAGCAAGTTCAATTCTTCAGGGGATTTCTTCCAGATCAGGGCGTTGGAGATTTGTTCTCTCGGTTCAGCTTATGGCTGTGTTCTGGAGGTAGGTCCTGAGATCTGTTGCTCTTCTCAGATCTTGGGGGCGCGTTGATCCTCGTTGAGGTTCTGGGCTCTCCTTTTTATTTTGAGACCTATGTGTAGGTCTGGTGGTTCGGTTGCCTAGAGTGTGCCTTCTGTAGAGGAGGTTTAGTACATTTTGGTAGCCGCTTCTAGCAATTATTTCTTCTGTGTTATCCTGAGGATGGCTGCCTGTTCTTGAATCAGGTGTTTACCTTGTCTGGGTCTGCTTCATGTAATTTTGCCTGAATTCTTCAGTGTTCGGAGGATGTTTGGTCTCCGTTTTCAGTCGTCCCTATGCACTGGTTGACTTGCTGCCTAGCAAGTGAGGGGTTGCTCTTTGAAACCAGATGCAGCTGTTTGCGCCTTGATCGTGTGCTAGCTAGCTGTTCCAATCCTTTGCAGGATGTTGGGAGAACCTTTTCTCTGTTCTGCTACCTGGTTCTAAACCTTGTGGTTTCTATTTGGATTGGGCGTTGCCTCCCCTTGTTGTCAGGACCCATTTTAGGTCTTGCGAGCTGGGTTTGATTTGGGGGTTTTCCTCTTATGGCATTATGGTAACTTTCGGTTTCCATTTTGTTCTTCCTTGCCTTATTCCTTTGGAAGTTTCAGCTGGGGTTCCCTTCACTAGTAAAGGGTGTGCGGTGGGGTACCGACTGTTGGGCGACGGTGTCTCCCGGAGGACTGTTGGTTCAGTTGAGTCTGATGTTGCGATCTCTAGCTAGGCTTCCGGGCTATCTGCTGGTCAGTGTCCTTGGGGCCTTTCTGTTTTTCTCAGCTTCGGACGAAGCAGGGTTTTTTTTTTTGTTGGGTAGTGGTTTCAGGCCTGGTGCCCTCAGAATGGGCCGCCTATTGTACCCTCCCGTTTTGTCATTGTGTCCTCTATAGCTTGGGTATTGTTTTCCCAAAAGTAATTAATGCAGCTGTGGACTCTCTTTATTTAGGAAGAAAAACTTAAATTATGCTTACCTGACAATTTTCTTTTCTTCCGAAGGAAAGAGTCCACAGCTCCCCACCCGTCTATTTTTATGTGGGGCGTTTGTTTTTTATTCTTCTGGCACCTTTTCACCCTGATATTTCTTCTACTGTTCTTTGTTCCTCTGCAGAATGACTGGGGGATGATGGAAGTGGGAGGAGTATTTAAGCCTTTGGCTGGGGTGTGTTCGCCTCCCAAAAGTAATGAATGCATCTGTTTGCTCTCTCCATCGGAAGAAAAGAAAATTATCAGGTAAGCATAATTTAAGTTTTTCTGAATTTATTTAGTGACTGCAGTGCACTGGCAGTTAGTTGCACACTTCATTTCCTAACTGATTTTTGTGTCTCCACCTTCTTTCTACGGGAGCGCCGCCATTTTCGGTTTCTATGCTCGATCCTTCAGCCCGCCTCCTTCTTGTCTTTTTCGTCTGCTTTCGCGGCTACTCTATCAAGTTTCCGACTTCATAAGTAACAGGGGGATTTATGCTTAAACATTTAGCTATTGGTCTATCACGCCACAGTTCTAAGTATAGTGTTAAGACCGGGCACTTCCCTGTTTTCATCATAGTGGTTTTGCATGCCGCACGGGGCTTAGTAGCAGCAGTCGCTGTGTGTCAGAGACTTGGGCAAGTGTATTATCACTAAGTGAAAGTGACTTTGCATCTGCAGGAAAGTCGTTTGTTATAGAAGACTTTGGATGTTTTCTGACATTTTTTACTATGTAATTGTAGTTTAAACGGTTAGTTGTTTAACTAAAGTGACAGTGCACTTATTTTACTTGTCTAGTAAAGCTATAATATTAAGTTTTAACATGTCTCTGGAACAGGGTCTGTTCCTGTGATTAAATGCTTGATGTGTCTGGGGCCAAATTGTTTTTTTTAGGCAATTGTGTTCCTCAGGGCTACAATAAGTTCTTTACTTAACAATTAAACTTTTTGTTTCTAAGCTTCACGTCTCTTAGGATTATGCTGTTTAGGCGCTGCTACAGTTATCGCCTTATATGTCCCAAACTTTTATGGCATCACATACAGTGCCCTGCAGTGCCTCTCAATCTCCTGGATGAGTCTATTGCATGCAGATATGGTTGCTCAGGTATCTTCTGCAGTATCTGTGGCATTATCTGCTTTTCCTTTGCTATAGGGAGGTTTTGGCTACTTTGGACGACTCTGACACGCCTGTCGTTGTCAACCTTAAGAAATATAGTAAACTTTATAGTTACTATGATGTTCCTTCCTCTGTGGAAGTGTTTCCTGTTCCAGACTGTGTAGCTGAGGTTATTTCGCAGGAATTGGAGAAGCCAGGGATACCTTTTCCCCGTCTCCTGTGTCTAAGAAGATGTTTGCTGTCGCTGACTCCATTAAAGATTCATGCCATGGCGCCTACAGTAGAAGGGGCTATTTCTTCTCTGGCTAAGAGAACTACGATTCCTAGGATAGCTGCTCTTTTAAGGATCAATGGACTAAGCTGGAGGCTTATTTGACCTTTGTATTGCCACTGTCTCAAGTGCAGCATCTTTTGGGTGCGACGCCTTGTCTGATTCAATTTGGTAGAGACTCATTTGGGAGATCTAATGCCAGCTGGTGTAGCCTTGTAGGTCGCTCAGCTGCCCAACATGTCAAAGGTTGCGAATTTGAATCCAGCTGTAAGGTCAGAATTAAGGCTCTTAAGATAGCCAATTCTTTTATTTCTGATGCTTCCATACAAGTTATTGAGCTGGGAAGCCAAGATATCTGTTTTCGCTATGCTAGCCCGCAGGGCGTTGTGGCTAAATTCTTGGTCAGTGAATTTTTCCTCTTAAGTCCAAGCTTCTTGTGCTTCCTTACAAGGGTGAGACCTTGTTTAGTCCTGGTCTCGCAGAAATATTTCTGAATTTTCTGGTGGAAAAGGGTCTTTTCTACCACAAGACGATACGATTAGACCTTAAGAACGTCAGAGTAGAAAACCGCAGTTTAATTTAGCATGATGGGTTTGCCACTGATCCGAGATCGGACCAAGTGGGGGGCTGAATTTCTCTGTTTTCTTCAGGATACAAGATGTCTCAGATAGGATGTGGACGTAGTATCTCAGGGTTTCCAAATGGAATTCAAGACCTTTCTTCCCAGAGGCAGGTTTTCACATCTCAAGTTTATCTGCAGTCCAGATAAAAGAGAGACATTTTTGAATTGCATTTGTGATTTTTCTCCCTGGGAGTGATAGTACCAGTTCCTGTAAGGGAACGGTGTCTAGGATTTTATTCAAACCTGTTGGGGTTCCTAAAAAGAGGGAACTGTTTGTCCTATTCTAGACCTAAGTGTCTCGACAAGTTTTCTCAGAGTACTGTCCTTCAAGATGTAAACCATTCGTTCAATTTTTCCTTTGGTCCAAGAGGGTCAGTTCCTGACTACCATAGACCTGAAGGACGCGTATCTTCAAGTTCCTGGGATTTGCCTTTCTTGACAAACACTTTCAGTTTGTGGCTTTTTCCTTTGTCCTTGCCACAACTTCCAGAATTTTCTCAAAGGTTCTGGAGACTCTCTTGGCAGTACTTAGTTTTCAGGAAATTACAGTGGCGCCTCTCTGGCCGACATATTGTTTCAGGCGCCATCCTTTAACAAGCAAATTCTCAACAGAGATCTTGTTGTCTTTACTACATTCTCCTGGATGGAAATTGAATCTGAAAAAGAGTTCCCTTGTTCTAGCTACAATTGTAGTTTTCTTAGGGACCATAATAGTTTCCCTATTTCTGAAAATATTTCTGACAGAGGCCAGAAAATCAAAGATTCTTTCCTTTTGCCTCTCTCTGCAGTCTACTGTTTGACCATCAGTGGCTCAATTTATGGAGGTCATTGGTCCGATGGTTGCTTCCATAGACATCAATCTTTTTGCTTTTTTCCGTCTGAGAGTACAGCAGTTATGCATGCTTAGACAATGGAACGGAGACCATTCGGATCTGTCTCAGAGGATAGATCTAGATCAGTTGACAAAAGACTCTCTTCCGTGGTGGTTTTCTCAGGAGCATCTGTCTCGGGACACATGCTTCTGGAAAACTTCTTGGGTGATTGTGACCACAGATGCCAGCCTGTTGGGCTGGGGAGCATTCTGGGACTCGTTAAAGGTGCAAGGACTATGGACTCGAGAGGAGTCTGTTCTCCCCATAAACATCTTGGAGTTAAGAGCGATTTACAATGCTCTGATGGCTTGGCCTCAGTTGTCCTTAGCTCGGTTTATCAGGTTCCAGCCGGACAACATCACTTCGGTGGCTTACATCAACCACCAGGGAGGAACTCTGAGTTCCTTAGCCATGAAGGAGGTGGCTCGGATTATTCAGTGGGCAGAAGCTCACAATTGTTGTCTATCTGCCATTCACATTCCAGTAGTAGACAACTGGTAAGCGGATTTCCTGAGCAGACAGATATTTCATCCCGGGGAGTGGACTCTCCATCCGGAGGTGTTCTCCAGGTTAACCCTCAAATGGGGGGTGCCAGAGTTGGATCTGATGGCGTCTTGGCAGAACGCCAAGTTTCTAAGGTATGATTTGAGGGCAAGAGATCAGGCTGCCCTGATATATGCTCTCCCGGTTCCTTGGGATTTCAGTCTAACATACCTGTTTCCTCCGTTTGCGCTCCTTCCATGAGTTATTGCTCGTATCAAACAGGAGAGAGCCTCAGTAATTCTAATAGCTCCTGCATGGCCTTGCAGGATCTGGTATGCAGACCTAGTGAAGATGTCATCTCTTCCACCTTGGAGGTTGCCTCTGAGGAAGGACCTTCTAACTCGGGGTCCATTCCTTCATCCAAATCTTGTTTTTTCTGAAGCTGACTGCTTGGAGATTGAACGCTTAGTTCTGTCATTGAGACCATGATTCAGGCTCGCAAGCCTGTTATTAGAAAGATTTACCATAAGGTATGGCGTAAATACCTTTATTGTTGTGAATCCAAAGGCTACTCTTGGAGTAGAGTCAGGATTCCTAAGATTTTTTCTTTTCTCCAGGAAGGTCTGGAGACATGTTTGTAAGTCAGATTTCTGCATTATCGATTTTGTTACACAAGTGTCTGGCGGTTGCGCCAGATGTGCAATCTTTTTGTCAGGCCCTGGTTAGCATCAGGCCTGTGTTTAAATTTATTGCTCCTCCTTGGAGCTTTAATCTTGTTCTTTTTACTATCTCTTCTGCTTGGAGAGTTTCTGAGCTCTCGGCCTTGCAGTGTGATTCGCCTTAACTTATCTTTCTTAGTGATAAAGCGGTTCTTCGTTCTAAGTTGGGTTTTCTTCCTAAAGTAGTTTCTGATAGAAATATTATTCAGGAAATTGTTGTTCCTTCATTATGTCCTTATCCTTCTTCTCATAAGGAACGTTGTGCGCAATCTGGATTTTGTGCGTGCTCTAAAATCTTCCTACAGGTGATTAAGGATTTTCGCCAGTCTTCTGTCCTGTTTGTTGCTTCTCAGGAAAGCGTAAGGTTCAGAAAGCTACTGCTACTTCTCTTTCCCTTTGGTTGAGAAGTATAATTCGTTTTTGTTTATGAGACGGCTGATCAGCAGCCTCCTAAGAGAATTACAGCTCATTCCACGAGGGCTGTCTCTTCTTCTTGGGCCTTCAAGATGAAGCTTCTGTGGATCAAATTTGCAAGTCTGCAACTTGGTCATCTTTGCATATTTTTTCCAAATTTTGATCTTATGTCTTGGCTGAGGCTTCTTTTGGGAGAAAGGTTCTTCAAGCGGTGGTGCCTTCTGTTTAGGTCTGCCTGTCTTGTTTTCCCTCCCTTGTCATCTGTGTCCTCTAGCTTGGGTATTGGTTCCCACTAGTAATTAAGGACGTTGTGGACTCACCATATCTTAGGAAAGAAAACCAAATGTATGCTTACCTGATAAATTTCTTTCTTTCCAGATATGGTGAGTCCACAACCCTGCCCTTTTTATTAAGACAGTTATTTTTGACTAAACGTCAGGCACCTCTACACCTTTGTATAATTCTTTTTTCCATTTACTTTTGGTCGAATGACTGAGGTTTGTGGGAAGCGAAGTTATACTTAACAGTTTTGCTGTGGTGTTCTTTGCTTCCTCCTGATGGCCATGAGTGATATTCCCACCAGTAATTGAGGACGTCGTGGACTCACCATATCAGGAAAGAAATACATTTATCAGGTAAGCATACATTTTGTTATTGTTCAATAAATTATTTTATTTTTTGGGATCTGCTTTCTGTGGCTGTGACTACAGTAATGGATTCAGCATTAGATCAGTCCATTTCTATGAATAAAGGCTTATTATGTTTAGAGGCACAAATTGTCCTGCCAATGCAAGTTTGTTCCTCAGGCTTTTTAAAAACTCTAAAATTTAAAGACAAGTTACTCCCTTCTGAGCCAAGTGTCTCTCAGGATAATTCTGTGCATGACATGCCTCAGCTTTCTCCTCAAACGTCCCAAGCACTAGTTGTTTCTAATACTGTACCTTCTGTGTCCACTCAACCCCCTGGGGGTGTTTATTTACCTAGGGATTTTGCCATTCAGATTACCTCTGCAGTAACAGCTGCTTTGTCAGCTTTCCCTTCTTCGGGTAATCATAAGAGAAAATCTAAACATTTTTCCGCTAGTAAGGCTTCTGATTCCTCTAAATCTGCACTGGACAACCTTTCTCAATTGTCTGATGAGGAAAATTCTTCAGTAGCTTCTGAAGGTGAAATTTCAGACTCTGACTCCTTGGCGGTGAAATCTTCAGAATCTAAAGAGGTTAATTTTACATTTAAGCTTTAACATCTTCAGTTACTTCTGAAGGAGGTTCTAGCTACTTTGGACGACTCTGAACTTTTGGTTGCTACCAACCCTAAGACGTCCTCTAAGCTAGATAGAGTTTATGATTCTCTTTCTTCTGATTATGTTTTTTCTGTTCCTAGGAAAATTTCTGTAGTTATAGCACAGGAATGGGATAAGCCAGGGGTCCCTTTTTCCCCTTCCCCTGTTTTTAAAAAGATGTTTCCTGTTGCTGACTCTATAAGAGACTCATGGCGCACCATTCTTAAGGTAGAAGGTGCTATTTCTACTCTAGCTAAGATAACTACTATTCCTATAGAGGATAGTTGTTCTTTTAAGGATCCTATGGATTAAAAGCTGGAGGCTTATTTAAAAAAGATGTATGTCCATCAGGGTTTACAGTGCAAACCTGCGTCAAGTATTGCCACGGTTGCCGGAGCAGCATCTTATTGGTTTGATGCCCTGCCTGATCTGATTTCTGAAGAGATTACAGTCTCTGGCCAATAACTTTATCTGTGATGCCAACATGCAGGTAATTAGATATAAGAAAAAAGAAGGCACCACAATAGTGCAGCATCAATGGTATCATGCACTTTCCCCAAATCCCTTGATTCTACTTACAAAAAGGAAAGCACTTGATAAGTGCCACAAGCGCGGACTGTACTTAATAGTCGTACAGCTGACTATCCTCAGTCTCTTTCAGAAGTCCCCACAGCAAGATATTGTCTGTTGGTCTCCAGCGATATACAGGAATGGCAAGTGGTGCCGTCTCAGTGTCCACAAAACATGAAGAAATACAGCTGACTGTCCCTCCCCTTCTCTGGAGATCTCCGCGGCCCGCTGTAGTCACTATATCGGCTGTTTGGGTGTCCACCCACAGGAAATTACGACGTTTCACGGTCTTACACCGACCGTTTCATCAGGTAGGTCGGTGTAAGACCATGAAACGTCGTAATTTTAGTGTTTTTTACTTGGTTTTAATAAAGTCTTTTAAGCTACGGAGACTTTACAGGGATTTAATTATTACAATACCACACTTTAATCACTCCCATTTCACAGTGGGGACACGGTACAGACAGCCACCGATAACCTGCTGACTTGTAACGTTCCTGTGGGTGGACACCCAAACAGACAAAATAGTGACTACAGCGGGCCGAGGAGAGCTCCAGAGAAGGCGAGGGACAGTCAGCTGTGCGACTAAAAGTGCTCAGCCTGCGCTTGTGGCACTTATCAAGTTCTCTCCATCTCGTAAGTAGATAATAGTCTAAGAGGGGCCAAGTAGGTGATACCATTGATGCGGCACTATTGTTGTGCTATCTCTTTCTTGTATTTTTTCATGTTTTGTGGACACTGAGACGGCACCACTTGCCATTCCTGTATATCGCTGGAGACCAACAGACAATATCTTGCTGTGGGGACTTCTGAAAGAGACGGAGGATAGTCAGCTGTACGACTATTAAGTACAGTCCGCGCTTGTGGCACTTATCAAGTGCTTTCCTTTTTGTAAGTAGAATCGAGGGATTTGGGGAAAGTACATGATACCATTGATGCTGCACTATTGTGGCGCCTTCTTTTTTCTTATATGTTATTTCAGAACCTTATACCAACGATCGTTTGAAGAAGCTGCAGGCCACTTGTCTTAAGGATTTATATCCATATCCTCTCATACTCGTCCAAAGTCATTTTGGAGAACACATCATACGAAACTGTGAGACTTTTTACATCTGAGACTAACACACGGACTTACACGCTAAGTGTTTCTTTGTCTATAACTCATCTAGCCCTTTGTACTGTTTTATTGCATATATTTTTTTATTTTTTTTATATTCATGTTTATACACTTGATGTTTATTATCTGTATCACTTAGAATTTGATCTCTCACGCAGTATCACTATCAGATAGAGATATATTGCAAGTTACTTACTTGTTACTTTGCACACATTATAAATATCATTATTTGCACTCAGTATTTTGGTGATTTCAGCAGATAGCTAAATTATTAGTTTAGCTATTGTAGGTGATAGGCGCATCCAATTTTCTTTATATTATATTTTATGCAGGTAATTAGACTGGGAGCTAAGATATCTAGCTTCACTTTTTTAGCTCGCCGAGCTCTGTGGTTAAAATATTGGTCAGCTGATGTTTCTTCAAAGGCCAAGCTTTTGGCTTTGCCATGTAAGGGTAATACTTTGTTTGGTCCTAGTCTGACGGAGATCATTTCAGAGATTACGAGTGGAATGGGATCTTTCCTACCTCAGGACAAGAAGAATAGACCTAAGGGTCGTCAGACTTCTAATTTTCATTCCTTTCGGAATTTTAAGGTTCAGAAGGCCTCCCTGGGAGTTATCGTAGTAGTCCCTCTAGAGGAACAGTGTCTAGGATTCTATTCAAACCTATTTGTGGTTCCCAAAAAGGAGGGAACTTTTTGACCAATCTTAGATCTCAAGAGCCTCAAGAAATTCATCAGGGTCCCGTCCTTCAAGATGGAAACTATTCGTTCCATTCTTCCTTTGGTTCAGGAAGGTCAGTTCATGATGACCATAGACCTGAAGGACGCGTACTTACACATTCCCTTTCACAGGGATCACAACCAGTTCCTGAGGCTTGTTTTTCTTGACAAGCATTTCCAGTTTATTGCTCTTTCGTTTGGTCTTGCCACAGCTCCCAGAGTATTTACAAAGGTTCTGGGAGCTCTTTTGGCAGTGATCAGATACCAGGGAATTGCGGTGGCTCCTTATGTAGACAACATTTTGGTTCAGGCGTCATCTTTGCAACTAGCAAAATCTCATACAAAGATGTTATTGTCTTTTCTTCATTCTCAAGGATGGAAAGTGAATCTGGAAAAGAGTTCTTTAGTCCCATCTACAAGAGTGATTTTCCTATGGACAATTATAGATTCTCTGTCCATGAAAATTTTCTTGACAGACGTCAGAAAATCCAAGCTTTTGACTTCTTGCCTTTCCCTCCAGTCTGCCTTTCGTCCATCAGTGGCTCAATGTATGGAGGTGATTGGTCTGATGGTGGCTTCTATGGACATCATTCCTTTTGCTCAGCTCCATCTGCGACCGCTGCAACTCTGTATGCTCTGTCAATGGAACAGAGACCATTCGGATTTATCTCAGAGGATAAATCTGGACCCTCTAATAAGAAACTCTCTCTCATGGTGGATGTCACAGGAACATCTGTCTCAGGGCTCTTGCTGTCTGAGACCTTCCTGGGAGATCGTGACTACGGTCGCCAGCCTGTCACAGGGCATGTGGTGTCCTTTCTTCTTATAAACATCTTGGAGTTGAGAGCTTCAATGCCTTTTTTGCATGGCCTCGACTGTCTTTAGTCTGGTTTATCAGATTAAAGTTGGACGACATCACCTCAGTGGCTTTCATCAACCATCAAGGAGGGACTCAGAGTTCCTTAGCCATGAAGGAGGTGACTCTCATTCTACAGTGGGCGGAAGCCCGCGATTGTCTTCTATCTGCCATCCACATCCCAGTGGACGACTGGGAGGCGGATTTTCTGAGCAGACAGACCTTTCATCCCGGGGAGAGGGCTCTCCATCCGGAAGTGTTCTCTCAGATAACCATCAGGTGGGGGGTTCCAGAGTTGGATCTTATGGCGTCCCGCCAAAACGCCAAGCTTCCAAAACTACGGTTCAAGGTCAAAAGATCCTCAGGCCGTTCTGATAGATGCTCTAGCGGTTCCTTGGAGGTTTTTTCTGGCATATCTGTTTCCTCCTTTTGCTCTCCTTCCACAAGTCATTGCTCGTATCAAACAGGAGAGAGCATCGGTGATCCTAATAGCTCCTGCATGGCCTCACAGTATCTGGTTCGCGGATTTGGTAAGGATGTCATCTCTAACTCCTTGGAGGTTACCTCAGAGGAAGGACCTTCTAATTAAATAGAATGGGATTGAATCAAGCAGGGAGCAGGCACTTAAGACATGTGTTATGAGACTGGGTTATCTCCCTTGGTAGAGTAAGGGGTTAACGTTATTGGGGTTAACTTTAGTGGGCCTTTGTATTTTTCTGGGGCTTGTAATTTTTTACACAGTACTAGAGTGTCAGTTTTTGATCGGTTATATACTGAGATTAAGGAGAATTCCTTTATTTTATCTTGAGGCTGACAAATTGGGTGTTTTGCTGTTGGAGATCGATACATGTCTGCGATCCGACCAGCATTTTTTGCTTTGAAGTGATATCGCTGGGGGAAGTCTTCAGTAGGCGGCTTGTAGCTTTTTTTGCGCCTTCTGTGACGCACGCCATTATGCCGATCACGTGATGCTCTTCTCTGTATTGGGAGCGGTGTCGGCTACGCAGCAGCGGTTTTGTTCAATCGGAATTGCTTCATTACGGCCACATTCCATTTGTCACAGGAGCGGGTGAAAGGTAGGCATCTCAGTTACGGTGGAGGTGCGGAGTCTTTATTTAAGCGTATCTTCGCTCTTCATTTGACTACAGTGCTTTTGACTTAACTATAACAGTCTTCATTTGTCTATATCTATTTCTCTTGTTGCTAAACCAATACTTTAGCTTAGGGTTCTTTTTTTGTATAATAAAAATTTTTACACCTCCTTTTTATTTTTTATGTTACATATTTTGTTTCTTAAAGGAACAGTATCACATAGCTTGTTCTTTTTTACTAACTGTGTATCTGAGGCCATGTCTGACATGGAGCAGGAGTCTGCTGTCATGAATCAGTGCCTTTTGTGTTTAGAAGTCCAAATTGCTGCGCCTATGCAATTTTGTTCCTCATATGTTAAGAAAATATTGCAGAGTAAAGGAAACATGTTTTATGCTGAGCCCAACCTCTCTCAGGATGATGCTGTTCAGGCATTGCCACAGCTTTCTCCTGTACCATCCCAAGCCTCAATGGTGTTGCATGCAGTGCCCTGCGGTTCCTCTCAATCTCCTGGAGGAGTTTATTTGCAAGCAGAAATTGCTGCCCAAGTATCTTCAGCGGTATCTGCGGCATTAGCTGCCTTTCCTATGTTAAAAGGAAAATGCAAGAGGAAAATTAGAGTTTCTGCTCCATCTCTTGCTACCCAGGTTGCCCTCCCTCATAAAGCTGATGAGGAAGATATGTTGATAGCCTGTGAGGGTGAAATCTCAGATTCGGACAGTGTAATGCCTTCTTCTGATGCTGGAGTTGTAACCTTCAGATTTAAGCTTGAACACCTTTGTGTACTCTTAAAGAAGGTTTTGGCTACTCTGGACGACTGACACCCCTGCCGTTGTCAGCCATAAGAAATCAAGTAAACTCAGTTCTTTTGATGTTCCTTCCTCTTCGGAGGTGTTTACGGTTCCTGACCGTGCTACGGAGATTATTACACAGGAATGGGAGAAGCCAGGGATACCTTTTTCCCCTTCTCCTATTTTAAAAAAGATGCTTCCTGTTGCTGACTCTGTTAAAGAGCCATGGCACACTGTACCTAAAGTAGAAGGGGCTATTTCTACTCTAGCTAAGAGAACTACTATTCCTATTGAGGATAGCTGTTCCTTTAAGGACCCAATGGACAAAAAGCTGGAGGCTTATTTGAAGAGAATATATGTTCATCAAGCTCTCCTATGGCAACCGTCTGTGTGTATTGCCACTGTGACTAGCGCGACATCCTACTGGTTGATGCCCTGTCTGATTCTCTTCAGGTAGAGACTCCCTTGGATGAGATCTAAAATGGGATTAAGGCTCTTAAGTTAGCCAATTCCTTTATTTATTATGCTATCATGCAGGTTATTAGCTGGGTAGCTGACATTCACAAGGCAGCACCTGAACTTTTTAGCCTACCTATTTTTGTAACGTTTTTAACTACTGATCAATAAAGCAAATTTTTTATACAATTTGGAATGCTCCTCTAACCTTATTACCTCTGACGTATTAGACTGGGAGCCTAGTCTTCTGGTTTCGCTGTGCTAGCCCACAGGGCTTTGTGGCTGAACTCTTGGTCAGCTGATGTTTCCTCTAAAGTCAAGCTTCTGGCAATTCCTTACAATGGTAAGAACTTGTTTGGACCTGGTCTGGCAGAAATAATTTCTGACATTACGGGTGAAAAAGGGTCTTTTCTACCTCAAGATAAGAATAATAGACTTAAAGGATGTCAGAGTAACTTTAATTCCTTTCGTAAATTTAGAGAAAAGTCTTCCCCTTCTTCTTCCAAGCAGGAGCAGTCCAAGTCTTCTTGGAGACCCAATTAGTCTTGGAACAAGGGAAAGCAATCAAAGAAACCTGCAGCTGAATCCAAATCTGCATGAAGGGTTGGCTCCCGATCCAGTATCGGATCAAGTGCGGGGGGGGCAGACTGTCTCAGTTCTCTCAAGCTTGGATACGAGATGTCCCAGATCCTTGGACTGTGGACATAGTTTCCCAGGGTTACAAATTGGAATTCAAGACTTTTCTTCCCAGGGGCAGGTTTCACCACTCAAGATTATCTGCAGACCAGATAAAAAGAGAGGCGTTCTTGAAATGTGTTCACCACCTTTCCTCCCTGGGGTGATAGTTCCAGTTCCTGTACAGGACCAGGGTCTATGTTTCTATTCCAATCTGTTCGTAGTTCTACGTTCTTTTTCCAAATTTTACAAGTTTGATACTTTTGCCTCGGCTGAGGCTTCTTTTGGGAGAAAGGTTCTTCAAGCGGTGGTTCTGTTTAGGTCTACCTGTCTTGTTCTCCCTCCCTGGTCTTTTGTGTCCTCTAGCTTGGGTATTGGCTCCCAAGAGTAATTGAGGATGCCGTTGATTCACCATATCTTAGGAAAGAAAACAAAATGTATACTTACCTGATAAATGTATTTATTTCCGGATATGGTGAGTCCACGACCCCCACCCTTTATTTAAGACAGTTAAGTTTATATAAACCTCAGACACCTCTGCACCTTTGTGTTACTCCTTTTCTCCATTTCCCTTCGGTCGAATGACTGGAGTTTGTAGGAAGGGGGTGATAGTTAACAGCTTGGCTGTGGTGCTCTTTGCCTCCTCATGCTGGCCAGGAGTGATATTCCCAACAGTAATTGAGGACGTCGTGGACTCACCATATCCGGAAAGAAAGAAATTTATCAGGTAAGCATAAATTTAGTTTTTTTACATAGAGCTGTTCAGGTGATATTTTCTAGTCGGCTTTTTACAGCTATGCTGCATCACTTTCAAGTGTTTCAAAATTTGGGTATCATGGTCCTATAATTATGCAAATATGTATTTAGTAGTCCTTTAAATATACTACATTTGTATAAGATTCCATGAGTTTTATATATTTTAGTCACAGTGCATAAGAAATCTCATTTTATCACAATGTGTATAAGTAGTGTATTTATACCTTTGTTACCAGTTTGCTTACAGGAAGCAGCAATGAGACCCAAAGGACATGTATCTCTCCTAGCAAAGCTTTACTACTAACAAATTAAGATATTTTTCCATGACAGCCTTTACTTCACTGTCATGTTTATATGTACCACTTCTTTCTTCCCCTCATCATTTAAAAACTTTTTGACACTGATGTCCATTTTAACATTTCACCAAAGCATTTTCAGAATTCTCTGCTGCTTCCTTCTTGAAAGCTTAATCGCTTAAAAAAAGAACTAGGTGTTGTGCTGCCCCCTTAGAACAAGCTACTGGTTCAGTTCTATCTTTTGACATCTGTTGCACATTGTTTTCATATTGCTAGTAAATTCTCCAGCTGGTAATCTTGATTGGGATGACAGAAGCAGCTGCTACTATCTGTCCTCTTTTAAAATGCTTTTGACCTTCCTTTAAGAGATTTAATCCCTCTTCCTTTCTTCTTTGGGCCAGAACCAGTTTCCAATGCAAACCCACAAAGAACTTGACCAATGTCTTATATATTATATATTATAATCTGTTTTGTCATAAATGTGTGGATTGTTGATTTGTTGTAAGCAGGGGAATTCCTTGGCTAAAAATATATATGCTTTGTTTTAAAGTAGCATGGGGGCACATAGTTTCTGCTTATTAGGTTTTTCTGTTATTGGAATGTTGTGCTATCAAATCAAATTAGTGTGGCTACACTTGATTTTGTACGTGAGTTATTTGTTTCTTTGATGCATTGTTATTCAAAAAAGCTGTGACACCTTCAACTTTTTTTTTTATAAACAGTATGTCCTTTCTTTTCTGTTCAAACATTCATTTTCTGTGTGGTCTCTTTTCATGTAAAGCAAACGGTTGGGAATTATTATTTTTAATCTCCTTCTATAGACAGACTATACATTTTATTTATGACTATCTTACGTAGTCATTTACACTGTATATATTGTTAGCTCAATCATTTGGCTCTTACAGAATATGTCATTTCTCTATATTTGGACGCCAAGCCGGATTTACCGCACGGCTATTGGCTAAGAGGTGAAAACGTCACCTTTTAGCAAAAACATTTTTTAGCATTTCACATTGAAATTTATCCATGCACATGTTAATTTTGACCTTTCTATCCCTTTAAGCTCTACCACTAGGCTAATCAAGATCATGTGCTTAAAATGTTTGTAGACTGATTCTTGCTTTCTATCTTCACGTGGCCTGTTCCTTTAGGTATATTGTTAGGTAGAAACTCTCCTCCTTATGGATTCTGTTTTCTTTCACACTTGTATAAAAGGATACTAAAGCGTTCAGAAACATGGAAAAATGTAAACTGAAATCTGGACAATTTTGTTTTAAAAAAACTAAACATTTAAAAAGGCTCCATATAGTTTCCCTTCAGGTACTCATTATTTGCACTTTGAACCTGGTAATTTCAAAACTACCAAACATCTAAGATATGTTTGACTTCTTGTTCTCATGTATCTAGAAAATGTTAAATTACTTGGAAAATATGCTGGTAAAAATGTAACTAAGGGACTGATCCTGGATACAGTGCTAGAAAGGTTTCATTCCATGCAGGAACATAACAAATATGTTGAAGGGATGGCATAGTCGCCACTGATTAAATGATGGAAGTCTTTTTTAAAATCCCAATTTAATTTCTTCAGAATTCTGCGTAAGATTTCTTAAACCAACAATCTGAAATAGATGTTATCAAGCAAATATGAGGAAAACAAGCAAAATGTGTAGTTAAAATAACCTTGTCCTTGTGTCTTCCAATCGGTTGTAATTTGGCTATTCAAAAATGGAGAATGGTGGAAGAGAAAGTTAAATGTAGATGAAAGATCAAACTACAGCTCTTAAGCTATATTCACAACTTTTATAAAAATATGTTGTGAAATTGCTTTGTTATAACTATAAATCATGTATTTCAAAAATTAGTCAATGAGTAGAACATCTAAAGACAATGCAGAATGTTTCCCATAACAGGAAACTATTCAGCAACCACAGTAGAGCCTTGTTTTCTTTTCACCTTGTTAAATAAAAAAAAATACAGATGGTTTAAAAATACATTATTAAAACATTTTTGATAACTGTGAGTGATTGTGTGTTTTTGTATTTGTGTGTGTTTGTATGTATATGTATGTGTATATATGTATATTTATATATATATTTGATTACCTCATGGCAACAGTAAAACATTACACTATTTAAAACCAATTAACCCTGCATCATTTGCATTGACTTGTCTGTGCTTGTATAGTTACATGATGTGATCTGTTTGTTGAGCTTTAGTATAGACAATCCAAACATAGAATACATATTACAGTACATCTGCAAAGGTCAGTGCTCTAGACAAAGACATATGGACTAATATACAGACAAGAGGAGTGTTGTTACAGTCAGTGCATCATAAACTCCTCCTACAAACAAACAGATAGTATATCAACTTACTCTAAAAAACTAATATTTTAAACCAGAGATACTAATTGAATACTTGAAAGGCATTCTTTTAACAACGGGATCACAAGTGCTAAATATAAATATGTTTATTATATATCACCACAAATCCTTACAACGAATGCAGTATAACTAAATACATTCTTAATTTTCAATTTTATGCAGTAATGACACAAACAAGGGCAGTTGAATTAGTCAGTATGGGAACATTAAATGACAATGTTTTTTTTCAGTGACATATTCATGTAAAATGAAGGTAGCAGCAGAGCAAATATGTAAAATTGTTTTTGTTTTTTTACCAAATTTAGACTGCAGAATTTTCCTGTGGATAAACTGCTGCCATGTGAAAATGGCACTTAATTACGAGTGGCGTGCTAACTGTTGCGTGCTAGCGATATTGAGTGTGCATATTAAGAGTTGAAAGTAAATCGCATTTTATGCTCGTAGAGTTAGGATTACCCGGGTAAAATGGACATTACCCCAGCAGCTGTTGGTAAAGCCCAATGTGCTGCAATTCCCCCATCTACACTATTTCTTTTGCCTCCTCCTGTAGGGTTCAAGGAAGGTGCCCCGCTGATCCACCCCAAGTGAACCCCCCAGGCGGAGGTAAAAACACAGTGAAGATGGAGGAATTACAGTGCATGCTATATATGTTTGATGCAGTGACTCAGCATTCTGAGGGGATTTATGATCTTACATCTGTCTTTACCGCACAGCCTTGTGGGTAATGTCCGATTTACCTGGGTAATCCTAGGATTACCCAATGTCTGACTTTACCCGCAACATATATATATATGTATAGATATATAATATTTTACAAAAAAAGCATCAGATATATATAGAAACTTTATTTATGAATAAATAGAACATATTCTTCTATGTGAAGAACATTGGAATGTGAAATATTCATATTTTTTATCAGGTTAGCGCACTTAAGACACGATCGGATTTGCGCAACTTGTTGGGTATTAGTTTTTTTCCCCACTTTTCACACATAATTGAAGTCTTGGGGAATACGTTAACACGGTTGCGATATTCAAAGTTAGGCTTTTTGTTGGTGTCAGGATAGCATGCAAGCAGTAACGTCTTACTTTCAACTTGTAAAACATGCGCAATCCGACGCGCACAGAAAGCTTACTTCTAGCGGAGTTAATGCAAAATACCGCTACACTCATAATCTAGCCCTAAGATTTTAATAATATGCACCTACGGTACATTTTACTTGCAGGTTTATTGTTGGCTAATTGTTTATCTTTTTAATGCTTTCTAATGACAAGAGGCATAAACATTCCAATAATTCTGACTTCAGTGTTGTATTCATCAAGAAGCAAAAAGCTCTTATTATTATTATTATTATTATTATTATTATTATTATTATTATATGATATGAAAATATTTTAATCCTTTAAAAAAAACATTTTCAAATATCAGAGAAAAAAAAAAAGCACAAACTTCTGAGCTATGCACAGTATTTTTTACTTCACCCACGCTAAATCTTTGATTGTTACCTTCAGTTTTGTAGTTTTAGCACTCACCATTAGCACAAGTACTCTAAGGGGCCGAATTATTAATACCGTATGGTGCCAAATACATCTGTTTCCGCATGAGCCTTCAGGCTCGCCGGAAACAGCAGTTAAGAAGCAGAGGTCTTAAGACCGCTGCTCCTTAACGGGCCTGCTGCCTCTGAGCGGCGGACAGCAATCAACCCGATCGTATATTGACACCCCCTGCTAGCAGCCAATTGGCCATGAATCTGCAGGGGGCGGCATTGCACAAGCAGTTCACAAGAACTGCTTGTGCAATGCTAAATGCCGACAGTGTATACTGTCTGCAATCAGCGATGTCTGTAGTACATATGATAAATAGGCCCCTATGGATTAGTTGTTTTAGCAAGCTTATTAGTTCACCTTTTCTGTGTTACAATCCTTTCCTGTTTATGTGTTGCTGTAGTATTCTGAGCATGTAGGGAGGATCTCAGGACGGTGTAGGTGGTAAGATACTCTGCTCACCAGAGACTTGACTTTTATTTAACACTTTATGTGCTGTGTTATTTGCTATGTAGGCCTCTACTGTTTTACAGTTTTTCAGTGATGATTTGAACAGTATCTTTATGTTTATTGTTACTGTTTACTTTTTGCCTTTCCTTCCCTTCGGGGTTAAAGTGAAGGTAAACTTTGATGAATGAAAGCCCGTTTTTTAAAAGTACTATTAAAAACAGGGGCACTTTCATTCATCAAACTTTACAAATCAGCCGTTTTGATTAAAAACGTACCTTTTTTTCTTTTCACAGCCAGAGCAGCTTCCGCCTCCTGGAAATCCTCTCTTCACATGTCCGCAATGACTAATCTGGTTTCCTCCAATCACAGCATGGCCTCATGCAATGACTACCCTGGGGGGTAAGCCGTGATTGGAGGAAGCCAGATTAGTCATTGCTGACGTGTGAAGAGAGGATTTTCAGGAGGGGGAAGCTGCTCTGGCTGTAAAATGAAAAAAAGGTAAGTTTTTAATCAAAACGGTTGTTTTTTAAACTTTGATGAATGAAAGTGCCCCTGTTTTTAATAGTATTTTTAAAAAACGTGCTTTCATTCACCATAGTTTACCTTCACTTTAATTATTTGTGTTTTATACTGCTTGTTTGCTTCTGTTTATTTCCTTACTGGTACTGTGTAACAAACAGGTGTAGCTCAGGCCTCTGGTCCGTCAGCTGATCATCTAGAAGAGAGATCATCTGTTACTTTAACCCCTTCCAGTTTGTGTTTGCTTTGTAAGGATCTTCAGGTGTGTGTCTTTGCTCAGCTTTCTATCTCATGTGCTGAGTCTATTGTTAATCCTAAACAGGGTTTAATGCACTTCAGATTGTGCAGGACTTTTTAATCTATCAAAGCTGCTCCCAGAAGAGTTAGTCTGAACTTTCTCCAAAAGTTAAGGATTATATTCACTCTGCTATTAGTGAATTTTTAGCTTGCTTGCCCCCCCCCATCAGCTGTTAAAGGGATACTAAACCCAAATGTTTTCTTTCATGATTCAGATAGAGCATGTAATTTTAAGCAACTTTCTAATTTACTCCTATTTATTTATTTTCTTCGTTCTCTTGTTATCTTTATTTGAAAAAGCATGTATCTAAGCTAAGGAGCAGGCCTATTTTTGGTTCAGTGCCCTGGGTAGCGCTTGCTAATTATTGGCTACATTTAGCCACTAACTTTTCTCTTCTCTCTCAGGGGGAATCCACAGATACTATCAATCAGGAAATTGTGCTTCCTTCATTTTGTCCAGCTCCTAAGAATTTTAAGGAGTGTCTTCTCCACAACTTGGATGTTGTAAGAGCTCTTGAATAGTATGTGGAAGCTAAGAAAAAATTCATACTTTCTTCTTCTCTTTTTGTTCATTTTTCTGGGCTTCACTAAGGTCAGAAGTGCATTACTGCTCATTCCACTAGAGCAGTTGCTACTTGTTGGGCCTTTCTGAATTAGGCTTCTATTGATCAGATTTTTAAGTTTTATCACTGTGATGTGTGCGCTTCTTCTTAGGCTGCCTTTGGCAGGAAAATTCAGTGTGCCGTTGTGCCTGAAAATAGGTCTCTTGGACTCCACAGCTTGAGTATTGATTTCCACACACAATGGCTCATTGACTTTTATTTCATTCATGAAGGCTGAGAGTCCACGAGCACCTTTCATACTTGTTTTGCATTCCTTTGCCCTACTTTATCTCCTGCTTTTATTTTTTCCTCATCTACTTGGTAATATGAATGACTAAGGATCATGGCAAGTAGAAGGGATTTAAAGCTCCTGTGTGTTGGGGTGTCTTTTTGCCTCCCCCTGTTGGTCAGGAGGGATATATTCCCACATGTTATGACTTAAACTCTCACGATCATGAAACAAATTAATTTTACAGGTAAGCATAACTTTAGTTTTTGTTTAATATGCTGAAAAACACCTGTCCAGTAATTTGATTTATCAAATACAGGAGTCTTTATATATATATATATATATATATATATATATATATATATATATATATATAAACACAGCCCACAAGTTTGTAACATGTCATAGGCCTACACAAGCATGTTGTTATAACAAATTAACTAAAAACTGGTATCCTTAAGTTTTCAGAGCTAAACTATCCCACTAGCCCAAATTAAAAGTATATTTAAATAACATAAAATTCCACACCACCCTTGCCACTCCACTATCCTCTTTTCCAAATGATCCTCTCTCTTCCATGCAATGTAATTTATAAAATACCGTTAGGATCATGTATAAAGGTACATTGAAAGCCTGGTGGTCAGCTCTTGGGTATCTGGGTAGGGGACTTACCTCCCCCCAGGTTCATCCTACTGATGGGAAATAAAGACTTACCAGCCGGGAGCGAGTCAGTACCATTCCAGATGTGGAGGGCAGTGGGCATTGACTCTATTGGCGCTCTCCTGGACCCCCTGTCACACACTGTCAGAACCTTTCAAGACACAAGGCGTGAGTTTGGCTTGCCTTACACTCATTTTTATGCATACCTACAGTGCAGGCACTACGTAAACGCTCTTATAGACCAAGACCCTGGCTTTTGGGACCTCTCCCCTTTCGCTATTATTTACACAGCCTTTAAAGTAGGTAGGTTTTCCTTGTCTCCAATCTATCAAGGACTGCTCAGACGTGCAGCGGACATCACTGTAGCTGACATTGCGGCTCGAATGAGAGGTGAGGGCATAGTTGACGTTACTGCTGATGACATTAAAAATAGCTTGATTATGACTAAAAAGGCAAGTCTGGCGATTCCCCACAGAGAAATGTAGACTAGATTGCTTAATGGAGACTATATTACCCCTGCACGCCTGGCACATTGGAATCTTACGTACCCAAACAAATGTATTAAGTGTTCTCTGCCCAAACCCATAATTAGTCATTACTTCTTTGACTGTCCCTGTGTCAGACGTTTCTAGTGCCAGATACAGTACTGGATCAAGATAACCCTGAAAATTAATGTAACCCTAAATGTGAAGGCAGTATACTTACTTAGGTGGGAGGGATAGATTGGCACCATGCAGGTTTTGCTTACCCTGTGCATTCTTCTGGCTCGGCAGTGTATTCTGGCCCTCTGGATCACTAACAAGCCCCCCTCCCTATCTCAGTTTAAACACCGGTTACTCAGACAACTTTTTGTAGAACAGTTGGACACCAAGCTAGACACGAGACGCAGATTGAAGTTATTCTTGAATAAATGGAGGTGCTTCATACAGACCCTCCCCCTTACACTACAACATCACATATTACAACCATTTTCACGTCATGAATTATTTTTGGAGGCATCCCATAGGGGAGAATGGAATGCTCTCGACTTTGAACAGGGTAGTGTAGCACAGTCCATTAGATGGGAGGAAACACTGATTGAGGGCTAACATCTCTCGCAGTCAGGAATAACTGAGTACTATGACCGCATTGTGCTTTTGTTGGTGGAATTGGAGGAGTAGAGAGAGTCGTAGTCCCCTTTTTTATTTCTCTTACATGTACGGGTCCTATCCTGACACTGTGATATTCATACCCAGGCTCTATATTTGGAGGGTAATGCAATTTGTTTGTTATTTGTTAGAGTTGTTGTTTAGTTGGAAAATGTGAAAATGAAAGTTGGTATTTGGCAGTTTGCATGGACTCCTTAAACCATCAACAAAAGCTGCCAACCTAGAGATGTACGCTCTTTTCAAGACTTTTGAGCACTGTTATCTCTATATCTATGTAATGGTATAACTTGTGTGTGTAACATTCAGCCGGGAAGGCTTTGCATACCTGTTGTGTATTCGTGTGAACCCAAATAAAATAAAAAGAATTTGAAAAAAAAACGTTAGGATCTTTTGAAGATTAAAACTGCATTTTAATCAATATTTATTTGCTTTTCACTGCTCAGAAACCTTATTTTTTCATTGAACTGCAATTGTTGATTAGGGCATATTTAGCTGGGGTAAATTTTCCCTAGCAAATGGCATGTTGTAGATTTGAAGTATATTTTAAATATAGTGCAATATAGCACTGCATGACATGAGAACACACTTTGTGCTTTGTATTTCTTTCCTAAGATATGGTGAGTCCACGGAATCATCAATTACTAGTGGGAATATCACTCCTGGCCAGCAGGAGGAGGCAAAGAGAACCACAGCAAAGCTGCTATATATGTCACTTCCCTTACCCATAACCTCCAGTCATTCTCTTTGCCTGCGGTGCAAGGAGGAGGTGAAGTTTTGGTGTCTGATCTACAATCAAGATTTTTTTATTTCCATCTAAAGGGGAGGTGAGTCCATGGCTTCATTCATTACTATTGGGAATTTAGAACCTGGCCACCATGAGGAGGCAAAGACACCCCAGCCAAAGGCTTAAATACCTCCCCCACTTACCTCATCCCCCAGTCATTCTTTGCCTTTCAAGAAGGAAGTTTCTGTAGAACAGATTTGCAAGGCTGCAACTTGGTCCTCTCTGCATACTTTTTCCAAATTTTATATTTTATTTAAATTTTATATTTTTGTCTCAGCTTCTTTTGGGAGAAAGGTTCTTCATGCAGTGGTGCCTTCTGTTTAGGTTACCTGTCTTGTCCCTCCCTAATCATTTGTGTCCTCTAGCTTGGGTATTGGTTCCCACTAGTAATTGATGATTCCGTGGACTCACTATATCTTAGGAAAGAAAACATAATTTACCATAACTTACCTGATAAATTTATTTATGTCCGGATATGGTGAGTCCACGGCCCACCCTTTATTTTAAGACAGTTATTTTTAACTAAATCCTCAGGCACCTCTACAACTTTGTGTTAGCTTCTTTTCTTTCATGTAATTGGCAAGAGTCCATGAGCTAGTGACTTATGGCATATACAATCCTACCAGGAGGGGCAAAGTTTCCCAAACCTCAAAATGCCTATAAATACACCCCTCACCACACCCACAATTCAGTTTTACAAACTTTGCCTCCCTATGGAGGTGGTGAAGTAGGTTTGTGCTTGATTTTCTTCTGTGATATGCACTTCTCAGCATTTTGAAGCCCGATTCCTCTCAGAGTACAGTGAATGTCAGAGGGATGTGAAGAGAGTATCGCCTATTGATTTTATGGTTTTCCTCACGGGAAATCTTTTCAAAGGTTCTCTGTTCATCTCCTACCTCTCTTTTCAGATCGAAGATATACTCTCATATTCCATTACCTCTACTGTTACTGTTTCAGTACTGGTTTGGCTATCTGCTATATGTGGATGGGTGTCTTTCGGTAAGTATGTTTTCATTACTTAAGACACTCTCAGCTATGGTTTGGCACTTTATGTATTAATATAAAGTTCTTAATATATGTATTGTACTTATATTTGCCATGAGTCAGGTTTATGTATATTTCAGACATTGGCCTAGATTTAGAGTTTGGCGGTAGCCGTCAAAACCAGCGTTAGAGGCTCCTAACGCTGGTTTTTACCGCCCGCTGGTATTTGGAGTCAGTCAGGAAAGGGTCTAACGCTCACTTTGCAGCCGCGACTTTTCCATACCGCAGATCCCCCTACGCCATTTGCGTATCCTATCTTTTCAATGGGATCTTTCTAACGCCGGTATTTAGAGTCTTGGCTGAAGTGAGCGTTAGAAATCTAACGACAAAACTCCAACCGCAGAAAAAAGTCAGTAGTTAAGAGCTTTCTGGGCTAACGCCGGTTTATAAAGCTCTTAACTACTGTGCTCTAAAGTACACTAACACCCATAAACTACCTATGTACCCCTAAACTGAGGCCCCCCCACATCGCCGCCACTCTATTAAAATTTTTTAACCCCTAATCTGCTGCTCCGTACACCGCCGCCACCTACGTTATCCCTATGTACCCCTAATCTGCTGCCCCTAATACCGCCGACACCTACATAATATTTATTAACCCCTAATCTGCCGCCCCCAACGTCGCCGCCACCTACCTACACTTATTAACCCCTAATCTGCCGACCGGACCGCACCGCTACTATAATAAATGTATTAACCCCTAATCCGCCTCACTCCCGCCTCAATAACCCTATAATAAATAGTATTAACCCCTAATCTGCCCTCCCTAACATCGCCGACACCTAACTTCAAGCATTAACCCCTAATCTGCCGACCGGAGCTCCCCGCTACTCTAATAAATTTTTTAACCCCTAAAGCTAATTCTAACCCTAACCCTAACACCCCCCTAAGTTAAATATAATTTTTATCTAACGAAATAAATTAACTCTTATTAAATAAATTATTCCTATTTAAAGCTAAATACTTACCTGTAAAATAAACCCTAATATAGCTACAATATAAATAATAATTATATTGTAGCTATTTTAGGATTAATATTTATTTTACAGGCAACTTTGTATTTATTTTAACCAGGTACAATAGCTATTAAATAGTTAATAACTATTTAATAGCTACCTAGTTAAAATAATTACAAAATTACCGTTAAAATAAATCCTAACCTAAGTTACAATTAAACCTAACACTACACTATCAATAAATTAATTAAATAAAATACCTACAATTATCTACAATTAAACCTAAAACTACACTATCAATAAATTAATTAAATACCTACAAATAAATACAATTAAATAAACTAACTAAAGTACAAAAAAATAAAAAAGAACTAAGTTACAAAAAATAAAAAAATATTTACAAACATTAGAAAAATATTACAACAATTTTAAACTAGGAATTCGAGGGACGCCATCTTGGATGACGTCCCTTAAAGGAACCGTCATTCGTCGGGAAGTCGTCGGTGAAGATGGATGGATCCGCGCTGGAGGTCTTGAAGATCAGCCGGTCGTCATCGGATTGAAGAACATAGAAGATGCGGCTTGGATGAAGATGTTTGCCAGTACGGATGTCCTCTTCTGCCCGCTTGGATCAAGACTTCAGCTGGAGGATGGACGTCACTCTTCAGCCCCCGCTTGGGCTTGGATCAAGACTTCGGAGGCTTGGATCAAGACTTCGGTGGACGGATCGGTGAACCCGGCGTGGTGAAGACAAGGTAGGGAGATCTTCAGGGGCTTAGTGTTAGGTTTATTTAAGGGGGGTTTGGGTTAGATTAGGGGTATGTGGGTGGTGGGTTGTAATGTTGGGGGGGTATTGTATGTTTTTTTTCCAGGCAAAAGAGCTGAATTCTTTGGGGCATGCCCTGCAAAGGGCCCTTTTAAGGGCTGGTAAGGTAAAAGAGCTTTTCTATTTTAATGTTAGAATAGGGTAGGGCATTTTTTTTAATTTTGGGGTCTTTGTTATTTTATTAGGGGGCTTAGAGTAGGTGTAATTAGTTTAAAATTGTTGTAATATTTTTCTAATGTTTGTAAATATTTTTTTATTTTTTGTAACTTAGTTCTTTTTTATTTTTTGTACTTTAGTTAGTTTATTTAATTGTAGGTATTTTATTTAATTAATGTATTGATAGTTTAGTGTTAGGTTAAATTGTAGATAATTGTAGGTATTTTATTTAATTAATTTATTGCTAGTGTAGTGTTAGGTTTAATTGTAACTTAGGTTAGGATTTATTTTACAGGTAATTTTGTAATTATTTTAACTATTTTAGCTATTAAATAGTTCTTAACTATTTAATAGCTATTGTACCTGGTTAAAATAATTACAAAGTTACCTGTAAAATAAATTAATCCTAAAATAGCTACAATATAATTATAATTTATATTGTAGCTATATTAGGGTTTATTTTACAGGTAAGTATTTAGCTTTAAATAGGATTAATTTATTTAATAAGAGTTAATTTATTTTGTTAGATTTAAATTATATTTAACTTAGGGGGGTGTTAGTGTTAGGGTTAGACTTAGCTTTAGGGGTTAATACATTTATTATAGTAGCGGTGAGATCCGGTCGGCAGATTAGGGGTTAATTATTGTAGGTAGGTAGAGGCGACGTTGGGGGCGGCAGATTAGGGGTTAATAAATATAATATAGGGGTCTGCGGTGTTAGGGGCAGCAGATTAGGGGTACATAGGTATAATGTAGGTTGCGGCGGTGTACGGAGCGGCAGATTAGGGGTTAATAATAATATGCAGGGGTCAGCGATAGCGGGGGCGGCAGATTAGGGGTTAATAAGTGTAAGGTTAGGGGTGTTTAGACTCGGGGTACATGTTAGAGTGTTAGGTGCAGACTTAGGAAGTGTTTCCCCATAGGAAACAATGGGGCTGCGTTAGGAGCTGAACGCTGCTTTTTTGCAGGTGTTAGGTTTTTTTTCAGCTCAAACTGCCCCATTGTTTTCTATGGAGGAATCGTGCACGAGCACGTTTTTGAAGCTGGCCGCGTCCGTAAGCAACGCTGGTATTTAGAGTTGCAGTGGCGGTAAATATGCTCTACGCTCCCTTTTTTGGAGCCTAACGCAGCCATTCTGTGAACTCTAAATACCAGCGGTATTTAAAAGGTGCGGGGGGGGAAAAAGCATGCGTAGCTAACGCACCCCTTTGGTCGCAGAACTCTAAATATAGCCGATTACATTTCAAAATTGGGAAAACATATTTAGGAAGTTACTTTTTTCTTACCTGGGGTATAGTTTTTTTCTTTTGCATGATGTACCGAGTCCACAGATTCATCCTTACTTGTGGGATATTATCCTTCCTAACAGGAAGTGGCAAAGAGAGCACCACAGCAGAGCTGTCTATATAGCTCCCCCCCTTAACTCCAACCCCCAGTCATTCTCTTTGCCGGCTCTAAGCAGGAAGGGTAAAGTGAAAAAAGTTTTAAACTGTTAGTTTTATTTTATCTACAATCAAGAGTTTGTTATTTTTAAATGGTACCGGTGTTGTACTATTTACTCTCAGGCAGGACATAGATGAAGATTTCTGTCTGGAGGATTATGATCTTAGCATTTGTAACTAAGGTCCACTGTTCCCACAGAAGCTGAGGAGTACAGGAAAACTTCAGTGTGAGGAACGGTTTCTTGCTATACAACAATGAGGTATGTTCAGTCATTTTTTCTGCAGAGACTGTGTTAACTCAGAAAGGCTGACAGTATCCCCATTAGGGAAAGGGTAAGCAGTAATCCTAGTGTTATAAGAGGCATTACTAGCTTGCATAAAGGGCTAATTTTTTGGGCACTCAGTTTGTATAGGAGAGATTGGGCAAACGTTTGTGTGTTCTGGGAGTAACGTTTTTTTATTCTGATGGGATATTTGTCTGAGGGTTCATTTGGCTTATTTGGGGTTTTTATAACCCACATGGCTTACAGACAAGGTTTGATGGATTTTGTGTAGGCCCCAGCAACATCGAGTGCAGTGGGCGGGGCTTATTTTCGCGCCTCAGTTGCGCATTTAGTTATACAGTCAAGCAGCAAGCAACTTCTCCAGAGGTCTTGATACTCTTCTGGGGCCTAATTGAAGCTTTATCCTCATATTATCGTTCCCTAAGGGCAGGTAGGGCCACAGCAGAGCTGTGGCAAGGTGCTAACAGGGGTTTTTACCGGTTTTAGACATTTACCAATCCGGTTTTTTCATTTGGGGGTTTATTGCTTATTTACTTGTGGTGCAATCCTTCTAAAGCTTAGTGGGTACACTGTTAAAATTTCGGAAAATTTGAAGCAATTTTAACCTGTTTTGCAGTTTGTGTGTGCCTTTTTTTCTCTTAAAGGCACAGTACCGTTTTTGCAAATTGTGTTTTTTTCATTAAATAAAGTGTTTTCCAAGCTTGCTTGCCTCATTACTTGCCTGTTAAACATGTCTGACATTGAGGAAACTCATTGCTCAATTTGTTTAGAAGCCATTGTGGAACCCCCTCTTAGAATGTGTCCCACTTGTATTGATATGTCTATAAATTGCAAACAGCATATTTTGACTTAGAAAAGTTTGGCATTAGATGATTGTCAGACAGAAGGAAATGAGGTTTTGCCATCTAGTTCTCCCCAAGTGTCACAACCAGTAACGCCCGCACAAGCGACGCCAAGTACTTCTAGTGCGTCTAATTCTTTCACCTTGCAAGATTTGGCTTCAGTTATGAATACTACCCTCACATAGGTTTTATCTAAGCTGCCAGGGTTGCAAGGGAAGCGCAGTAGCTCTGGGTTAAGATCAAATGCTGAGCCTTCTGATGCTTTAGTAGCCGTATCCGATATTCCCTCACAATGTTCTGAGGTAGGGATGAGGGATTTGCTATCTGAGGTAGAGATTTCTGATTCAGGAAAGATGTTCCCTCAGACAGATTCAGATATGACGGCCTTTAAATTTAAGCTAGAGCACCTCCGCTTATTGCTCAGGGAGGTTTTAGCGACTCTGGATGATTGTGACCCTATTGTAGTTCCAGAGAAATTGTGTAAAATGGACAAATATTTAGAGGTTCCTGTTTACACTGATGTTTTTCCGGTCCCTAAGAGTATTTCGGACATTGTTACTAAGGAGTGGGATAAACCAGGTATTCCATTCGCTCCCCCTCCTGTTTTTAAGAAAATGTTTCCCATATCTGACACCATAAAGGACTCATGGCAGACGGTCCCTAAGGTGGAGGGAGCTATTTCTACTCTGGCTAAGCGTACAACTATACCTATTGAAGACAGTTGTGCTTTCATTGATCCTATGGATAAAATATTAGAGGGTCACCTAAAGAAAATTTTTGTTCATCAAGGTTTTCTTCTTCAACCTATAGCGTGCATTGTTCCTGTAACCACTGCAGCTGCCTTTTGGTTTGAGGCTCTAGAAGAGGCTCTTCAGATGGAGACCCCACTAGATGATATTCTGGACAGAATTAAGGCTCTTAAATTAGCTAATTCTTTTATTACAGACGCCGCTTTTCATCTTGCTAAGTTAGCGGCAAAGAATTCAGGTTTTGCCATTTTAGAGCGTTATGGCTTAAGTCCTGGTCGGCTGATGTGTCATCTAAATCTAAGCTTTTTTTCCATCCCTTTCAAAGGTAAGACCCTATTCGGGCCTGCACTGAAAGAGATCATTTCAGACATTACTGGAGGGAAGGGTCAAGTCAAATAAGACAAGGACCAAACAAAATAATTTTCGTTCCTTTCGAAACTTCAAGAGTGGTCCCACTTCCTCTGTTGCAAAGCAAGAGGGGAACTTTGCTCAATCCAAGCCAACCTGGAGACCTAATCAGGCTTGGAACAAGGGTAAACAGGCCAAAAATCCTGCTGCTGCCACTAAGTCAGCATGAAGGGGTAGCCCCCGATCCGGGACCGGATCTAGTAGGGGGCAGACTCTCTCTCTTTACTCAGGCCTGGACAAGAGACGTTCAGGATTCCTGGGCAGTAGAAATTGTAACCCAGGGATACCTTCTAGATTTCAAGGATTCTCCTCCAAGGGGGAGGTTCCATCTTTCTCAATTGTCTGTAAACCCGACAAAAAGAGAGGCGTTCTTACGCTGTGTAGAAGACCTTTTTACCATGAGAGTGATCTGCCCAGTTCCAAAAGCAGAGCAGGGGCAGGGGTTCTACTCCAATCTGTTTGTGGTTCCCAAGAAAGAGGGAACTTTTAGACCAATTCTAGACCAATTCCTAAGAGTCCCATCTTTCAAGATGGAGACCATTCGGACTATCTTACCATTGATCCAGGAGGGTCAATATATATACCACCGTGGACTTAAAGTAAGCGTATCTGCACATTCCTATCCACAAAGATCATCACCAGTTTCTCAGGTTCGCCTTTCTGGACAAGCATTATCAGCTTGTGGCTCTTCCCTTCGGGTTGGCCACGGCACCACAAATCTTTACGAAGGTGCTAGGGTCCCTTCTGGTGGTTCTAAGGCCGCGGGGCATAGCAGTGGCGCTTATCTAGATGACATTCTAATTCAAGGGTCGACTTTCTAACTAGCCAAGTCTCACACGGACTTAGTGTTGACCTTTCTAAGATCTCACGGGTGGAAGGTGAACGTAAAAAAGAGTTCTCTTTTCCCCCTCACAAGAGTTTCATTTCTAGGGACTCTTTTAGACTCGGTGGACATGAAAATATTTCTGACGGAGGTCAGGAAATCAAAGATTTTGTCCACCTGCCGAGCTCTTCATTCCATTCCTCGGCCGTCAGTGGCTCAGTGTATGGAGGTAATCGGTCTAATGGTAGCGGCAATGGACATAGTTCCGTTTGCTCGCTTGCATCTCAGACCACTGCAACTATGCATGCTCAATCAGTGGAATGGGGATTATGCAGATTTATCTCCTCAGATAAATCTGGATCAAGAGACCATAGACTCTCTTCTTTGTCACAGGATCATCTGTCCCAGGGAATGTGTTTCCGCAGGCCAGATTGGGTTATAGTGACGACAGACGCCAGCCTTCTGGGCTGGGGTGCAGTCTGGAATTCCCTGAAAGCACAGGGTTTGTGGACTCGGGAAGAGGCTCTCCTACCGATAAATATTCTGGAATTAAGAGCGATATTCAATGCTCTCCAGGCATGGCCTCAGCTGGCTTCGGCCAGATTCATCAGGTTTCAGTCGGACAACATCACGACTGTGGCTTATATCAATCATCAGGGCGGAACAAAGAGTTCCTTAGCGATGATAGAATTCTCAAGGATAATCCGATGGGCAGAGGCTCACTCTTGCCATCTGTCAGCGATCTATATCCCAGGAGTAGAGAACTGGGAGGCAGATTTTCTAAGTCGTCAGATTTTTCATCCGGGGGAGTGGGAACTCCATCCGGAGGCGTTTGCTCAACTGGTTCGGCTATGGGGCACACCAGAATTGGATCTGATGGCATCTCGTCAGAACGCCAAACTTCCTTGTTACGGATCCAGGTCAAGGGATCCTCAGGCAGTACTGATAGATGCTCTAGCAGTACCCTGGTCGTTCAACCTGGCTTATGTGTTTCCACCATTTCCTCTCCTTCCTCGTTTGATTGCAAGAATCAAACAGGAGAGAGCTTCGGTGATCTTGATAGCTCCTTGGTATGCAGACCTGGTGGACATGTCATCTCTGCCACCATGGACTCTGCCACTGAGACGGGACCTTCTCATTCAAGGTCCATTCAAGCATCCAAATCTAATTTCTCTGCAACTGACTGCTTGGAGATTGAACGCTTGATTCTATCAAAGCGGGGGTTTTCTGAGTCGGTCATACCTTGATTCAGGCTCGAAAACCTGTTACCAGGAAAATCTATCATAAGATATGGCGTAAATATCTTTTTTGGTGCGAATCCAAAGGCTACTTCTGGAGTAAAATCAGGATTCCTAGGATTTTGTCTTTTCTCCAAGAGGGATTGGAGAAAGGATTGTCAGCTAATTCCCTAAAAGGACAGATATCTGCTCTGTCTATTCTGTTGCATAAGCATCTGGCAGATGTTCCAGACGTTCAGGCTTTAGCTAGAATTAAGCTTGTGTTTAAAACTGTTGCTCCACCATGGAGTCTAAATTTAGTTCTTAAAGTTCTTCAGGGGGTTCCATTTGAACCCATGCATTCCATAGATATTAAGCTTTTATCTTGGAAAGTTTTGTTCCTAGTTGCTATCTCTTCAGCTCAAAGAGTTTCTGAACTATCTGCATTACAATGTGATTCGCCTTATCTTGTTTTCCATGCTGATAAGGTGGTTTTGTGTACCAAGCCTGGGTTCCTACCTAAGGTTGTTACTAGCAGGAATATCAATCAGGAAATTGTTGTTCCTTCTCTGTGTCCTAATCCTTCTTCTAAGAAGGAACGTCTGTTGCACAACTTGGACGTGGTTCGTGCTTTGAAATTTTATTTGCAGGCAACCAAAGATTTTCGTCAAACATCTTCTTTGTTTGTTGTCTATTCTGGAAAGCGTTGGGGTCAAAAGGCTACGGCGACTTCTCTTTCTTTTGGCTGAAAAGCATCATCCGTTTGGCTTATGAGACTGCGAGACAGCAGCCTCCTGAAAGGATTACAGCTCATTCTACTAGAGCGGTAACTTCCACATGGGCTTTTAAAAATGATGCTTCTGTTGAACAGATTTTTAAGGCTGCGACTTGGTCTTCGCTCCATGCCTTTTCAAAATTTTACAAATTTGATAGTTTTGCTTCTTCGGAGGCTATTTTTGGGAGAAAGGTTTTGCAAGCAGTGGTGCCTTACGTTTAGGTTCCTGTCTTGTCCCTCCCTTCATCCGTGTCCTAAAGCTTTGATATTGGTATCCCACAAGTAAGGATGAATCCGTGGACTCAGTACATCATGCAAAAGAAAACAAAATTTATGCTTACCTGATAAATTTCTTTCTTTTGCGATGTACCGAGTCCACAGCCCACCCTGTCTATTCAAGACAGATGGTATTTTTTATTAAAAACTTCAGTCACCTCTGCACCTTATAGTTTCTCCTTTTTCTTCCTTGGCCTTCGGTCGAATGACTGGGGGGGGTGGAGTTAAGGGGGGAGCTATATAGACAGCTCTGCTGTGGTGCTCTCTTTGCCACTTCCTGTTAGGAAGGATGAATCCGTGGACTCGGTACATCGCAAAAGAAAGAAATTTATCAGGTAAGCATACATTTTGTTTTTGTTTTTTTTTTCAAATTGACTGTTTTTTCATTAATTTTTGCGGGCAAAATTAGGCTCGCGAGGTCGCAAAACGCTGATATTAATTGCATCATTATTGGCGCAAAGGTACGTTCAGTGTCTCAAATTTGTCATTTCTGGCGTCTTAGTTGACGACAGGTTTCCTTGCACAAGGTTTTGTCTG